>NC_080396.1:41690000-42290000 GCF_030265065.1 Corythoichthys intestinalis
CTAACAGATGGTGATTAATACATGTAAAATGTGTGTTGTTTCCAGCATCTTCTTCAAATTTCCAATATACAAAAAATGTTTTACTGGGGGAAAATTTTCAATTTTCATGTTTTGTTCAGATCATATGTTTTATATACAACCTCTGCCAAAAATGATGGAATCACCAGTCTCTGAAGATGTTCATGCATTCATTTAATTTTGCAGGAAAAAAAAAACAGATCACAGGCATGACACAATACTAAAGTCATTTCAAATGGCAACTTTCTGGATTTTGAAAACACTAAAAGAAATTAAAATAAAAAGATCTGTTAGTGGGTATCAGTTACATTACAATAGTAATTCCATAATTTTTGTAAGGGGCTGTACTAATGTGGTTTATTTTGTAATACTGATAAAACCCAGTGATGAGTTTGAAGCCTTCAAACAGATAAATGAAACATTCTGTTGGATCATTACACATTAAACACATATACAGATCCTGACAAAAAAGTTTAAAATGAATTATGTCATGATACTAGTAATCGCGTGTGGGTGATACAATCAACTTCCGTCTTTGTAACGAATGGGGAAAGAGGGACGTGATGAATGCCGTAAAGCAGGCAGCACATGCATCTTTTTGTGTGTCTGTGTGTGGGTGTGTGTGTGTGTGTGTGTGTGTGTGTGTGCGTGCGTGTGTGCGTGTGTGTGTGTGTGTGTGCATGGCAGAGTTCCTACCACCCTCCTTGAAGTTAATTAGTTCAAGTGAAAGGGATATAGACCGCCTTGGGCTGTGATAGAAGTGTCATTCCACTATTTGTAAGTCAATCTTTAATCTCGAAAGGTAAGAATATGTTTAATGGAAGGGCGTAGGTTTGGTGTCAATATTGGTAGGGACGATATAACAGCACAACCTGCATGTACATTTTTGCTGGGGACAGGACATCAATAAGACCAAACAGATTGGGTGAACGACGGTCAGGGCTACATTTCTCTCCAGTAAGAACCTAATTAAGTTCAATGATCAATGCAAAATAAATCTGTATTGACCTGTATTTTCACACTGCAAATTTTACAGTAGGATGTCTTAATCTTACATTTTTTTCTTAAATCTAGTCGAATATTTTTTTTTCATCTTGTTTTGCGTTTTAAAGGTTAGTTAACAGATTAATTTGTCAGATTCTTCCACTTACTTTTACAAAATATTACCATTTGTTGTTATTAAGCCCCAAAAACTAAAAGTTGGTCATTTTTCTCCTAAATCAAGAAAAAAATCTTTCAAATAATGTTTTGAACAATATCTATTTTTGAATTAAGAACGTTTCTGACAAACAAGGTTGTTTAAGATTAAATATTGAAGCTTTTTGCTTAAAATAAGTCTGTTAAGCTTATTTTCAGCTAGTTCTTTTTCTTATTTCAAGAAATCTGAGTAAAATTATTTGAAGCACTGGCAGATAATTTCACTTGTTTATAGTAGATTTACAATGAAAACAAGGGAATTTAAGTTTGTCTTTTTTTTTTTCACTTTTAAGGAGGTGGGTTCAGGTGATACACCGTTCGACTCAAACCTTTGTTTCCAAAAACTACTAAAGAAAAATTTTGAAAACTTCCAGAATAAATGTCTGGATTTTATTAGCAAATATTAAATTGCAATATTTGAACGCAAATTTGTGTATTAACATACAGTACAAAGAAATACAAAATTGTTAATCATCTCTAAACTATCCAGGAATGCAAAAAAATAAATAAATAAATAAACATTTGTCTTAATACCACTCAAAATGGTCTGTCTAAATAAATTAAATATAACAAAAAAACTCCTTAGTAAGGGAATAACAAAAATAAATAAAAATGGAGCCTTCCTTCATGAAATACGCTACTGCTTTTGTCCACAAGCACAGCCAAACTCAACAAAAAATGAAAGCTCCTTTGGGCTGCTTTAAGACCACATAAGTAAAATAATAATGAAGACTGGGGGGAAGGCTGTAAACCTGGGTTCACTACATTTCTTACAGCTGAGCAGAGTGTACTATATTACTCACAGTTTAATTATCGTTAAGCATTAACATAGTGGAAAACGCATACAGAAGGATACTTCTACTGTACTTAAGCAGCTACCTACTCAGGTTAGCAAGTTCACACAGTTTATTGTAACGGTAATGCCAACTCTATTACTTCTATTACTTACAGTGGCTGCTGACCGAAAAAAAACTTTCTAATATCCCTCCTCTTCGAAGCGGACGGAGGAGGCGGCTTGTCGACATGTAACGTAATTCTGTACTGTGAGAGTGTGCGTGGGAGGGGTGAAGTCATCAGCCAATATAACGTGCGTTTGAGGAACAAACCTTGGACTGGCTCATTCAGCAAGTGAAAAAGGGGGTAAATGCAAGTCTTAATAATAAAAATAATTCACTTAATAATGGTATGGTGAATTCTATCGTGACAACATATGGGAACACAATCTAAATGACCTACGTATATAACAGAACGCATTATATAATGCAAATAAGGTTGCTTAAAAGTTGGTGGGGACAATTTGAGTATCCTGAAAAGTTGGTAGTGTTTTGTCCCTACCGTCCGTATGCAAACCTACGCCCTCGGTTTAATGAAGGTGGAAAAGTTATTAATATTCACAGGTAATTTGTCCTAATACTGGGTTCCCCTCTACACATTACTAACATTTCTTGTGTACACAACTTCCTTGATCACACTCTTAAGATTTAACTTTCCCCATCGGTTAGATTTTCTCCATGTAAACTGGGATGAGTCACATGGTCATAGGCCGCGAAAATTAACAGCAGGAGGATGAACAAAACAGTTCATCTTACAAGAGAAAGTGCACTTAGCATAAAGAAAAATAAAATACGCCAAGCCAAATTCACCTACTTTATATCCCGCTCCATTTCTATTTCACGTTGATATCTACAGTATCAGCATACTGTATGTAGATTATTAACTTGTCATTAAACAAGAGTATACATTCATTCATTCATTCATTGATATCTACAGTATCAGCATATGTAAAAGTATGCCATTAAAAATAAATGTGTTATAGTCATTAAAATGCATCATTGTTTTATTATTATTAAATTTTACATTCTTTTATGTCTCACAACTATGAAGCCAAAATCACATTGGATGCATGTTGTTTGAAGGCCATCTTTTCCCACCCGAAAGTACCAACTCCAAGAATCAATGTGGGTTTAGTAAGTGAATTTCACTTTATCTTAATGTAAACAAAACAAATAAAAAGTGCTAGGAAAAGTTTTATTTCTTAAATCCACAACAAAAAGAAGAAAACACTGTGACTTTCTGTGTTTTCACAAAAGCCCTTATTTCTAAAACTAGTCTAAGTTTTTTTTTTTTTTTTTTTAATAACTTGACCATAATTAACTGAGGAAAAGCAAAACTTGAAAAATAAAAATATTACTGCTTTGGAGATAATTAGTATAGGTGCATCCTTAAGTCCTTTTTCATGAGGTCAAATAAAGATGAACACGAACAACAAGCTGTGAGCCACAGTAGGGTCTGTGAACCTGCCTGATTGGGTTGGGTGCACAAACATTTCCCAGGATTTACTGTGGGAATGCGGTGGATGATATTATTGGAGCTCTCTGCACAGGCCTTAGACTGAAGCTCCAGGGTAGAGCTTCATTAGATTTAGCGTGACATTCCAAGGTAGATGGGTTATGCAGTGGTTGAGCCTCAAAGGATGCAGTTATCTTCACACCCTTTCTTCAGAGGAAAACGAGTGGCGCTTGACTTCAAACTTTTGTTGTAAAAATTGTTTGGACATGATTTAACCACAACTGAAAAAATCCCATATAGCTCTACACATATGCTACACAGAGTTCCCCTTACCGCCCCTCATAAAATTCAACTTGTAATTAATAGGGATTACTTTGTGCTGCTAGTGGTCCCTTGTTTTGCCCCTTCCTGTTTTAAGTAATGTTTGCATCGAACATAATTATCTCAAAACTGTGTGATGAATGGAGAAATCCTGACAAACGAGGCTGTTGGCCGTTATCGCATATGTGTGCACACATACGTACACTGAGAAACATTCATGTAATGTTCAAGGTACCTTCATTTTGAAGTGCCCCAACTTCTGGGTACAAATCCTCCTTCAACTTGATTTCTTGCTTTCTTTGTAGGCTACTATGTGCAGAAGAGAACAGTTACACTTTTCAGGTCACAAAGACTAAGACTTTTGGGAGTTGACTGTGTCAAAACCAAGACGGAGACAAGTCAAAACAAATAAAACCAGCGAAGAGACCAGGAACATAAACATCAAATTCAAAACTATAACAGGTTGAATAGTTAAAAATCATTTTCTCCTTTTGTTTCAGTCTTCTTCTGTAAATTTAGTAAATTAAATTGCAAAAAAAAAGTCTGTAGCAACTCAAAGTGTAACTACAAACATCAAAATCTTCACGGGTGTTTTGAATTAAATCTTTATCGTGGTGGTGGTGGTGGGAAGGTTTGTTTGTTCCCATCAGTGGTGTGCCATAAAGGTCAGCCCATTGTCTTCTCTGCTGAAATAAACATTTAACTGACCTGCATATTAAACGTATATGAATGGACCAGTTTTAAAATTTTCTATCTATTACTTGGCATGTGAATGCAAACTAATCTGCGAACGGACTTCAGATGCAGGATGGCTAGCCAATGGCGTCCGTGATGGTACTTTTTTCGCCCTCTTATTTTTTTCAATTCTCAAAGCCAGTAAGCGTTGCAGCTGGTAGAATGCTGACTGTGCTGAGGCAGACATAAAAGAAATTAAAAAAAAAAATTAAAAAAAAAACTGAACATTGTGAACTGGATGGTTTGTTTAAACACAGTAAAATTATTTATTAGTTACTTCCAAAAGCAGCATCAACCTCAAATGCCCATAAGTCAAGAGTAATTGTTACGTCCGCGAATACGGAAATAAGGTTGGACCAAGCAGCAGACAACAAGCGGGGATGGCGTACAAGGATTTATTAAGCACTAACGAAAAACAACACGCGATTGCGGAAAGGCAGAAAAAACAAAAAGGGTCCGTGACAGTAGGTCGACGGGGCTCAATAATACAAGGATTTATTAAGCACTAACGAAAAACAACACGCGATTGCGGAAAGGCAGAAAAAACAAAAAGGGTCCGTGACAATAGGTCGACGGGGCTCAATAATACAAACTCGAGGATAACCAAGACAATAGGGAATGGGACGTACTACGTCACTGTTTGGACGCGCCTCCATGCTGGCAATATGATTTACTTCCGGTTCGGCAGAGTCAATGCGGATTGTAACGTGTGGTAGTGCTAAGCTAACTCTTTCGGTGTTTTAGAAAGAAAATATGGGTGCTTATTGTTGCGTTACCGGGTGCAACAGCATCTCCTACGACAAAAAAAGGGGTTAGGAAAAATGGACTCACTTTTCACCGTTTTCCTGCATGGAGGACCAAATATCAGATCACGAAGGTACGACGGATGGCTGGATTGCAGCGGTTCGTCGGAAAAGCATTTCTTATGATCATATTTCTGCTGGAATGAGAGTGTGTTCCTGTCATCTCTACTCTTGTAAGTTGAACGATTTATCCACTTTTGGTTTCAATACGTTTTTCTTTTTTTACACCGTTGTGTAAATCTGCCTCGGTAGCAATGCTCGCCTACTACGACTCACCTACCTGTTGTGTTCCTAGGTAAACCTGCTGACAACACATCCCGATTTGTCACCATCTCTCTTCTTGGATCATTTGACAAAGAAAATTTGTTCAATGGAGTGGTTCCATTTGTCCTGTGTCGGACTCAAACAAGCCCCTGCTGCAGACGCCATCTGGGTCTGCCCTTCTCGTCGATGAACTGCGGGCTTTTAACTTGTGAAAATGCAAGAACTGTAATGCACATATTTATTCTGCCTGGCTATTTAACTACGGCCAGTGACGTATTATTATTATTTTTTTTTTTTTTAAACCACTTTGACAAAGACACGTTTCATTGTAATGTTGAATTTATATATTCTATTATTATTTTTAAATTATAATATTCTTATTTGCACTTATGGACACTTTAGACTGTCAATTCAAATAGTGTTGGAAAAGTTGCAATACCTAAAATAGAAATGCAAGAACTGTAAAGTACATATTTTTACACCTTTATTTACCTAAGGCCACTGGATGTTTTTTAACTGCTTTGAAAAAATACAGGTTTTGTTGTGATCTTGTATTTATATAGTATATAGCTTTTTATAATGTATTATGTATTATAATATTTGCTGCCCCCTGCCAGAGTGTGGGCCATTTTGTACTAAAAGGATTTTAAACTGTCAGTTCAAATACTGTGTTGGAGACTAGTACTTGCAATACTTAAAATGGAAATGCAAGAACTTTAAAGCATATATTTATCCTGTCTGGCAATTTACCCAAGGCCAGTAAATAGTGTTTTAAACTGCTTTGACAAAGACACGTTTATTGTGATCTTGTATTTGTGTATTACTTATAATTATATAATATTTGCTGCCACCGTCAGAGGGTGGGCCTTGTTTGCACTAATTTAAAGATTTTAAACTGTCAATTCAAATATCGTATTGGAGAAATTGCATTACTTGAAATAAATCTATTGCAACTTATCAGTCCCAGTTCTTGTCTACAACACTGTCCAAAAATTGTCAATGCATATTCCAAATAGAATAACAAAATTAAGTCAGCTGACTTTGTAATTATTACACCTGTTTATTATGAAGACCTGAAGTAAACAACAAGCAGTTACAGTTCGCCAAGAAGTTGTTCAAGTCATGTTTTGGTATTCATATTTTATTGACTTTTCACAACAACACTTGGGATCGTGTTTGTAAGAGCAGAGCAAACAGAAGTTTCAGCGTGCACTCTTCGCCTTTCCAACCTCTCATAACGCTCCGATGTGGTGCGCTTGACCTCAGAATAACCCAAGAAGAGATATGGTGACCAATCGGGATGTGTTGTCAGCATTTCATATGCAGGTTTTCCTAGTAACACAACAGGTAGGGGAGGAGGAGTAGGTTAGAATTGCTACCGACGCAGATTTACACAACAGTAAAAAAAACACACAAAAAAAAACGTATTGAAACCAAAACGGATAAATCGTTCAACTTACAAGAGTAGAGATGAGGGGAATACTCTCATTCCAGCAGAAATATGATCATAAGAAATGCTTTTCCGACGAACCGCTGCAATCCAGCCATCAGTCGTGCCTTCGTGATCTGATATTTGGTCCTCCATGCAGGAAAACGGTGAAAAGTGAGTCCAGTTTTCCTCGCCCTTTTTTTAGTCGTAGGAGAAGCTGTTGCACCCGGTAACACAACAATACACACCCATAATTTCTTTCTAAAACACCGAAAGAGTTAGCTTAGCACGACCACACGTTACAATCCGCATTGAGTCTGCCGACCCGGAAGTGAATCATATTGCCAGCATGGAGGCGCGTCCAAACAATGACGTAGTACGTCCCATTCCCTATAGGCAGAGAGCTGGCAAAATACGAATACTCAAATACCTGCACAAGGTAGAGATTAAACGGAGGGCAGCACAACAAACAAAATCCGAGACCGGGAATAAGCGAGAGTAGCAAGGCGAAAGTGCGAGAATCTAATGGCGATCAGCAAGCAATATCTCGACAGCCTTCTTCAGGATCAGCCGTGCTTAAATGCTGTGTTGATGAGCCCGCATTGAGTGCAGGTGCGACGTCAGGAACGCCCCCCACAATGAGCTCTGTAACGAAACATAATCTAACCAGCAGCAGACTGTGACAGTAATGAGGTTTGTCTAAATAATAAGCAGCAGTTACTTCCAAAAGCAGCATCAACCTCAAATGCCCATAAGTCAAGAGTAATGAGGTTTGTCTAAATAATAAGCAGCAGATCATGTTATTAGATAAATATTGATTGTGAACTGCTATACTGTATTCAAGAGATTCGGAATTGAAATCTGTATTGAAGGTGTAACTGTTGGCTCACTATGGCTGGTTCCCAAAAGCAGGGCCATTCCTGACCAATCTGGTGCCCTAGGCAACATACTTATTGCCCCCCTCCCCTATTTTCACCACATATATTTAAACACTCACACTGAAAAAGCACGTTATCTCTTTGTAATCTATTATATAAAAAAGACAACAAACAAGTGCAGAAATTAAAAGAAAAATGCTGCAAAAACTATTCAAAAGCACCAATGAAAACACTTAAAAAAACAAATGCATTAAATAAATTACAATTGTTATACAGTATGATTAACACCACCCACACAAACCTATATAAAGATACACAGAACACTTTAAAATGCAACTTTTTTTTTTCACCTTGACTTATAACCTTACTCACCTTGTCTTCACTGATGTAAAAGCATCCAATACACTTTCATATGACAGTTGTTTTGGAAGGTGCACTTCTTTTCTGGACTTGGTGGGCTTGGACTTGGTGCTGATGTGGATAAGTTCGCTGTAAAAGATGGTCCAAGATGTACAGAGGTAGAAAGAAAATATTTCAAAAGAGCATCTACAAAGAGAAGAAAGTGGAATGTTACATTATATTAGTCAAATAGCTGTTGATTGTGAAACCAGCATGACATAACCATAATAGCGCCTAAATTCTTGCAGCCTACTGTACCTGTCTATTGTATCCGGTCACTATCTTTGATGGGCGTAGTTAAAAGAAAATAAATTCTTGAAGCACGACAACTACACAGGACTATCCAATAATAATGAATTAAATAATATATGATAGCAAAAAATAATAATAAATTGGATATGGTTTTACTAGGGTTGGGAATCTCTGGCATAAAGCCGATTCGATATGTATCTAGATACACAGGTTATGATTCAATTCAAAAACAATACATTTTTAAGGCCAAGTGATTAGATACCATTCGATACAGTTTAAGAACGATACGGTTCGATACGGAGGTAAAACGATACGATAGTAAACATTTGTTGTGTGTGTTCGTAGAGTATTTTAAACATATAAAAAAGACCACATTTCTAATAGCAAAATTAAACAACAAAATTTCATACCAATGTTATGTTTTATTTTTTTTATGAAAAAAAAAATGAGGCTTACTATATGACCATCATTTTGTTGGATGGGACTGAAAATAAAACTCCAGTGACAGACAACAATAAAGTGCAGTAATTCAATTACTGTATTTCCTGGTGTTTTGAACACAAGAGGTATGTAATTTAAGTGCAAACTTTCAACGTAAACATCTTACAAACAAAAAAATATTAATTATATGCAGCAGCTCTAGAAAAAAAGAATTAAACCTGCAATGTTATCATAAATAAATAATAAATTATGCTTTACCACTGGTATAACTATAAGAAAAACATGGCATTTTAGACAGACAGGTCAATAATCATTACTTTAACCTTATACACAGCAAAGTCATTCACTTATGCCTGTGCTTCCACATTTTTTTTATTCCTCATCACTGTGCATATCTTTTTTGAAGGGCAGATTTTTTTCTTGAGGAAGATCAACCAATCCATATGTTCATGTTTAAGTAGACTGCGTTTCGTGGAAACAGAATCTCCAAAGGGTCGTGCTTCCCTTTTCACCATTGTAGTGGGTTATTTTTCAGGGTTAAAAACTCACGATCTCTGTACCGCTCCAGACTTCATACTAGCTCTGTGCCATGCGAACAGATCTGGCTGCCTTCATCACTTCAAAGTCCGACTTTTGTTTTCCTGGGTGCGTTGAAAATCAATCGCTGCGCGTCGCTGGCGTCGGTGCTCAAACTGTCCATTGTTTTAGCATGTTGCTTCATTGCCACAACTAGTTTCGTTTTGGGCTGTAAAAAAACCGCTACGGAGCGTGTGTTGCAGTGGTTTTGTTAGCTCTCGTGTTGTTATGACACGCCCGTGACGATCGGATAATGACGGCGACTAGTAGTGGTTCTGCTGAAAAATGCATGGGAAGTTGAGGCAACCACGGCTGTGAGTTGTGCTTGTCCATATTACATCATGTGTGCGGTAACAATCTAAGTGCGCTGTGTGGTGAATGACACAAACGCAGCATGTGAAGTAAAAGCTACATTATTATCCTATTAAGCAATGTATTAACAGTGCCTTGCAAAAGTATTCGGCCCCCTTGAATCTTGCAACCTTTCGCCACATTTCAGGCTTCAAACATAAAGATATGAAATTTAATTTTTTTGTCAAGAATCAACAACAAGTGGGACACAATCGTGAAGTGGAACAACATTTATTGGATAATTTAAACTTTTTTAACAAATAAAAAACTGAAAAGTGGGGCGTGCAATATTATTCGGCCCCTTTACTTTCAGTGCAGAAAACTCACTCCAGAAGTTCAGTGAGGATCTCTGAATGATCCAATGTTGTCCTAAATGACCGATGATGATAAATAGAATCTACCTGTGTGTAACCAAGTCTCCGTATAAATGCACCTGCTCTGTGATAGTCTCAGGGTTCTGTTTAAAGTGCAGAGAGCATTATGAAAGCCAAGGAACACACCAGGCAGGTCCGAGATACTGTTGTGGAGAAGTTTAAAGCCGGATTTGGATACAAAAAGATTTCCCAAGCTTTAAACATCTCAAGGAGCACTGTGCAAGCCATCATATTGAAATGGAAGGAGCATCAGACCACTGCAAATCTACCAAGACCCGGCCGTCCTTCCAAACTTTCTTCTCAAACAAGGAGAAAACTGATCAGAGATGCAGCCAAGAGGCCCATGATCACTCTGGATGAACTGCAGAGATCTACAGCTGAGGTGGGAGAGTCTGTCCATAGGACAACAATCAGTCGTACACTGCACAAATCTGGCCTTTATGGAAGAGTGGCAAGAAGAAAGCCATTTCTCAAAGATATCCATAAAAAGTCTCGTTTAAAGTTTGCCACAAGCCACCTGGGAGACACACCAAACATGTGGAAGAAGGTGCTCTGGTCAGATGAAACCAAAATTGAACTTTTTGGCCACAATGCAAAACGATATGTTTTGCGTAAAAGCAACACAGCTCATCACCCTGAACACACCATCCCCACTGTCAAACATGGTGGTGGCAGCATCATGGTTTGGGCCTGCTTTTCTTCAGCAGGGACAGGGAAGATGGTTAAAATTGACGGGAAGATGGATGCAGCCAAATACAGGAACATTCTGGAAGAAAACCTGTTGGTATCTGCACAAGACCTGAGACTGCGACGGAGATTTATCTTCCAACAGGACAATGATCCAAAACATAAAGCCAAATCTACAATGGAATGGTTCAAAAATAAACTTATCCAGGTGTTAGAATGGCCAAGTCAAAGTCCAGACCTGAATCCAATCGAGAATCTGTGGAAAGAGCTGAAGACTGCTGTTCACAAACACTCTCCATCCAACCTCTTGAGCTCGAGCTGTTTTGCAAGGAAGAATGGGCAAGAATGTCAGTCTCTCGATGTGCAAAACTGATAGAAACATACCCCAAGTGACTTGCAGCTGTAATTGGAGCAAAAGGTGGCGCTACAAAGTATTAACGCAAGGGGACCGAATAATATTGCACGCCCCACTTTTCAGTTTTTTATTTGTTAAAAAAGTTTAAATTATCCAATAAATTTTGTTCCACTTCACGATTGTGTCCCACTTGTTGTTGATTCTTGACAAAAAATTAAAATTTTATATCTTCATGTTTGTAGCCTGAAATGTGGCGAAAGGTTTAAGGGGGCCGAATACTTTTGCAAGGCACTGTAACTAGGCATTAGAAGCCAATTATTGTGCTCGCGATAGCCGAATTTTATCTCTACTATCGGTTCATTGAATATTTAATGGCTAATTACTGTCGAATGGTAACTACTATCGATACAGCTGTATCTCTCACCTATAAAACCGGATATCCGGTCGTATCGGTTTATCGTTCTCAAGCTTAGTTTTTACATGAATGTGATCGCCATTTCAATGAATTAATGACACATTTAATAACAAATGTTTGCATTTAAATCCGTGGCACTTTTAGTCCCCCATACCACAGAAATTTGAAATTATTAATTCCATATTTAATGTTGTATTTATTTAATTAACCTTGGCACTTTTAGGGTAGGCAAACTTATTTGAAAAGCACAATTTAACACAAGGTAAAAGTGGTTCACATCACATGAAAATAAGCAAGACAATTATAGACAATTATACACTTTGTCCAAATTTCTCTAAAATTGGAGGAGGAGTAAATATAACTGAAACTAATCCACAGCTGGCTCAATACTGAAAATATTTCTAAAACAACAGCCTGGCTAATGATACAGGATAATTTTGCTTTAGCACTAAGTCATATAAGCTCTATGTAAATAACCGCTACTTGCAGTTGCGCTGAGTCTACAGTACGTGCTTATGCTGATGAAAAAAATCATCACAACAAACCTGTTTTTCTTCACGTCTATGCTGTCTTCTTTCTTTTTCTTCTTCTTTTTCTTCTTCTCCGAAGGGCTTTTGTCTTTTCATGAAGTTGACTTGTTACCGTAACGTCGCTCAATTGCGAAGGCTAAAAATAGCACCTTCAGGTAGCTCGCTGGTCTGCTGGGTGGTGAGATTAGGGTCCGTGGTGAAATTATCGCATCACAGGAAAAAGTGAAGCGGGCAGAAGGCACACTAGAAAAATGATTTCATTATTATTTAAAGACTTATTATGAACAGTTTTGTTGTTATTTTGTTTTGTTGTTTTGTATAATTTTTTGAATACTGCTTTCATCAAATATTATTTGAATATTTTTCTTGACGCCTTTTTGGACGCTGGTGCGCCCTTAGGCGGTTGCTTAAATTGCCTTATGGGCGGCACGGGTCTGCCCAAAAATTACTACATATATGTACAGTATATATAGAGTATACATTTATATATACTGTATATACATACACGCATATAACTGGGTTGTTTTCTGACGGAGTGCCTGTAGAGGGCAGCGTTGTAATTCTGTGGTGAATTATGCGGGTGAGGGTATGTTTTGCGGAAGTGAATAAAAGGAGTTTGCCCGTGACCGGCTAAAAGGCAAAACTCTGTCATGTGTCCACAGAGGAGTTATAATACAGGCGACTAGGATAAAGCCTTGGAAACACGCCGGGAAGAGACACTGATGCAAGCGCAAGCACGTTGTGAAGTTCTCGATGCGGCTGCATAAAATGAGTTGCTCAAGCCTCCTCGGAGGGTTAGCAGTGTTGTTAGCATTGCATCTGCCACCAGTCCTTGTCTGGATGGCTGCATTTAGGAAAATTGACCACTTCGATTCCGCTGCTGAATAATGGAACGGATATGTCTGAGCTTCCACTTCATTGCTAACGCGATCGACGATGATGAAAAAAAAAAGAGCCATACTTGTAACAGTGAGTGGACCATTTTTGTACAACATGCTGTGTGATTTGATTGCCCCGGGAGACCGACGGACAGGGCATATGAGGAGCTAGTAGCTAAGTTACAAGGGCATTTCGATCCCACAACAAACACGATTGTGTTTGTAAGTTCCAATCTTGTTCTCATCATTTTGAGGAGTCAGTGAACTCGTACCTGGCCCGTCTAAAACATCAAGAGGGTCGTTGTGACTTCAGTGCCACGTTGGAGGATAGTTTGAGGGATCAGCTGGTGTGGGTTATTGGGATTGAACAGCTTTCGAAACATCTCCAAGCCACGTCAAATCTTTTGTGGGGGAAGGCAGTGCAGCGCTGCTTGGCTGTTGAAACTGCAGAAAGAGGAGCTTTAGCACTGCAGTTCCCCAAATACATTAACAGAGTTGTGCACCAATCTCAAACAGTAAGAAGCCCCAAAATGCAGAGCAGAGACTCCACAAGTCACAGGCGTTGTTACCACTGTGGTGACATGCATGCAGCTGATAGCTACAAATTTTAAGGTCATAGACTGCCACTACTGCGGCATATGTGGACACCTTCGCCGATGCTCTAAAAAGAGCGAGATGGCCAAAAAGGGAGACCAAGAACAGACAATTCCACCATCAGCGCTTAAGTAGTTTCAGATATTTTCGGCTCTCAAATGGACAGTGATGAAGATGAAGTTGCTTACCTTCTGGCCTTAGTGGTTAAACGCCCAGGCCCTTTGTTAGTAGTTAGCAGCAGACGTTGCCGGTTGCCTGATAAGCTTCGAGGTGGATACTGGAGCTTCTCGCACATTTATTTCAGAACTTTCAAAAAACTAACCGCTCAGATGTCATCGTTGTTATCGAAGTTTATGTGCTTTTTCACTCAAGTCGTACACAGGCCAACAAATAGCACTTAAAAGCCGTTGCTGTTTATGACCGGAGGAAAACTGAAGGAATTCAACAAGAGGCCCCCAAAAACATACAAAAACAGAGCCCCACCCCTCTAATGGCTTGGCGGTGAATTACAGAGCAACGTGTTCCCTTGACGCAGAACTTCGAATGCTCAATGACGATGTAGGGTCTACGCCATTACTCTGCCGTCACCGCAACACAGAAGCATAATTCAGCCCTTAGTCATTGCCAGCAGAAAGTCGTATCTGTTTCAAAGTAAAGGTTGGATTCTGCCAAGGCTGCCCTTTGTTGACGATTCTGTTCACAACCTGTTTTGAAGGAATTGTAGGCGCATGGGAAGCATTGAGGGTACAGTTTAGTTGGTGGCCTCAGTATTGCGTCCCTGCTTTTTGTAGAAGATTTGGTCTTGTTGGCTTCGTCAAGTCATGATCTCCAACTCCTACTGGAGTGGTTCTCAGTCAATTATAAACCATCTGGGATAAGAATTAGCTCTTCCTGATCTGAGGCCGTGGTTAGAAAAGTCAGAAAAGGTGGAGCACCCTCTCCATGCTGGCGGTATATCCTTGTCCAAATGGAGGAGTTCAAGTATCTTGTGGGTCTTGTTCACGAGTGAGGGGAAAATACAGCATGCGAGCTGACCCTGGATAATTGGAAGAAAGTGGATGTGTGGTTTGGATTAAGATGAGAATTGTTTATGGCGGCATGTTGAGGCATGTTAGGGAGTTAAGCATACCAAGACTGTCATTTGAGGATGTAAAGGAGGGAACAGGAGGTTAAAGACCTGCAGCTGACCCAAACGAGGAGGAGGGGGAAGAGAGTGAGAGACAGAGTGTGAACGACAGAGAGAGAATGTCGCTAGCCAGATGTGCTGCTTGTTAAGTCCGTCTGATATTCCACAAACCTTTCCCCACCAAAATCAGCAGAGATTGAAAAGTTTAAGTTTCATGGTGATCCACTGGAGATCTTTTGGATTTCTGACATTTTATTGCCTGTATTTGGTATTTTTTATTATTACCATAATTTCCTGAATATAACGCGCACTTTTTTCCCCCCAAAATCAACTTGTAAAATCATGGTGTGCATTATAAACGGGTACATGGATGGAGACAGAAATATATATATATATATATATATATATATATATATATATATATATATATATATATATATTACATATATATAAAAACCGATTTTTTTTATTGACACGGCCACCTTGTTTTGAAGAAACGTATGCGGCGACCCGTTGCCGACCATTACGGTACGTGACGTCACCATTTTGTTTCGGTAATACTTCATTCTAATCGGCCGAATGATTTCGTCTGTGTTGAATTCTGCTTTTTTTCACTCTTGAAAAAGCACAGAATTTATTTTCTTGAACCCATTTGAGTCAACGTTTATTGCAGCTCCGCAACTCGGACCATAACAAACGTAACAACACAGACTTCCTGTGTCCGTCAACTATATCTGTCCCTCGGGAAACTCAAATAACAATAGTTCCTATTGTTACTGTCGTGTTGACAGCGATGAGCTCTCACGTATTTCCGACTTACGTTCTCACTTTCATTTTACCGTATCAATCCATGGAAGAAGCATTTATTCATCATGATGAAACGAGAAAGTTATACAGCAGCCTTTAAAAGAAAAGTCACATCTGTTTTGTTTTCTCCTAGATTCTGTAAAGTTGGAGAAGTTGTCAAATCATATTATTACCGTAAATATTGTCAGTTTATGGTAATGTTTTGAACTACCAATGCGCTATGCTTGTGCTGTGTTTCACCAGTCAGTAAAAAGACATTTCTGTATCTGTACACGAGCTCTGCTTTCTTGTATTCTTCTATTTTTTGGTGCTAAAATTAGGGTGCGCGTTATAAACGGGTACAATAATTTCCCCTAGATTTTACAAGTAAATTTGGGGTGCGCATTATACACGGGTGCGCCTTATAAATGGGAAATTACGGTATATATTATTATATACAAAAATTTAATGATGTCAGAAAAGTTTCAACAAAAGTTCAAATGTCAACTAGTGTTGATCATCTTGGTGCCCACTTAAAAGAAGTCAACAATAATAAACTCCAACTGAACTGACCTAAAGACTGAGCACTCCGGCTGCTTGAATAAGGAGGGGCTAACTTAAATGAACACACGAGGGAGGTATGGTAAAAAATTAAGCCAAAATTACGAACTTCATTGGATAAGGACATATGGCAAAAAAACAAATACATAGACGCCAAACAATAAGTAAATTCCTGTGCATTTAGATTAAATTGGCAATGAAGAATTACCCCTAAACAATGATTAAATACTTAAACATGCCCCCTCCAGTTCTAAACGGTGGTAGGTGCAAAATCTTCCACACGCCAACTTCCCAGCTTGGTCGTCACCCTCAAAAACAAGTGTAAAAAATGTTTAGACAAATACTAACTTAAGTGTACACCCATCACAAAATACGGGTCCAAATAAACTGAACTTAAGAAATTGTTCTTATATTATTATAAATTCAAACAATACTCACACTAGCGTGGTGGCAGAGGTATCCATCACACAAATGATCCAAATCAGATATTATTGTTATTACATTTACTAAAAACCTTGAATAACCTGCCAGGACTTGCTTTTATTTTTGACTTGACAACCTAATTAGTTTGGCCTGGACTCTCTCCAGAGTTAAAAAATGTAAGTATTTTGGCAGACACTGTCCACCAGCTGCTATTTTTGGGTGCAATTTGTATGCATGTCAACTGTACCATACTTAGGATATATTGTATTATATTTGCGCCTTTATTGTAATGCAATCAACTTACCACTGGGCTTTTCCTGTATGCTTTTCAAGTAGAAAGACGTACACTGCTCAAAAATGAAAGAGAACACTAAAGTAACACATTGTTGATATGACTGAATGAAATATTTTTTATTAAGTTCTTTGTTCTTTCCGTAGTCGAATCTGCTGACAACAAAATCACACAAAAATTGTCAATGAAAACCAAATGTATGAATATATATTCGAATTACTGTATATATGTATAATTATACTCAAAATGAGGTTCAGGAAAGTGTGTCTGTGTGCCTGTATGACAACCCTACAATGCCTGGGCATGCTTCGAATGAGACGACGATCCTCCCAGATCTGGACCAGGGTATCACTGAGCTCCTGGAAAGTCAGAGGAGCAACCTGGCAGTGCCAGATGGACCTAAACATAATGTCCCAGATATGTTCTATTGGATTTAGCTCAGAGGAATGTGGGGGGCAGTCAATAGCCACGTTTACATGCTGACTTTTATTCATACCGATTCAAATCATTCCGAATGGAAATTTCAGATCAGCTGTTTACATGTCACTTCATCTATTCCGATCCAGCGTTTACATGTGTCTGCCTTTATTCCGAAAGGACGTTTGACAACTGCCGTCTGACATGCGCAGATTAATCAAAACAAAGCGTCACGTTGCAAAACATGGAGATCGATCGTCAGAGTGCTGCTGTTTTAACTTTAACCCACTTGTTGTGTTTGTGGGGTCGTATCCGCTTCTGCTGTTTTGCTCTTTTGCCTTGTAGTAGCCGGTTGTCAGCGTTTTCCACCGGTTTCTAATCTGGTCAACGCTCCGGTCTATTCCGGCTTCGTGTAACCTCTCGTGAACTTTTTAAAATAGTTCACTGTTCCTTGTTTTACGCCCGTCTAAGCGAGCAATTATATTAAATTCTTTTAAAGTTTGAATTAAATACAATCTTTCCGCCGGACTCCAATTAGGTGCGCTGTGCTTGGAAGCCATGTTGCAAGTGACGTTACTTACGTCACCAAGTGACGTCACCACGTCAGTACGGAGCATGTGCAGAAAGAACACAACCAGACACCATTCCGCTTCCCTGTTTACATGATATAATTTTACTTCTAATCGGTTTGGGAAAAGGAATATTCCACCCCTGTGAATCGGAATGAAATTCCATTCGGTTTGGGCCTGTTCAGTCCGAATGAGGTGTTTATATGGAACACATTTATTCGGTTTGAACACTAAACCGATTGTAATTGGAATAGTTGGCTCCATGTAAACGTGGCAAGTGTTATCAATTCCTTTTTCCTTCAGGAACTGCTTGCATATTGCAGCCAAATGAGGTCGGGTGTTGTCGTGGATCAGAAGGAACCTAGGTCCCACTGCACAAGCGTACACATAATAGGAGTCAGGGGGCTACTAATTAACCTAAGAAGTTCTGTGTGTCCTTCCAGGGATATGCTTCCCCTGACCACCTCTGACCCACCACCACACCGGTCATGCTGAATGATGTTGCAGGCAGCATAACGTTCTCCACAGCATTTCGGGACCCTTTCAAGTCTGTCTCATGTGCTCAGGTTGAATCTCAGTGGAGAGCAGAGAGCCACTGGTGTAGCTGCAATTTCCGGTGGTCTATGTCAAATGCCAATCGAGCGCTACGGTGATGGGCAGAGAGCACGGGGCTCACTACACCATGTCTGGCCATCCTAATGGAGCCCGTTTCTGATTGTTTGGTCAGAAACATTCACACCAATGGCCTGCTGGTGATCATTTTGTACTGTGCTTATCAAGATCTTCCTTGAACAATGGAGTGGATACCGATTCTGCTGAGGGTTTAGGGACCTTTTACGGCCCTGTCCAGCTCTCCTGGAGTAACTAGCTGTCTCCTGGAATCTCCTACAGGCTGCCAGGTTGATCCTCCCCCTGCTTGAGCTCAGAGGAGCAACGAACAGGAGAGAAAGGTCAAATAAAATGGTGGGTTTGGTTGAGAGTTTCAGCTGGTGGTCAACCACACCCATACATTAATACAATGTTTCGTAGATAAGGAAACTCAGGGTGGAGCCCTGGTCACATCAATGGGAACGGCAGACAGGTGGTATTTTAGTGTTGGGTAAACTGCAAATTTAAGAAGTCCATGTGATACAACATGCGTAAATAGTGAGGACTTGTAATAATGTACTTGGAGTTGTCTTTTCACTTATGTTTGCCCATATAAGATGAATTACATGTTCACTTTCTAGTGACATGTTTAAGTTAGCCCCCCATGCTTTATTTGAACATGTTTTGGTTCTATTTTCAGATCCAAATTTTGCATTGCATAATAATGCAAAAGTCAAAAGCCAGTTTATTTGATCTTTTATTAAATATTATTATTATTATCACAATTCTCTTTTCATTTCCTTTAACACACCAAATGTAAATGATGGAACCTTGAAAATAATTTTGGTAAATTATTATAAATACAAAATACAACTATCCCAGTTAAAGCTTCAGAACCAACTGAAATTTTGAGAAATGCTCCTCTCTCTCCAGTCATCATGTCAAAATTATTGTACACGGAATAAATATTAATACAATATAATGACTTACCAGCACTAGAGTATGTCAAGCTAGTGCATGCTTTGTATTGTCAAGTGGAGAACTGCGACAGAGAATAAGGCACAAAAGAGGAAGAATTTAATTACTGGTCAGTGGGGGAGTAATTCTAGTTCCAGAGGCTAAAGGAAAAAAGGCACTTAGTTTTCACTGCATGATATTTTTTACCTTTGTGGATAAACTCTCCATGTTTGACATTCAAACGTCTAAAGAACCACAGTCTGTTGAGGCCTAAGGCAACACATTTTTTCACCAGCCTCAGAGTAAGATCTCATCTCAACTGAGTTGTTGCAATTCATTACAAATGCCCTCCAGTTAATCAACACACATTGCACATACAAGCTCTCACTGGTGTTTTTTCTTATTACTGAAACTTTAAATGGGTATCTCATTGTGTCAATAACACCTATCCATCGATGGATAATAATTCCCTTCATGTATAATGAAGCATGCATTATACATGCACAGTATGTATATACTGGCCATACATCATCTTGAGGAAAATGTAGTGACGATTTGTACATGGTATAGGGATGATCCTGGACTACAGTATGTTGTGTATGTTGTGACTACACTTGTTTTTTTAAATTCTATAATCCATACTGAGTCATGGCTTCAGTCACGAAAGTAATCTTGGTATGAAGGGAGTGTTTTACTAATAATATATACAGTGCCTTGCAAAAGTATTCGGCCCCCTTGAACCTTGCAACCTTTCGCCACATTTCAGGCTTCAAACATAAAGATATAAAATTTTAATTTTTTGTCAAGAATCAACAACAAGTGGGACACAATCGTGAAGTGGAACAAAATTTATTGGATAATTTAAACTTTTTTAACAAATAAAAAACTGAAAAGTGGGGCGTGCAATATTATTCGGCCCCCTTGCGTTAATACTTTGTAGCGCCACCTTTTGCTCCAGTTACAGCTGCAAGTCGCTTGGGGTATGTTTCTATCAGTTTTGCACATCGAGAGACTGACATTCTTGCCCATTCTTCCTTGCAAAACAGCTCGAGCTCAGTGAGGTTGGATGGAGAGTGTTTGTGAAAAGCAGTCTTCAGCTCTTTCCACAGATTCTCGATTGGATTCAGGTCTGGACTTTGACTTGGCCATTCTAACACCTGGATACGTTTATTTTTTAACCATTCCATTGTAGATTTGGCTTTATGTTTTGGATCATTGTCCTGTTGGAAGATAAATCTCCGTCCCAGTCTCAGGTCTTGTGCAGATACCAACAGGTTTTCTTCCAGAATGTTCCTGTATTTGGCTGCATCCATCTTCCCGTCAATTTTAACCATCTTCCCTGTCCCTGCTGAAGAAAAGCAGGCCCAAACCATGATGCTGCCACCACCATGTTTGACAGTGGGGATGGTGTGTTCAGGGTGATGAGCTGTGTTGCTTTTACGCCAAACATATCGTTTTGCATTGTGGCCAAAAAGTTAAATTTTGGTTTCATCTGACCAGAGCACCTTCTTCCACATGTTTGGTGTGTCTCCCAGGTGGCTTGTGGCAAACTTTAAACAAGACTTTTTATGGATATCTTTGAGAAATGGCTTTCTTCTTGCCACTCTTCCATAAAGGCCAGATTTGTGCAGTGTACGACTGATTGTTGTCCTATGGACAAACTCTCCCACCTCAGCTGTAGAGCTCTGCAGTTCATCCAGAGTGATCATGGGCCTCTTGGCTGCATCTCTGATCAGTTTTCTCCTTGTTTGAGAAGAAAGTTTGGAAGGACGGCCGGGTCTTGGTAGATTTGCAGTGGTCTGATGGTCCTTCCATTTCAATATGATGGCTTGCACAGTGCTCCTTGAGATGTTTAAAGCTTGGGAAATCTTTTTGTATCCAAATCCGGCTTTAAACTTCTCCACAACAGTATCTCGGACCTGCCTGGTGTGTTCCTTGGTTTTCATAATGCTCTCTGCACTTTAAACAGAACCCTGAGACAATCACAGAGCAGGTGCATTTATACGGAGACTTGATTACACACAGGTGGATTCTATTTATCATCATCGGTCATTTAGGACAACACTGGATCATTCAGAGATCCTCACTGAACTTCTGGAGTGAGTTTGCTGCACTGAAAGTAAAGGGGCCGAATAATATTGCACGCCCCACTTTTCTGTTTTTTATTTGTTAAAAAAGTTTAAATTATCCAATAAATGTTGTTCAACTTCATGATTGTGTCCCACTTGTTGTTGATTCTTGACAAAAAAATTAAATTTCATATCTTTATGTTTGAAGCCTGAAATGTGGCGAAAGGTTGCAAGATTCAAGGGGGCCGAATACTTTTGCAAGGCACTGTATATAATCTTCTTTTATTTTTCAGAATATTTCTTCCTAGCCCAACTGAAGCCTCAAATACATCTCAGATATAATTTACCGTATTTTTCGGACTGTAAGTCTCAATTTTTTTCATAGTTTGGCTGGGGGTGCGGCTTATACTCTGGAGCGATTTATGTGTGAAATTATTAACACATTATTAGATCATTTCACATCTTATTTTGGTGTTTCGGAGTGACATTGATGGTTTGGTAAACTTGTTAGCATGTTCTTGATGCTATAGTTATCTGAATAACTCTTAATAGCGATTTTACGTTAACATACCGGCCACATTCGCATTTCGTTGTTCATGCATCATGTAACATTATCATATTGTACACTTATTCAGCATGTTGTTCTCTATTGTATTTTTTTTCTTTAAATTGCCTTTCATGATGACAAATCTTTTCTATGTGTTGGATTTTTATCAAGTAAATTTCCCCCAAAAATGCGACTTATACTCCGGTGCGATTTATATATGTTTTTTTTCCTCTTCGTTGGGCGTTTTATGGCTGGTGCAACTTATACTCAGGTGCGACTTATAATCCGAAAAATACGGTTTTGGCAGGTGAAATAACATCATATTACACTTGGGTTAGAGTTTGTGTTACAGAGCAGAACAGAGCACATTTTACACAATATGATTCATATAGTTTTATATATACTGTTTTATATTATTTCTGTAAAAAAAAAAAAAAAAAAAAAAAAAATACAAAACACAATTATATATGTGTGCCTAATTATTGTTATTATTAATGTCCTTTATTATGTATTTGTTCCTTGCTTCAGTACTTTCGTCCACAACTCACATTTTGTTCCCCCCCCATCTACTATAAGTAGAAAAGACGTCCATGTGTTTTTTTGAACGAATGCAGCTCACCTCTTTGTTTTTGGAAAGAGTCAACTTTTTTCCACAATATGTTGGCATATATGTATACAAAGAAGAAGTCGGACCAAATGTGGCATAAGGTCACAAGATGTTTTCAAGGTGAATTAAATCCCGAGGCCACTCAGGAGAGAACAAAAAAAGAGAACAGCAACTGGAGAACTGTATCGAATTTGCTGCAATGTTCTCAAAACCGCTCAGCCTGACGGAACTTGCTCCCAGAGTTATGATGCTCAGGAATGTCGGCACTGTCAATCTCAAAAGTTCTTCCTTTCAATGCGAGTGTATCTGTGGTAGCAAGTGTGCCAAACACAGAATGATTGGGCTGAAGGCTAGGGAAAGATCCACTCCTTGAAAAAAACCAGCAGGAAATTAAGAGGAATCCAACAGTCAGCCAGGCCCTGGGACTCTGTGAAGAGCTGGTTTTGGCCCAGTTTGAAGGGAACTTAAATGAGAAAGCAGAAAATGTATATTAGTACACAAATTTCGCTTGGCCACTGAATTAGTTAACATGTACTCTATAGCGACAGAAATGTAATGATGCAAAGAAGAATGCATGACGTCAACTGAAATCACTTAGGGAGTGCCTGATTACTCTGACATTTACGAAGGATGGCCATATAGGCAATAATAACTGCACAACATACCTGCCCAGCATTATTCTTCTAAATATGACACTGACTTGAATGTACAGATTTAACACATTCAGAGATTTTCCATTCCCTCAACTGCAGACCTACACACTGAAAGCAAATAGAGTAAGTTTGCTCATGTTAGACTGCAATCTAGGCAAGTTAGCACACATATCCTTAAGTTGGGCCTTAAACTCAACTATTTCAGAACACTGTTATGCTTTGGTATTACAAAGAAAAAAATAGAAAGCATTTTTATGACTTTCCAGACCATGGCCCTGCCGCCAATTAGGTCCCCCGTCACCTCATGATTGTTTATTTATTTATTTGCAACGGTAACAATCTCTAAAAACCGATCAGGAATGGCAAACAAGCTTTTGTGTTTCACTTTTTTTTTTTCATTAAATGTTGCGCAGTTGAATCTTAAACAAAGTGTAGCTTTGGGAGTTGTTTACAAATGTGATATGCCCACCCCAATATCTCATATATGGGCTTTGCCAGTGCGAAAAACATGCCGTCTGAACATGAGGAAGTGGGAAGCAAATGGAGATCAGCTAATGCTATCTGTAACGTAGCAAAGGGTTCGTCCAGTTCTTTTTTTAATGTCAATGGTGTAAATTCATGGGGCTTCAGATTTATTAGCAAATAAAAGTCACTGAACGATGACGTACATCTTGTACTAGGTTTAAGTACTGAAACCCGGTATCAATTTGGTGCCAGTTCCAAAGCAACTGATGGTAACCAGACCGAATAAAAACAAACATTTCGGTGCCTCATTTCGGTGCCTGAGCATACAGTACATGTCCTCTGATTGCGCGCTTGAATTCAAAGTGTTTTGTCAAGCTTTGGTGTATCTAATCCCAGTTTCTTCTGATGTGTAAAAACTTGAGTTCACAGTGTACGCAGCCATTGCTAATAAGACTTTGACAGCTATTATATAACTGCAGTTCTTACATTACCTCTTACTGTTCATGTTTTAGACAAACAATTCTTGTGAGTTATCGTCTGCCTTTGTTTCATGTAACGTGAATGTGATGTAGCAGATTCATGGTATGAATATTTTGTTTGTTTACATTTGCAGTTAAGTGGCAGTAATGTTACAGTCAAACTTAACTACATTTTTACTTTTCAAGTTGTGCTCTTCTGCACTTCTCTTCAAATTAACACTATGTAATTTACAATTGTGTGACATTCATTATTTCGTAGCACAGATATAATACTGTATATGTTCTGTGTCAGTTTTACAAATTATTGGTCTTGCCAATAGAAGGAAGACAAGACGATTCAAGATTTTTAAAAAAAATAATTTTAAAAGATTTACACTAAATTGAATTAAGTGTTGTACTGTAAATTAAAGGTTGGTGGATTTTGATTATGTTTGGGTGAGTTTTTATTCTTAAAGTGTTGGTTTAAGAACTGTTAAAGGACCAGAAAACGGGAGTCCTCCAACAGAACCAGAAAATTACAGAGTGGTAAATGGTATCGGATTAAACCTAACAATACCCAACCCTATCCTATAATACGCAGCCTAGGGATGAGCGAGTACATCACTATCTGTGTCTATTCAAACATCTAAATTATCTTTTTAGGCTGTATTAGCTGAGCGAAATTGTTTTGGTTCATTCCACTCAAATTGATCTACATGAACTCTGCTTTATAATATTTATACGTTGCTAATTATTACCCCAAAAAAGTACTACTCACGGTTTCCAGTCATTTTTTAGTAATTAGTGTTTTTGTGTCTATCTTTTTTTTTTGACTGTGGCGCAGTTACAGTGGGGAGAACAAGTATTTGATACACTGCCAACGGGATCAAATACTTGTTCTCCCCACTGTATATTGATACAGCGGAGTAACATAGTCCGTGTGTGAAGCTGTTTTAGGTCACTTGCGCCAATAGGAGACGAGGGTTGTTGCCATGGTTTTGAAAACACACAACATGGAGTCCACCACGTCCAGCTTCGACACGAGCGAATATGAACCAAAAATTAAGGAAACCGAATTCCAAATTTAGTCAAAGGCATCGAAATGATGCTATATGTATCTCTCATCTGTCCAAGGGCGAAAAAGTGCAGGAATTGAGACGACAATGTTGGGACACTTATAGAGCCTGTGTCAGACAATGGCTTTCTCTCCAGGCTTCGTCGAAGAATCTTGCTGAAAATGCATTTTGTCGACGTGGATTTTTCACCACATTGACATTGATTACAGGTAAGCCACACACATGCCTTTTGTTGTGAATAATAATGGGGGTTGGGGGTCTTCTGGTCAGAACACATATGAAGTTAAGACTTACAATGTCACCATTATTATGTTTGATTGTTTTACATTGAGCGAAACATTTGGCTTGAAACTTTTATAGTATTGCCATTAAATAACTGGGAGTGGGTTTTTGTAACTTTGAGGGTCATTTTAAGACAACAATATTATGTCAGATTGTATTACATTGAGCAAAGAGTTTAGTTGGACACTTGTATAGCATTGCCATAAAATAACTGGGAGGGGGTCTTTTGTGTTTTCAGATGGTACAGCATATAAAAAAATGACGCATTGACAAAAAACATACTCTTAAGATTATCTATTAACTATTAACTATAGTTCCAAAAACGTATTTCATAATTTTATTCAGGAAAAATGGGCGGACTAGAAAAGCTTAGATAATTTTGATTGGACCATTAATATTACATGGATAAAACCGTTCCCACATGGTTTATGTGTGTGTGCTTGTTTTTCAGAACTCAAACACCCTTCACTGACAGCTACAAGTTCATCCTCAAAAGATACTTCACCAGGACGTGCTGCGAATGGACAAGCTACAAAAGACATTCGTGGACATCATGAAGAATCAAGAGGGTCTTGATGCTTCAAAATGCAGGTAGCCAAAATATGTGACCTTCTCATGGTTCTTGTAAACAAAAAAAGTAAATACAAGGTTAATTGTTATTAACTTATTCTCACAAAAAAGGCCATGCACATATTTGAATTGAACACACGTGCATGCACATACTAAAAATGCAGGATAATATCGGTTACAGATAATTATCGGCCGATAATGGCAATTATGACATCACAAAGATAATTCAGATAAAAAAAAATTTCAACCGATAATGCAATCCGATAATATATATACTTGATTTAGCCTACAAATGTGTGCATTCGACGCCGTTTTGCTCCCTCTGAAGCCCGTCGCATGAGTGACGCGTTACCAATTCTGCATCGCCGCCCCCGTTGCACCCATGACGCATCACACGACACACTTTTTTTTTCTAAACTTTATTTCACACGGCATACTTGAAGCAGCAGGATAATGGCGGCTTCGTCTCCGGTGTGGGTTTACTTCTCTGTCTGTGAAACAAATAACGCTCTCGCCATTTGCAAAACTTGCAATGCAGCAGTTCCACGAGGCGGTACAAAACCGTCCTCTTTCAACACCACGAACCTCATAATTCATTTAAAGCTGCATCAGGAAAACGTATGGAACGAATACGAGGCTGCCGCTACTGCGAAGGCTAAGGGTAATCGTGTTGCATTGAACAAACGGAAAGTTTCGGGACCTTTTGACTATCGGTGAAGCTTTTGACAAGCAAAGACGATTTGACCGAAATGATCCGAGACCCAAAGCCCTGGACGAAAAAAGAATGCAATTTATAGCGTTTGGTGAACAGCCATTTACTGTTGTGGAAGACATGGGGCTTGAGCTGCTCTTGAAGTATCTTGAGCTCTGCTATCAAATCCCGAGCCGCCGCTACTTTTCGGATGCATGATTACCTTCCTTACACGATCTCTTGGCTAAGCACGTGATCACCATTCTCCGTGAAAAACATGCTGATTACATCAGTTTCACGAAAGACATTTGGACGAGTGATCTCAGTCAAGTAAGCATGATTAGCATGACGGCACAGTGGTTGGATGACAATTTCAACTTACACCAAACCACACTCCACTACCAAGAACTGCCTGGCTCACACACAGCAGAGGCAATAAGTAATGCATTTAGTACAATGCTTGAAAAGTGGCACATTAGGAAAGAGAGAATGCATGTTGTGCTCCATGACAATGCTAAAAATATGGTCAAAGCAATGTCACAATGTGGGACTCCAAGCCTGGGGTGCATGGCTCACACATTACAACTGGCTATACATGAAGCTGTGCTCAGTCAAATAGTCAACACAGACTCTATTTCGATCGCAAGAAAGATGGTGGGACATTTTAAGCATTCTCAAGTGGCCACCAGAGCTTTGGCAGATCTACAAACAAAACTTGGAATGAAACCTACCAGGCTACAACAAGACGTTGCAACAAGGTGGAACAGCACATTTTATGGTTAAGAAGTCTGCTGCAGCAAAAAAAGAGCACTAACTGCTTATCGGGTTGACCATTCAATGCCTGCAGCCCTGAGCTCAATGCAGTGGGTTCTCATTGAAAATATGCTGACCATATTGGACCCGTGTGAGCAGCTGACTTGAGACATTTGTAAAGCCACCGCCACCACTGCTGATGCCATCCCTGCAGTGCAAGCATTGAAGCGCCTCCTTCACAAGACCGTTCCAACAGACCATAGGATTAAAACCTTAAAGAATACTCTACTGGAATCAATCTGCACACCTGTTGCTCACATCGATAATGAGCCATTGTATATTCTGGCTATCACCCTTGTACCAAAGATATAAAGATCGCTATTTCACATCTGCCAAGAAACAACATGCAAATAACTTTGAAAAGTTGAATATCATCCAACAAGAAGAAGCACCTCCTGTTTTAGTTGGTAAGTCTTTGACATTTTACTAATGAAAAAATGTGTGCAGTTGTTTGAATTTATAATATTTCTGCTTACAGATGAACCAGAAGCGGAAAAGGCCAGTAAAAGTGGAAATAACTCCCTGCTCCGCATATATGCAGAGATTCTGAAAGAGAATGATGATGCACATCAATTTGGAAAAGGCAGCAGTGAAACGCAGCTATCTAATGTTTTAACTTGTCTCCTGTTTAAGAGGAGTTGCATAGAAAACCAAAATAAAAGCCAGAGCATGAATAAGGGATCGGGATGAGGTCCTGAAAGTATGAGAAAACATTTAGTGAACACATTAAAACCTTGGACACATAATCTAAATTTGCTATGAGACTAGTGATTCTAATCTAACCATTGTGTAAGGATAATGTATGCTACAAACAACTCATTTTATATATATATATATATTTTTTTTCTTTCTTTTTTTTCTGTCAGTTGCAGATTTATCTCACAGAGGCCACCCTTCCCCTGAGCGCTGAACATCCTACTGAGACACCCTTAGAGTACTGGAGAAACAACAAGTCTCGATTCCCTGGCATGGCAGCACTTGCACGCAAGTACCTGTCTACACCTTGCACAAGCGTAGAAAGTGAATGCCTTTTTTCAACAGCTGCGAATGTACTTGATGAAAAAAGAAACAGTTTGGCTCGTCAGAAGGCAGAGCAGCTTATTTTCATTAAAGGGATCCTCTACCTTAAATACATGGAGGCTCTAATAAACCACAATTGTTCTCTTGTACTAAAATATGCTATTAGAAACACATAAAATGTTAAATCAATGGCAATATTTTAAAATATTTAGTACATATTTTGACCAATAGTTGGCGCCATGTTTTGCGGGCTCGGAGTGATGACGTAAATGGGATGTTTCCAAATGTGTAGCGTGTACAACAATTGCGTATTGCTGCCTAAACTCGTGAAGTAAAATGCAACGATGTGCTGCTTTTGGATGCAATTTCCAGTCAAATGGAAACAAGAGGGAGTGACGTGAGTCTCCACAGATTTCCTGTTGACAAGAATAGGAGAAAGGTTTGGGAAAATGCCACAGACTGGAATAACTTCCCGAGGACCCGAGGCTTTGTTCTCACCATTTTTCTCCTACCGCTTTCGAGGCTTTTAGTCAACGACAACTTATGAAAGAGCTCACCGGAGCGGCTGGATATAGGCGCAGACTAAAACCAAATACTGTTCCAACTATTCTCCCTCACAAAAAGCCTCAACGTGCCTCGGATATCGAGTGAAATGCGCACAATAAAGCAGCCACAGACAAGACACTTTGGCCGCGCTCTTAACATTAACCACCCTTATGTAGCTAAACGTGAGTTGGATGTACAAGGCATGGAGGACACTCGATCCAGAGGACGAACTTAATGAGGACAGCCACAACACGACTCCTATCCTGACTATCACATGTGTGCATTCATAGTTTTATTACCTTCAGTGAGAGTTTATAAGGTCAATAGTCATGAAAATAAAAATGCACGAATGACAAGGTGTGTTCAAACTTTTGGCCTGTACTGTATGTAAAGCACACGACAGCTCTGGATGCTAACAAGCACATAATTATATTGGGATAAGTTTGAAAACGCAATCGCTTACCTTGAAGATCTGCTAACAAAAACCGGAGTTCTCAACAGCATACACTCTCTCGCTCCGTTTTCATTGAGACGCACTTGCCGCGAGTGCATCACCAGTTTTGCCCAACTTTTATCAGGTATTTCCTGCACCGCATTTTTGCATTGCTGCTCGTCTTGTGAACGACCGACAGTGCTTTCCTGCTCTTCACTTTTCAGATCTGGTTCAAATAGGAAGGGCATATTCGCTTGTGTTGGAGCTGGGCGGGGTGGACGCCATGTTGTGTGTTTTCGTAACCATGGCAACAATCCTCATCTCCTATTGGTGCAAGTGACCTAAAACAGCTTCACACACGAACTATGCTACTCCGCCGTATCAATATCACTGCGCCACAGTCAAAAAAAGATCGACACAAAAACGCTAATTACTAAAAAATGACTGGAAACCGTGAGTGCAACTTTTTTTGGGTACTAATAAGCAACATATAAATATTATAAAGCAGAGTTCATGTAGATCCATTTGAGTGGAACGAAATCCATTTTCTAAGCACTTTTCCCATCGTCCCAATACAGCCTAATATCCATAGCTGTACTTTGAGGAGCCTATAGTTAGTGATAGTGAAATAGATTGACCAAAAGTTGCTGTATTCTTTTTTTTCTTTTTTTTTAAACCTCTGGCAGAACAGTCTCATTGAGATTCAAATTAATGACATTTTAAAAAATGAAATAGTTTTTGGGGTATTTATCTATTTATTTAGCATTTTCTATAAATATTTACAGAACAGTCCGAGGTCTGAGATTCAGTGTTTCTGAAGACAATAGCAGTGAGATAACTTTTTATTGAACAAGTTTTTATAAATGCAGCATTATATGCATAATATATGAAATTAATAGCATCAATGAATACAACACATGCACTAGAAAAACAATTCAATACTGTACTCAACATTCTTTTTTATTGTTATTGTATTTTTATTTTTTTATTTTTTTATCATGATGATTACTTTTACTACCTGTTGTATCCACACACATAGTCGACCTTGAAGGGGAAATATTCCCTCGCTCACTCAGAGGTAGGGCTCATAACAGTACTTTAAAATATCTTATTATACTGCAAAAAGCTATATTTGATGAAAATATTAGGGTTTAGGGCTTTATTTAATCAGCTGGGTTTGTGTGTAAGTGGTCAATGAGACTTTAGCTCTGCCTTGTAAAAATGTACAGTGTTAGGCACCTGTGTAAAAAACAAGTTCACTGAGTAACTTTACAATGCACAAAATACAGTTGAGTTGAAGAAAACTAAGAAAAGCGTAGGTAGAAGAGAGCAGCGAGCAAGCGCCAATTTTTTGCTTACTGTTCCCAGTAAGCAGAAGTCTCAACACGACCGCGAATAGTGGGTGTTTCTACTCTTGTTATGCTCGTACTCAGAAAAAATGCATTACCCGTAACATGCAATCGGGTCACCCGAGTACCCGGCTCACTCTAATGTAGCCTATAGCAATGTTTACTTTTTTTCTTGGCCTGGCTCTAGAGGGAAACCAGAGTCCAGGCAAAGGAAATGTATTATGTATTATATTATTTTACTCAACATAATGGATTATGTGTTGGGGCAGAATGGCTCAGTGACAGCACAGTCATCTTCTAACCAAAAGTTAGTGAATTTGATCCCTCATCAACAACAAGTGTATATAATCTGAACACAACAAGTTTTTTTTTTTTTTTTTTTTTTGTGAAATACATAACTAGATGACTGGATTAGGAACTAGAAATTTTATTTTGATGTTGGCTTTGTAAAAAATTACTGTAAGATTTAAACTTCTGTGCATTTGATTTGGACCCCATGTAAAATGTATCCAAGTCTATTTCACATGTGAAACTTTCATATCATAAAATACTTTCTTAACTCTCTGTCTTGACCACAGCTGGCTGTCAAAGTATTTGTGTTGCAATAAATCATGAATGTTGCTGCGCATGAATGTTGTCAAAACATTCCCCCTTACGCATGTCAAAATAAATCTATATTGATAGACCTTACATACGTATTTAGTTGAAACACACATGAATATTTGGCTTTTTGAATGGATGAGTGAAAAATTTACATTCCTTCTTGATTTATTTTTTCCTATGTCAGGTTGGAATTTCAACTGATTTATTTCTATTATCTTCATTCAGTGGTTGGCTCGGAAATAATAGAGAGAAGGGAAAAAAATGGGACTGACCTCGGCTGACAAAAGTGATGGCACTCTGGGTCTGCATTGAGAGTAGCACAAATGCAGCGCTGGGAGTTTTGCTGCTTGTGTTCACTGGACCGTTCAACCACAGCACGACGGATTCGCTGGGCTCCTTGGTAGCTTGACATTCCATAGGGTACAGTGCGTCTGCAAGTTTCCACAAAAGAAAGGCCATTTTGTTCAATGACAGCCCAGCATGCCAAAATATATCATCGTATTCAACAGCATATCATAAGATAAATAACGGAGCATGTCAATGATCCACACATGATAGTGACTGCACAAGGAATGAGGCCAAAAGCATGAGGGGAATTTACAACTTACTGTGCCTATCTATTCTTTATCTTAAGTGCCTGATGGAATCATGAAATAGAAAAAGAAAAAAGCAATGTTGGAGAACTTCGGAAATCAAATGAGCCTGGTTTGGCCAAAATGGATAAACAATTAATTGTACACCCTTGGTTAAGTTTCGAGACTTTCTCATTCAACTGAATGGTGAAAAGTCTTAAAACATATCACTGTAGGTGTACAAACTCTACTTATTCATAGTGGTTAAACTACTGCCCCAATCTGTGTTACGGTGAATGAATTCCTTACTCAATTTGTAACTTCATTTTGATGAAAGCACACGTTGAGCTACACATTGCATTCTTCCAGCTCTGAATTTAAAACAGCAGCACTCTGCTCATCAAATCTTAACACATCATGTGGTGCTCACAAATGTGCTTACCACACGCATAACCCTAAGCTCCGAAGCCCCTTCTACAGTTAGAGCCTTCATTTATTTTAAAAAAAAAGTACATTTAAATATATTCAATATGAGATGTAACAGTTTATATATATATATATATATATATATATATATATATATATATATATATATATACACATATTAGAAAAGATGAATGTCGAGCAGTTATGTTGTAGACCTACAGTAGTGAGGGAAGTGTTTGCCCCCTTTGATTGTCACAATTAAATGTTTCCCTGCATTAACCACATTTGAATACCGGTCAAAGATAACTAACTGCCACACGAAATTCATCCACAACATCCACCTTCTTCAGCTTAAGCTGAAGATGGGGAGGGCAGCAGCTACAGCAGGGATGTCGAAAACTTCCCTCTCACCAGACTTCATACAGCTCCTCCACGGGGATATCGAGACTCTCCCAGGCCAGCCAAGAAAGTGTCCTGGGTAGACCTTTCTCTGGGTGGTACGTGTCGTTAACACCTGCCAGAGCTACCTGAATGGGTTACATTCCAGCAGAGAAACAGCGGATCTACTCCGAGCCACTCCCGGAAGGTACAGCCCAGAGACCCTCTGGGAAACATTCATTTTTGCCCCTTATATCTTGGATTCTGTTCTTTTCGGTCACAACCCACAGCTCATGACCAAAGATGAAGGTGGGAACATATATCGACTGGTAAATGGGTGTTGCCTTTCGGGTTAGCTCCTTCTTTATGATAATGGACTGATATATAGTCAACATCACTTTTGACATTGCACCAATCTGCCTGTCAATCTTCCGCTCCATTATTCCTTCACTTGTGAACCATCACCTGTTGTCATTCAACAGTACAGTATGTGCAGAGCTTGAAGTTAAGCGCTTCCCGATTGCTCAGGGCAAAGGAAAAAGTACATGCCCGATCAGGTAAGTGAGTGAAAAATTATATTTCAAGCCGCCGCACTAATCGGCGGTGAACCGATTCGTCATTTGAATGGGAGTCGGAAAGCAATCGGTCGATTAGAAATAAATATTGTAAATAATTAAGGAAGAACGCATGTTGCCTGTTCCTGGGGTGAACCCTCTTGAGGACAGACCAAGCAGGATCCTTTACAAAAAAACACTGAAGTTGTCAATGTTGTTATGTCTCCTGTGCTAGGCAAGCTCAGCTAGCGCTATCCATAATGACCTACAATGACTTAAAATTTGCCAACCCCAACCGATGTTCTACCCTCAGGGATCTTGAGAAGTACTCAATTTTCAACTTAAAAAAATAGTACCTGAAGATAAAGCTTCAACAAAATGTATTAAATGCTTTTGGCACCATATAAAGCAGAATATATAGAAGAAAAGCACTATAGAACTCAGCACACCATTTAAAATTTTGATAACATATATATCTTATTTGTTTCACCTCTTGGCAATGTGTAAAAAGCAAAGTTTTAGAATTGAATGTTTGTCAAAATGAATTGAAATCTCCCGTGGGACTAGTCTGCTCATTAAATATACTTTCGATTTTGATCTTCCTTGTGAGCTTGAACTAAAAATGAGGAAAAGTGTTACATTTACATTTTTTTTTTTCACACAAATGTGACCAGATCAAAGAGAACTCAATCAACAGATGTGTTTGATATCCTTATGCTTCATTTTTCAACTAGATTTTTTTGCACCAGCCATAAAATGCCCATCAAAGAGGAAAAAAACATATAAGTCGCACTGGAGTATAAGTGAGTATAGACCCTACCCACGTGACGTCACAACTCCGCGCTCCTGACTGGTGCCGCCCAATTGTCCGTCAACACATCGTGTTTACCTGTTACGGCTACGTACATTCCTCCTATTTACGGCGTGTTTTTCTGCTCGTTAACATTAATAATCAAAATGGTGAAGGCGTGTGTGGCGGTCGGTTGCAATAACAGAGAAGATAGACGGAGAGACTTGAAGTTCTACCGGATTCCGAGAGACCCGGAGAGGAGAGAGCGAGATGGGCTGCTGCAATTCGACGAGAAAACTGGGCTCCAAACGATTACCACAAATTATGTAGTAGTCATTTTATATCTGGTAAGATGCATTTAATATATATTTAGAGGGTTTTGACCTGACAGCCACAATTAAGATCATTGCTAGGCTAATCGCCGACAACATACACGTATGTATGTAGTGAGAGTGCTATCGCTAAACCATATAAACATTAAAAGCCCTAGCTCCATTGACAAATGACATGAAATACATTAGACTTGACAGTGGATGTTAGCAAGAACAAAAGATTTTGAATTGAAAATTTCGTAACTCACCTTTCCAAGCACAAGATAGATTCCTGCCGAATTTTCGTGGACGAGGACCCGTTTCACCCAACCAGCAATGAAGTATTTATAAGCCTCCAAGCTCTTAAAGTTTTACAAACTTTCGTGAGAATAGGCTGATTTTGTGTGGACAAGATAGTTGTAAATATCAGGGTTGCTAGCAGATGTCAGGCAAATACGGCGAAGACAGCGGGTCGAAAAACATCGATTTAGGCATCAAATATGGATCTGGCGAATGGATAAACTGAAGCTTTTCCACATAACGCCTTTTATGCAACGCATCCAGTGAGTTTACGGCATCCGAAAGCACCGGGTCTTCCATGAAATGCATTATAAATTGCTCGATCAATTGAGACCATTGATAATACAGACACAAAATGACGGACAAGGAACAATACAGCGATCACGTGATTTTGTGACGTCGGTGGGTAGGGTCTATAAATGAGTTATTCAGATAACTATAGAATAAAGAACATGCTAACAAGTTTACCAAACCATCAGTGTCACTCCAAAACATCAAAATAACATGTGAAAGGATATCATAATGTTAATAATTTCACATATAAGTCGCTCCAGAGTATATGTCGCACCCCCAGCCAAACTATGAAAAAAACTGCCACTTATAGTCCAAAAAATACAGTATATATCATTATACAGATTCTTCATATAGTTTCACCCAACACTAGTTTAACTTTTAAGTCCTCTGCATCACCATTTACATTGTTTTGACATTAGCTTGTCACAGTTTTGGCAGCACTTTGGAAGCAGTACAGTAAAACAAGTATTTTGTTGGTCTCCTGTGTCTGCAGTTCTTTAAAACATGAAACAACATTTTCCTAGATATTGATACTTTTAGGCTATTTTTAAAGTGCCAGTTACATACCAACTTTGCTGAAAATATGGCAATGCAATAATTTTGCACTGCACCAAATAAGTAAAATGTTCATTTGATTTGGAAAAAATGATATATAGAAAGAGGATTTTGATTCAGTACCTCAAAATTATTTAAGAACATGTGTTTGCAATATTACAACACTTGCCTCGGGAAAGCAAAATATGGGTGAACATTTGCCTGGCACGGCCAGACTGTTCTCCCTGTATTTTTCAAACACTGAGAGAAAAGTCTGGGAACCATCCCATTAACGGCCTCTCGAGCAGGTACAAAATCAATCGACAAATCAGATTCGTTTATTTGCGTGACGTGTTCTTAACGAGCAACGTCACTCTTGCACGTCGGAAGTCGTCTCCACAACAACACAGATGGTGAACAGGAGATGCGAGAATATGTTCCAATCCACGGTAAAATCAGTTTTAAATTACCAAAAACACATCGACACGAACCATTGACAACAGTCCGTCTCGCGCTAGCCATGTTGAATAAACTCCGCTCTCCTCGTATGTTTACTTCCGCGCGCAAGTCCCTCGTCCTGCCCTTGCTGTTTTACTAACGTCACGTCTGCCCGTCGCTGATTGGTCCACTACGCTGTCTGTTTGCTATGGCTTGCTCTGCCCTGGAAATTGTATCCGCTGAATGGTTGTCAGACTCAATAGCTGGAACAGCGGTGAGTCTGGTGTACCAGGCAAGGTGAACATGACTGAAAGGGTCAAGCTGAAACTTAATACAGCCAAGCAATTAAGCACAAATTCCACTCGGTCCTGAATTTCTCTTTGCTGTCAAATTCGTAAAAAGCTATATCTCCATGGAAAATGTTATGATTGGAAATAAAGAAGATGCAATTTACAGTGATACTGAATGCAACAGATAATATTGCTACAGATCGGTTTGTGTTAAATGTTTCTGCTCAGTGCCAAGTAATTCTCTGCTTTAAGTAGAAGTCATATTATGCAGGCAGGTATTTTTGATGATTGCAGAATTACTGTCTTTTTCCGGGCTATTTATTTAAGTCACGTAGGGACCTTGTGGTTTCGTGGTGAAGTGTAGGAAGAGTGAGTATGCATTATTTGTGTGACTCAATGGGTACAATTAGAAAATTTTGCCTTGTTGGCCCTGCACACTGTATTGTACGTGCAAGCTAGCTGGGATTGTTATACTTACAGTACAATTAATTGTGCAAGTCCACAGTGTGAGTCACTGTACAATGTTAAATAATGTGGGAAAGAAGGCCAAAACCAGAACACCTTAAAGCTTTAATGAAGCAAATGGCATGCACATATTGATACACTGATGCAGTTAGGATCAACATTTTACCTTGTAATATGAAAAAAGCCCACCAAATAAAGATACTGTATGCCCGATTTCTAAACAGTCATAATGTAAAATTACAGGAAAATCAAATGTTATATGAGTGCAATAATGCACAGGAACTGCCTCGTAGTTCTAATGGTTTTGATTTAAATTTCCGGAAGCTACGGTTAGCCCCACATTCCAAAAACATGCAAAAGTCGATTCACAAATCTAAATAAATGCAAACCAAAGAAGCATTCCAAAAACATTGAGACACTACACAAATTGTGAATAGAATTAAATGCAATGAAGTATATATATATATATAATTTTTTTTTTTTTTTTTAAATAAGTGGTTTTTAAGCACTTAAGATAAGTTTTAAACATGTCACTGCCCCACCAAATTATTTTTAAAGAAGAATAAAGTAGTAGGAAAATACTTGGCTTTATTAACCCTTTAACTTCAAATGTGTCGGATGCAACATGTTTACGCATATCATCTTTGAAGCCTCGTAACGCTGTAATTACGTCATCTTCCCGGCACAAAAATTCATCGCGCAACATCGCGGGGCGCGGCCTATTTGGTCAAACTGGCGACATCACGTGACGCCTAACAGGTGTCACAAGGCCGCTTTTCGCCTTGTGTATGGCAACCCATCGTGTGACGAGAAAAAAATGTGAATGCAGCATAACATCTTGCCTAAAAGTACTGTGGTGCCACTTATTCCTTTTTGAGGGTCACAGGGACAGCAGCACATTGTTGGCAGATGAGCTGTTTTTATACTCAGTCATGTTGCCAATGCACCTAATTAATGGTAATCGGTCTTACAGCTGTTCATTATATCTGCAATCAACTTCTCCAACCTCTTATTGCTTCCTTTCCCAACTTTTTAAAGATTTGTTGTCAGCATGAAAGGAAAATCACATATTTCCCTTTAATATGATTAATTTTGTTAAAGTAAACTTTTGATCTGTCATCTGTGATTGCCTTACTAACCATAGCCACCACTAGCACAATGCACCAGTGAAGAGCAATGCAACAGGATTAGATTTTTTTGGTCTGTCGAAGGTGCATCATAGGCTGATGTTTACATTAGGCTTTTGGCACAATATGGAAACAGTGCACTACCAAAAAGAACTGCATATGTAAAGTAGCCACACCAGCGTGAGACATGCAGAAGACGCACGACTTCCAACAACATCTACCACTGACGAGAAGACTGAGTAAGCCCATCAAATGACACTGGTGGACCTGCACATTACCATTGATGAGTTAACAGGAGTTGGACCACAACATTATTAAATTACTTGATTCTGCCAAAGAAAAAAAGCATAATTTGCATAATTTAAAAAAAAAAATGCTACTTATATTTAATAAGGCTTCAAAATGGGGGGGGGGGGGGGGGGGGGCTATGCCATCAGGTCTCAGATGCTGTAAGCACTTCTACTGACTGCTCAAACCATTCCCTGTTCAACTGCCATATGCCTACTTGTTACCCTAGCTTGTTTCAAATGGATGATACTTAGTTTAGATGTTTCTCATGTCTACAGAACTCAACTACCAAGCCAGTGAGGCTGAAGAAAGGACCTCTGGGCCGCCAGGACCCTGCGGTGCTTGTCACGCAGTGCATTATTACACAGACACCATAAAAGAAAAAAAAAACATATGAGCCCGATGGAGTATGTATTTTGGTGGCAGAGGTAATTTTTCCACTACTGCTCTGAGAAGTCATACTAGAAATTCTGCGGACCCTTTCAAAACTTAAGGTGACCACAATGCATCCAATGTCTGCCGCTGCTCCACGAGACACCGCTGCCTGCCAGCCATGCTTCATCGTTGCTAGTGGCAGGCCGTTTGGCCAACCTAGACAAAGCCCAAATAATATGAACCACATAGACATCCGAGAGATGATGTACTTATAGTACTGTAGATATCGGAGGGTTGCAATTTGGCGGCACAGCTTGATGGGGAAGTAATTTAAGAAGCTGCACTTGTGCCAGGTGGGCTGACAGCGGGCCGAGTTCGTATATAGTGGTAGTAGCGGGCCAGAAAGCAAGGACGGCACCCCACCCCTTTTTTAGGCATGCCCCACAAATCCTGGTAGCTCTGACAAAGAAAAAATGTTTTTTTTTTTGCCATAACATTCAGTACTCAGCCTGTGCATGTTCTCAGCAAATATGTTAAAAAGTATTTCATGTATTTAGAAAGAAATCATTCAAAAATAGGTATGTCCACAATCCGATCATGTGATCGAAAATTGGAATGATTGGGCCCTTTTTCAGAGGATCGCAATCGAAAAATCGTGAAAAGGATTGGATTATGGTATTGCCAAAAGAAACAAAAATATATGTGTTTTATAGTCTACAGTAAGTACTTTAAAATGTTTGGAACCTTTGTTAAAATTAAAAAAATAAAATAAACTATCGGCAGATTCTCAAAATCAGAATCGGACTCAGAATTGAGTCCAAAAATATGCGAATGGGACATCCAATTTAACCTGGAGCATACTCCTTTTTTTCATTGTTTCAATCCAGTACTGTGAGAAGCATTTGGCTTCCTCAGGCAGCGGTCATGCTTTCTAGTCTACCAGGAGCCAGGAAATATGTATTACCCCCGCCAAGTGTGAGGGCGAGACATATTGTTTTCACCACTGTTAGATATTTGCAGTCTCACACGGACAAAAACAACACTCCCATGAAAGTTCAGGACGTCTGGCCCATGAGCAAAGCCTATTGAATATTTTGATTAAAATTGGATGGAAGAATTTGTTTCCTCTCATTTAAATTTGTCAGATGGTGGGACTGTACCATTCAGCATCTTTAACTGTTTTTGCTACTAATTGTTCATGTTTTTATGCAGATCACTTTCTTTCCACCACATGAGAGGACTCCACTGAGGGTTCTCCTTAGGTAATCTTGTACAAAGCCAATTCCAGTGAATTTGGGACATTTTATTAAACATTGCATACAAAAATAGAAAAAAAAATATATTAAAAAAAAATATATATATATATATATATATATATATATATATATATATATATATATATATATATATATATATATATACATATCAAAATAGAATACAAGGATTTGCAAATCATGTTTTTAAACACAAAACATTTCACTGAAGCAACAAAGCATTCTGTATCTTAGAAACACAAGTACAAAAGGTGTTCATTCACTTTTCCTTTTTTTTTTTTTTTTTTAAATTTGCCAATCAATATGCGAATCTTCCTGTCATCCACAAAGGTTTGTTGAATCAAGGTTCCTGGAGTTTTTTGAATAATGAAGACGTTACAACTTTAATCCAACAGGTTTCTTCAGTTCAAGTATTTTAAGGTGTGAATTCACTCAATTACCATTATTTCCCGAATATAACGCGCACTTTTTTCCCTAAAATCAACTTGTAAAATCATGGTGTGCATTGTAAACGGGTACATGGATGGAGACAGAAATATATATATATATTTTTTATACATATATACCGTAATTTCCGGACCATTGAGCGCCCCGGATTACAAGCCTCACCCAGTACATTTTTAAAGGAAAAAGCATTTTGTACATACATAAGCCTCTCCTGCCTATAAGCCGCGTGTGCCCACATATTAAACTGAAATATTTATAAAGAAATACACAGTTTTATGAACACTGCAGTAATCAAACTACTGCCAAAAGAAGGGAAAGACCTAACCCAACCAGCAAACTATAGACCAATATCCATAATGAATACAGATATTAAAATTATTGCAAAGGCTTTAGCTACTAGATTAGAACAAACTCTTCCCACTATAATTCATAAAGACCAGACCGGCTTTATTAAAGGACGTAACTCTACAAACAATATAAGACGCTTGTTAAATCTTATTAATATTGCACAGAATTATAAACAGAAAGCAATTATCCTCTCTTTGGACGCAGAAAAAGCATTTGACAAAGTCAACTGGATTTTTCTCTTCAAAGTTTTGGAAAAATTTGGCTTCGGTGAGCCATTTATCCGCTGGATAAAAATATTCTACAACGCCCCAAAAGCCACTGTAAACACAAACGGGGTCATTTCACAAAGTTTCTGTCTTCAAAGGGGAACTCGACAAGGCTGTCCACTCTCACCCCTATTATTCGCTCTATTTATTGAACCATTAGCAATTGCAATAAGACAAAACGCTAATATCAAAGGGATTTGCTCGCGCACATCAGAACACAAAATTAACTTATACGCAGACGATATACTATTATATCTAGAAAAACCAGAATCCTCCCTACATGAGACTTTTGAACTAATAAAGACATTTTCACAAATATCAGATTATGCTATAAATTGGTCGAAATCAATTATAATGCCCTTATCAACAAACTCATGGAATCCTGCAAATCAAAATCACAATATTCCAATAGGGAATATAAAGTATCTTGGAATCAACATTTCACCAAAACTTACAGAATTAACTAAACTAAACCATACACCTCTCTTAGCAAAAATATGTGAAGATTTGACACACTGGAATAATCTACCCATCTCACTTTTGGGCCGGATAGCAACAGTCAAAATGAAAGTATTACCACAAATAAACTATTTGTTCTCAATGATCCCCTTTAAACCCACTCAAAAATTGTTTCAAGACCTAGACTCAGCCGTCACAAAATTCTACTTTAAAAACAAGAAAAACAGAATTAGCCTTGCCAAATTGCAAAGAAATAAACCAGAGGGGGGTCTAGAGGCCCCTAATTTCCAACACTATTATATAGCAAATCAAATACAATATCTTATTAGGTGGTTATATCTTAACACTGAACAACAGTCATGGCTAGAATTAGAGCAAACAGACTGCAACCAAATACAATTGGCAAACCTCCCCTTTATTAGCTCTAGTATTAAGCACCATAGCTGCTTCAAAAACCCAATGATAGCATGTACCTTGAAAGCCTGGTGGAGAGGTATGGAAATTACGCAATCACAACAAGCCCCGTGTAAATTCTCACCAATCTGGCACAACCCAGACTTTGGAGTTAATAAAATTCCTATTTATTTCAGCGCATGGGATGATACGGGAATAAACCAGTTACAGCATTTGTTTAAAGATAATACATTCATGTCATATGAAAAAATAATGCAAGATTTCCAGATCAAAGGGGTCAATTTCCTGCAATACAATAAAATCAGGGCAGCCATCAGAAGCAAATTTCCATCACTAACGGGTACGTTAGACCCACCACCTTTCGTAAATAAAATAATAAATATACATCCTCAACAAAAAAAAATACTTTCAAAAGTATATAAAGCCCTCTTATGTAACAACTCTACTTGCCTACCAATCGAAAAATGGAATAACGAACTTTCGGTAACATTAGATAATAACTATTGGTCCAACATCTGTAAAAATACATTTATAATGACAAAGAATAAGAACCTTCAGCTTATACAGTTCAAAATACTGCACAGATGGCATATTACTCAATCTAAAATGCACAAAATGGGGTTCTCCCAATCCGATAAATGTACAAACTGCAACGAAGATACTTCAGATACATACTTTCATGCTCTTTGGCAATGTAAACCAATACAAGATTTCTGGGCACAGGTAACGAAGAAACTCTCTTTCCTATTGAACTGCAGGATTCCATTGTCTCCAACTCTTTGTCTGCTTGGCGATCTGAATACAGTGAATATCTCTATCCATCAAACCCGTCCACTACTAGCAAGTCTAACGATAGCCAAAAAAACAATATTGTTGAATTGGAAAAACAAACAAAACATTAGCATTAACCAATGGCTAAATCTAATCATTGAATATATAACATTAGAGAAAATATCTGCCAAACAGACAAATAAAATGGACAAATACGAACAACAGTGGGAAACGGTCGCAAGAATGATGAACATAGAATAAGGATTCTCTCTCACCTGCGAAGGAATGCCACAAAAATAATGAAAATGTACACATAAATTGATGTATGCGGGGTGTCCAGGGAAGTTGTATGCATCCTTCTGCAGCTGGAAACAGGACATGTTTAAATCCAAACTGTTTTGTACACTCCCAACAGCATGTAATAAATACACTTTCTTCCTTCACAGTTTAGTCGGTCAATGGGCTTATTTTACAAGGATACTCATAGACAATTTGGTTTCCAGCTGCTGGGGAACATATGCAACTTTTTTTTGGAACACCCTATATATTATCAGACTTGGAACAATTAAGGAACTATGCGTAAATAATACACTTCACCGGTCCTTGGCATACATATAATGGTGTTTGATAAACCTCTTCTTCTGTCAGCTTTACAGGTGGAGTTTGTTGGCGTCTGCCCTGGGCCGTCCCGTCGCCGGTCTTGGCCCCCGGGATTTTCGGCCGGGGCTTGTCTGGTTGCGTCTGGCTGTGCGGGGGTCCCGTCGGGCGCGCGCTGGTGTCGTGGGCGGGTGGGGGGGCCGCGCGGGTGCATGCGGCAGCCATGGTTCCCTCCCAGGTCCGCCCGGCCGGAGCCGCGTCTCCCTGTACCGGGTGCCGGGGAGGTGCCCTCTGGTGTCATGCCGCGCGCCCCTCCTGGCCCGGGGGTGGGTTGTGGGGGGCGCGCTTCCGGCCCTGTCCGCCTCCCTGGGCCGCGGCGGCCGCTGCTGCCCCCCGGCCGGCGGGGTCGTTGGCGGGGCCTCTTGGGGCCCGCGGGGCCTTGGGTGAGGCTTGCTGTCCCTTGCCGGTGGGGTGGACGTCCCCTGGTCGCCGGCGCTTGGTGTGGCGCCTGCTCGGAGTGCGGGGTGGGTGCTCGGTGGGTGGGTGGGGGGGGAGCGGTCGCGGAGGCGCCGTGGGTGGTCTGGGGCGGAGATTGATCGGGGCCCTGACGCCTCTTCTGCCCTGCGGCCGGTGGTTCTGGTGGACGGGGCCACGCCCGCGGGAGCCTGCCTCTTAACTCACGCACTTCTCACTTCGGCACTGTAAATATTTTTCACCTTGGCACTCACATGCTCATACATTTCTCCGGGGAGAGTTGGGACGGGGCTTTACAGTCCCGGCCCGGCTCCCCCCTGTTTTTAATGCACCACACACCAAGGTTGTGGGATGGTTGGGACCTGTTGGGGGTGGGGGCACCTCACAGCTGCCTCCTCACCACAGGCCCCGCCATCTCTGCACCTTTTTTAAATGCACCACACATCATACTCCACAGGAGGGCTCTTGCAAAGGGCGGTGGGACGGGCGGCTGGGCAGAAGCTCCATGCTGCGGTCCCACTGCCCCAAGCCAAGCTCTCCTATTTTAATGCATACATTGCACTACCCTCCCCTCACACCCCCATCACGGTGCTGGGTGATGGCTGCCAGTCGGGAACCTGGCAGCCACAGTAATAGGGTGGTAGGTGGGTCCCACACTTTTTTATATGGCGTGGCTCCTGGGGTGTGGCCTCCCCTCTGCCTCGGCTGCCGGCCGCGGGAGTAGGTTGGGGGGTCGGGTCTCCGATCTTGCATCGCCCTGTGGCAGTTCCTGGGCGTTCTCCTGCCTCCGCCTTCCCCTCTCTTCTCTGGCTGGGCATCCGCCCTGCGCTCCGTCGCGGGTCGCTGACTGGGCGCCGGTGTATCAGCGGGGTGTTGCCTGCACCGGCGGGGGACCCTGCCTTGCCTGGGGCTTGGTGGGCCGCTGGGGGTCCCGTGGCGTGCCGTGCCGGTTGGGGGGCTGTGGCTCGTGGCCCGGGTGGGCGGGCGGGGGTGGGTGTAGGCGTGGGGTTGGTGATGCGTCCCCTCCTGCCATCCCTGAAGGCCGGTTGATGGGTGCGCGGGTGGCCCGGGGGACCACCCTGGGTCCCGGGGGGGGGACGATGGCTCCTTTGCTGGGCTGCGGGAGGAGGGATGGGCTGCGCATGGCCCCCCGCCCCCGCGCCCGCCCTCCCTCCCTCCCCGGGCTGGCTGGGTGGGGGCTGTGGCCCTGGGTTGGCGCCCGCGCGGCTTCTCCGCCCGTCTGCGTGGCTGTCGCGCGCCCGGTGGGGCCTGCGTGCTGCTGGATGTGGTAGGGCATTCTCGGGTCGGGGGTCCCGGTGCCGGGATTGGCGATGCGGCGGCGTAGGGTTGGTCGCCAACGGGCTTACTCATAAGAGATTCACACGATTACTGGGTTCTAGATCACAGAACTGATTTGTGTACACTCTACCCCTTTCAATCACTTAGCTTATAGGCTTATAGACACCCCCACCCCCATTCTCCTCTTTCACTGGCCAATAGGCCCCCACATGGTGTAAACCGGAAATACATCTCGCTGACGATAGCACCAGCATATTAGTAACTAGTTTAGATGTTCAATGTATTTCTAGTTGTTGTTTGTGTATGTGTTTCTTTTCCTTCTTCTCTTGTATTTCTTTTCTTCTGTCCCCCCATAATCCCTTCCTGTTCGCTGCTTTGTCATAATAAAAAGGTATTTTGAATGATCACAATGGGAGTATGTCAGACTCTCAATGTGAAACATTAAAACTGTTCAGAATCTGGGCACTTAGACTTCCATTCTCTGTGTCAAACAGCTGAACAGGACAGGTTTTAAAAAAAAAAAAAAAAAAAAAAAAAAAAAAAAAAAAAAAAAAAAAAAGAAATACACAGTTTTCCAAGTTTAAATACCATATTTTAACGAATCGGGTTATGATACAGCGCATGACTTACAGGTAAGGGAGGTGCGGAAGGGCAAGAGACGTGCTGTCGTTGTTGTTGCGGGTTTGTCTGTGTGTGTGCGTCGGCTGCTAGAGGCAGCAGTCGTGTGTTGTTCGACGAGTTTCCAAAATAAAGAATTGCAACCTAACTTAATGGGTTACTATTTGTCATCGTTACAATACCTTAACTTTTCTTTCCAAACAGCGCCAGCAACACGGCACTTAGCTGACTCCTCAAGCTCACTCCTTAGCGTGTCGTCCTCTTCACGCAGCAGACCGGCTTTTCGAAACCCGTTGGTGATGGTGGATTTTTTTTCACGCTGCTCCATGCTGTCAGACTTTTGCAAAAGTTGCTCTTCGCATACGACCACTTTTGTAAACAATCTGACGCCGCTGGCCATCCAAGCCTTCAATTCAACTCGGCACGTCATATCCATTTCTTCTAGCATGATGCGGGTATGCTAATTCTTGCCTGGCACGGCCAGACTGTTCTCCGTGTGTTTTTCAAACACTGAGAGAATAGTCTGAGACCCAGCCCATTAACGCCCTCTCGAACAAGTACAAAATCAATCGATAAATCAGATTCGTTTATTTGCGTGACGTGCGCTTAACGAGCGGTGTCACTCTTCCGCGTCGGAAGTCGTCTCCACAACACAGATGGTGAACAGGAGAGCCGAAAATATGTTCCAATCCACGGTAAAATCAGTTTTAAATTACCAAAAACACATCGACACAAGTCAGTGACAACAGTCTGTCTCACGCTAGCCATGTTGAATAAACTCCGCTCTCCTCGTATGTTTACTTCCGCATGCAAGTACCTCGTCCCGCCCGTCACTGATTGGTCCACTCCGCTGTCTGTTTGCTGTGGCTTGCTCCGCCCTGAAAATTTTATCCGCTTAATGGTGGCCAGACTCAATAGCTGGAACAGCGGTGAGTCTGGAGTACCAGGCTATGCTAATTCTATTAATGCACAAAGATGAGGGTGTGCTACTTTTATTCGTGCACAAAGCACAAAGTTAAAATACGGGTAAAAGTGCCAACTAGCGTCTTCCTCGACACACATATTCCACGTGTCTTATGCTTGCATTTTATGCTCGAGCGCTCCTGGCGGTCATTAGAAAAATTGATAAATTGGCCGCATCATTGCATACGCCGCAGGATTCAAAATGAGAGAAAAAAGTAGCGGCTTGTAATCCGGAATTTACGGTATATATATATATATATATATATATATATATATATATATATATATATATATATATATATATATATATATATATATATATATATATATATATATATATACACATATATAAACTGATTTTTTTTTTTATTGACACGGCCACGTTGTGTTGAAGAAACGTTTGCGGCGACCCGTTGCCGACCTTTACGGTACGTGACGCCACCATTTTGTTTCGGTAGTACTTCACTCTAATCGGCCGAATGATTTCGTCTGTGTTAAATTCTGCTTTTTTCACTCTTCATAAGGCACAGAATTTAGTTTCTTGAACTCATTTGAGTTAACGTTTATTGCAGCTCCGCAACTCGGACCATGACAAACGTAAGCACACAGACTTCCTGTGTCCGTCAACTATATCTGTCCTTCTGGAAACTCAAACCCAAATAACAATAGTTCCTATTGGTACTGTCGTGTTGACAGCGATGAGCTCTCACGGATTTCCAACTTAAGTTCTCACTTTCATTTTACCGTATCAATCCATGCAAGAAACATTTATTCATCATGATGAAAGTTATACAGCAGCTTTTAAAAGAAAACTCACATCTGTTTTTTTTCTCCCAGATTCTGGTAAGTTGGAGAAGTTGTCAAATCATATTATTACTGTAAATATTGTCAGTTTATGGTAATGTTTTGAAGTACCAATGTGCTATGCTTGTGCTGTGTTTCACCAGTCAGTAAAATGGCATTTCTGTATCTGTACACGAGCTCTGTTTTCTTGTATTCTTCTATTTATTGGTGCTAAAATTAGGTTGCGCGTTATAAACGGGTACAATAATTTTCCCTAGATTTTACAGGTAAATTTGGGGTGCACATTATACACGGGTGCGCCTTATATTCGGGAAATTACGGTATGCCTCAGTGGATGTTCACCCAAGGTGTGTTGGGTCAGTTAACAACAGGCTGTTTTTTTCCATTGCTTGCTGTGGCTAGTAGAAAAAGCAGCCAACATAAGCTACTTTTCTATTACTGTTGTCACAATATTAAATTTAATACTGGAAATAAATACTCGATACTGGATAAATTTTTCGTTACTACATTAACACATTTTAAAAACTCAACTACATGTTTTTTTCTTTTAACTAAGAAAGAACATAAATATATTTCTTCCATTACTTTCAAGAGTAGTGCTAAATCAAATAATCCCCGTGACAACAATATTTTGCTTATTTGTGGTACTGCAAAAGAACAAAAATGAATCAAACAAATGTCACCATTCAAAACATATTTATAAGAGTGCAACACACTGGATTTTTTTTATTCTATTTTATTTTTAGCTGGATTAAGAAATAAATAAACAGAATTACCACAAGTTCCTTTTTTGTCTGTGTATAAATCACATGACAGTAAACTAGCGCTAAAGGTGATATAGACTAATCTGAGCAAAACAACCGGAAATATTCCGTCCACCATTGCTGGGATGTGGTGCCCGCATTTCATGTTACTATTTACATTATCTGATGTTGGGTTGCTATAGGTGTGCAAACACCCCAGTTATGGCGCCCAACTACTAGAGGGCGACGTCCACAAATATCTACTCGGATTAGTCAATAACATCAGCCTATGTGTGTGGTCTTTGGATATATACTGCTGGCCAAAAGTATTGGCACCCCTGCAATTCTGTCAGATAATGCTCAATTTCTCCCAGAAAATGATTTCAATTACAAATGCTTTGGTATTAATATCTTCATTTAGTTTGCTTGCAATGAAAAAAAACACAAAAGAGAATGGGAAAAGAATTAAATTATCATTTTACACAAAACTCCGAAACTGGGCCGGACAAAAGTATTGGCACCCTTTGAAAAATCATGTGACACTTCTCTAATTTGTGTAATTAACAACACCTGTTACTTACCTGTGGCACATAACAGGTGGTGGCAATAACTAAATCACACTTGCAGCCAATTAAAATGGATTAAAGGTGACTCAACCTATGTCCTGTGTCCTTGTGTGTACCACATTGAGCATGGAGAAAATAAAGAAGACCAAAGAACTGTCTGAGGACTTGAGAAGCAAAATTGTGAGGAAGCATGGGAAATCTCAAGGCTACAAGTCCATCTCCAAAGACCTGAATGTTGCTGTGTCTACCGTGCTCCCTACATGTGGACGGAAAAGAAAAATTGACGAGAGATTTCAACAAAAGATTGTGCGGTTGGTGATTAAAGAACCTCAACTAACATCCAAACAAGTCCAAGCTCTCCTGAAGTCCGAGGGTAGAACAGTTTCAACCCGTGCTCTCCGTCCGTGTCTGAATGAAAAGGGACTCTATGGTAAGATACCCAGGAAGACCCCACTTTTGACGCAGAGACAGAAAAAGGCCAGGCTGGAGTTTGCCAAAATTTACCTGAGAAAGCCAAAAACGTTTTGGAAGAATGTTCTCTGGTCAGATGAGACAAAAGTAGAGCTTTTTGGAAAAAAGCATCAACATAGAGTTTACAGGGAAAAAACGAGGCCTTCAAAGAAAAGAAAACACGGTCCCCACAGTCAAACATGGCGGAGGTTCCCTGATATTTTGAGTTTGCTTTGCTGCCTCTGGCACTGGACTGCTTGACCGTGTGCATGGCATTATGAAGCCTGAAGACTACCAACCAATTTTGCAGCATAATGTAGGGCCCAGTGTGAGAAACCTGGGTATCCCTCAGCGGTCATGGATCTTCCAGCAGGACAATAACCCAAAACACACTTCAAAAAGCACTAGAAAATGGTTTTAGAGAAAGCACTGGAGACTTCTAAAGTGGCCAGCAATGAGTCCAGACCTGAATCCCATAGAACACCTGTAGAGAGATCTGAAAATGGCAGTTTGGAGAAGGCACCCTTCAAATCTCAGAGACCTGGAGCAGTTGGCCAAAGAAGAATGGTCTAAAATTCCAGCAGAGCATTGTAAGAAATTCACTGATGGATACCGGAAGCGGTTGTTCGCAGTTATTTCATCTAAGGTTGTGCTACCAAGTATTCGCCTGAGGGTGCCAATACTTGTGTCCGGCCCATTTTTGGAGTTTGGTGTAAAATGATTTTTTTTTTTTTTTTTCCTTATTCCCGTTTGTGTTTTTTCATTGCAAGCAAAATAATGAAGATATTCCTACCAAAGCATTTGGGTCATTGCAATCATTTTCTGGGAGAACTTGAGCATTATCTAACAGAATTGCAGGGGTGCCAATACTTTTGACCAGCAGTGTAGAGACAATCTCCATAGTGAGGAGAGGGGGAGGCACAGCGGTGACAGTAGGGCTGAGTATCGGTATTTTTGCAATCGAATATCGTATACATAAAATGAAGTGAGCATTCTGTAATGCTGTGGGATTTTGCGACACTCACAAGACTCGCACGACATCATCAATCAGCAACATCCAATCCCATTTTTTCTTTAACGATTCTATTTTTCATTTTCTGATACGAGAGTCCACTAACTATCCAAAAACCGTATTGGACAAAATTGATTAAAAAATATTGCTTGCTTTAAAAATACTGCAAGCAGGGATAAAGTGGTTAAAGAAAAGTAATTTTCAAGCAGAAAGAAGTGGAACTCAAGTCTGAGAGTTCCGCACTCAGAAAGGCACCGACCACTATCACAAAAGCATTAAAAGCCATCCAAAAGCAAGACAAAAATTTTATAAGGAACGATGTCGGACGTTCAAGCAAGGAGCATCAAGGATACACCTTTTTTTCCAGAATAGATGATGGCACACCGGACCAATCCAAAGTCCAAGTAAAAGACTTCATTCTCACACCTCTAAGAATTCCCAAAGAGATGGTGGCGTACATTGTTTAGGTGCAAAGCGTGCGGCAACTAGACTCCGCCCGATAAAAGCTAAACTTGAGCATTTCCAATAGAAAGTGCTTGTTAAATCAAGAGAACAAGAGCTGAAAGATACAAACTATGGAATGAATCACAAATTTCCTTATGAAATCAATGAGTAGCAAGTTCAGACAAGGGGGAAAACGTTTTTAGACGTTAATTTGTATTAAGCGCTCCCGCATGTTTACCAGCCTTGCACACTCAATGGCAATATTCTATCTCACTCTCTTCCTATCCCGTTCTTTTCCCCCTCCTCTCTCTTCATTGAAAAGGCTCTTTTCCCCCCACAACAGATCAGATCAGGATTATTTATTACAATAAGTGCAACAAAATTTCATTCCAGGTTCAGCCCGACCAAGAAAGTTACAACGTGACATAGTACATGGGGGACAAACAGGCCAAGCTGCCTGCCAGATTGCTATGGAGAGCGCTCTCGAAGTGTGAAATGGAACATTTTTGGCGGGGTGGAGGACTTACCTTTCATTCCCTTCAAAGGAAGAGGAATGATGGGCTGGAGGAAAAAAGCCACAACATTGAAAGCACATGTACACTAAAATGACATTAAGTAAAACACTGACAGAAGAAAAAAACCGAAAGAAATTGTTCTTTTGCACTGGTCTACAAGCAAAAAGCTTCCTGGATAAGAGCAGTTAAGACTTTACTAAATGTGGGTCTCTAAAAAAGAAAAATGATGTCAAAAGTATCAAATGGCTATAGTTTTTTAGATACAGTATCTGGCCGAAATGTTAAAATCCAAGCAATTTATGTGAAAATTAATTGCTATTTCAGGCTTTGACATAATTGAGTCCCAAGCCGATACCGAAAAAAAAAGTTGTTGTTTTTTAAACGGTCCCACCACGCCATCTTCATGATGTGATTTTTTAAAACAAGAATAACGAAGAAAAATGCTTCTTAATTAAATGCTTCATTGAGTGAGTCTACTCAAATCTGCTCACACTCAGTATCTTTTTTTTTGTGCTCACATTAGAAACTAGTTAATACTAACTGAATTAGAAGGGAATAATTCAAAACTAAATAAAACTAATCTATAAGGAATAATGCAAAAATATTATAACCTTAGTATAATATGCGGTGTCGCAAGACGTGACAGCAAAAGCTAAATGAAATAACTAACATTCGATGGTGTCATTGATGGCAACAGCAGACATTTTAGCAGATTAAAACAGAAGTATAAAATGCCCAATATTATCTAATTCAATTAGTAGAAAGTAGAGATGTCCCCAATTCGATCAGAAATGGGTCCAGATCAAATTATTTCTTAATTTTAAGGGCTACAAAGCAACAAAATATTCAAGATAGGCAAGGATTACAGAAACATGTTATTAGTTTGGTACCGGTTCTGAAGCAAACCAAATAAAAACAGTCTACTGTAAAATCCACTTCTCAAAGAAACAAAGTTGTATATGGGCCTTGTGGGAATAGTAAGGAATTATGTTAAAAATAAAACCTATTCATTTTTATGCCTTGGTCACTAAACCACTATTTAGTTTCACAAAGTGAATAACAGAGTGTCATAAACTGATCACCAAGACGTAAAAAAACTTTACGTGGCTTTACTTTGTAAGTTTTCCGATTGCGTTCGTGTTTTGTTTTTTGTTTCAGTTTTGTTGTTGTTGTTGTTGTTGTTGTCAAGCTGTTTTGAACAGCTTTGCCAAAATAGTGAAGAATCAAGAATTTTAGAAGAGTTTTGATGAATTAAGGTGTTTTAAGCTGTTGTGCGTTTTAGATTCTGTTGTTCTATTTTATTTTTTATATTTTACCTTGTTCCGAAACAATTTTATAGAGAAAATACTCATATTAACCCTTTTCTATTTCTGCACAAACTACAGTTTTTAAATCACTGTTTTGATGTTATCCATCAGGAGTGTCACTAGACCTAATACAATACTGGGGCACAGCGGGGCACTGGCGAGCAAGCAAATGTTTTTGTTTTAGCACTTATCTATCATAAAAAGTCAAAAATTGTGCTTTAAACTCTGTATATTTAAACCAAAATACCATATTGGCCCGAATATAAGTCGGCCCTGATTATAAGACGACCCCCTCCTTTCCAGACTCAAGTTTGAAAAAAGACTTTTTGAACACCAAATTGATTTTTATACAGAAAATAATTACAGTACATCTGAAACAAATGATTATAACAATATATTTAAGAGAAAAAGCATGTTATTTTGCCTTATTCAAATCTTAATATCTGAACATTTAAATATGTAAACTAAAGTGCAATCACATTCATAAATGAATGGCTTCTAGTTTTTGAAATGTAAACAAACCAATCTAATGTGATAAAACAACAAAATTGCAATAACTGCATTAACCCTCAAAGTGAAGTCTAACTGTAACTGTAGTCTTGAAACGAATCTGAATAAGGAAAAACATTGCAATAAAATAATGCAAACTGGTTAAACTTGAGAGTACCTGAGATCAGTCATGACAGAACATCGCTTCAATGATATCTGGCGCCATCTAGCATCGTGAATGGGTATAATGTCTAGACCGCGAATATAAGATGACCCCCACTTTTTAAGTGTTATTTCAATGTAAAAAACACCATCTTATATTCGGGCCAGTACGGTACATGCTTATGTGAAACATTTTTTTTTGTTTGTTTTTTCAGCCATCAGTATTCAAAATCAAAATTGGGGCGTTCTTTGTTGATAAGTAATTCACCTCTTGTCATCAACCTCCATCTCTCCTTCACCTCTTCCTGCACTCTGCTGCTCTACTATGTCTGGACACAAATAGGGATATATCACTGTAACTGTTATGCGATTAATGATTGTTTCTCAACTGGAAGGTTGTGACCTAATAGTGCTTAATGTTGCCCAAATGGGTTACTTAGCTTACCTCTCTCATTCTTCCATTCTGCGAGCAAATAACTTTCTAATATCCATTTGCAAGACCAATGCTGTTTGAGTCAAATAGAAATTTTAAAAAAATTAAAAAAACTGCATATCTTCTTACAGATTAAAGGGACTGCAGTAACAAATTAAGTGCTTGTAAAACAGCTGGAAATGATGATGAGCACATATACAAAATTGTTAAAGGTTATATCCCAAAAATAATGCATATTATGCAATTAATTCATACCAATTGATTCTATTTGTTTTGCTCGTATAAAAAAAAACAATGAATAGCATTAATATTGATACAGTTCAGGAATCACATATCATAGTAACACAATTTTAGACAAAGCTCTTGAGCGAGAGCATCTCACTCAATTCATATTTAATTGTCATTGTATTCATAGCCAGTTAGCTAAAAGACGGCAGCTAATCTGCTACTTTAATTTGGGACCAGAGTAGTTTATCGCAGTTAACTGCCTGATACGTAAAGAGTAACGTTGAACCATTTAAATTCACAATTAATGGGAATAGGCCACCAAACAAACATCAACACAGAGGTAAAAACGAACAACAAAGATGGGCAGTTTATCTGGCTCTAACCTGTAAAGCAGGTGGCAAGATGTCATTTGGACTGCAGCCTGTATGATTGGCACACGCAGTGTATTATTGATGCTGAATTCACATGTTGTTGGAGTAATCGAAAAAATGATTATAATTACATGGTGTCTATAAAGAGCGCCAAACAGCCACTCAACTTGAAATGTATTGTTGGAGCATTAAAATTGCCCACTCTTCTTTGTAACAATCATGTTTTTATCCCACATTAGAATGATTTTCCAACATGTCAGAAGTCACATCTCCCGACACTCTTGAACGTAGCATATGTCCCATAGGTGCTAAGCGGAAGTGTCAACTCATATGCCTATCACAGCCAAAGTTATGTGCATAAATTACCATGTTCATGAGCCATGTGGAGATAGTATTTATGGAGTGAATAGAGTAATATGACTATATATAAACTATAAACTACATACTGTAGATTTTGCTATGTAGACTTAAAACTCAAAAGTTTTATTTATTTTTTTAACCGGCAAAATTTACTCTTAGGCACTGTAGATCAATACTGGGGCACATGCCCCGGGGAAATATGTCTGGTGACGCCCATGTTACCCAGCAAGCCTCTGTGGTAAGTAATTATTACATTGTTGGACCTGAACATGTTCTTTAAATAATCTGGAAATGGAGATCATCCTGCTTATAGAAAATAGAAGCCACTAATAAAGTTTGGGGGGGTCGGACAAAGAAACTCAGACGAAGTTGAGTATTTGAAATAATTGCTGCTGTCTCTCATGTCAAACTATGACCTTTAGGTATTTGTGTTGGGCTTGCCATCACTTGAAAAATGACCTGTTGTCGGGCCTGAGGCATTGTGGCGGGGTTTACGAAATGGTTTGCCTTGCAGGCTTCACAGCTCTTTATGCACCATATAAAAGTGTGTATGAAGGTGTGTGTGTATGTGTGCAGCACACTATAAGTTCCTTTATGTTACAGTGCTGCATTCTTCTAAAACTCCTGAAATAATGCAGTCAAACACACAACACTTGGTGCAATAAAAGCTACTAAAGCAATCTTCTAACTTGCACAACAGCCTTTATCATTATTCCTTCAGTCATCATCCGTCAACCCTTACCCTCACACCTTATCCTCACAAGAGTCACAGTGGTGCTGCAGTCTATCCTGGCCTGCATGGGCAAGAGGCAGAGAACTTGGTTGCCAGCCAATCGCACAGTGTAGTACTACTTCAAGTTATATGTTTTACTGCTCTGTAACTTAAGAACTAAGAATTCCTGGAAATTACCTCAAACCTCACCTCAAAGATGTCACAATATGTGAAAAACACATAACTAACCATTCGCACAAAGTGTGCAAAGTTTCCAATAAATTTGTCTACTAATTAAAGAGAAAAGATTCCAGGTAACATGGCATAGTTTTCTGTACTCAAGATAAGAAGGACGGATATGGAGAAACAATGGTAAATGTTTCAATGCCTCTGTCATTGGGCGGCAACTGGTGCTTATTATACTGTAATTATGCAATGTTCTGCGGTTTATACTTGTTCCTGATAAGTAAAAATTGATTTTTTTTTTTTTTACCACGCACACACACACACCAAAAAAATAGACATAATATTAAAACCAAATGTAGCTTAAAATTGTCTTTAAGCCAAACAATATACCGTATTTTTCGGACTATAAGTTGCACCAGCCATAAAATGCCCAACAAAGAGGATAAAAAAAACAAATATAAGTCGCACCGGAGTATAAGTTGCATTTTTGGGAGAAATTTGCTTGATAAAAGTCAACACGTAGAACAGATATGTCATCTTGAAAGGCAATCTAAAATAAAAATACAATAGAGAACAACATGCTGAATAAGTGTACAGTATGATAATGTTACGTGATGCATGAACAACGAAATGAGAGCGTAGCCAGTATGTTAACATAACATACGATTATGAGTTATTCAGATAACTATAGTATAGCATAAAGTACATGCTAACAACTTTACCAAACCATCAGTGTCACTCCAAAACACCAAAATAACATGTGAAATGATATAACAATGTGTTAATAATTTCACACATAAGTCGCACCCCCAGCCAAACTATGAAAAAAACTTCGAATTACAGTCCGAAAAATACTCTAACAACAAGACAAAACTTGTGTTAAAACCTTTTCATTTTTATGCATATTGGTCATTACTATGTAAAGGGATATATGGTATTTTAGTTGTTAACCATGTAACTGTTCCATATCTTTGGATGTTTCAACACTGAATGTTGAATAAACATTTGTTCCATGCATTATTCTTGTCTTTATTTTTACACAAAAGGGGCTGATTATTTACAGTAATAGCACCAGCGTGTGGCTAAAAACTATATAAAGCTAGCAAGAAAAAAATATATATTAAGAAGATTTAACCTGGCTAATTTATCCCTTGTCAAAAAAAAAACAAAAAAAAAACTAGCGAGTCCCTTCTGGCCACATAAATACCAACATCCAATATGTCAGTACAATATAAGGCAATAACCAGTTTCAATAGGTCAATGCTGTTTTTTTCTTTTAACTACATACACCGAAACTGTTGTCAGTGATGTTGCCATGTTGCTATTTTAATTACTGTAAGTACATAGTTAGTACGCGTTGTTACGTGTGCACTGCATTTGAATTAGTGAGGGGGCACGTTGATATTTGTAACAAAACATATCTTACTCAGGAGTATTGATCCAGATGATGTCCAAATGGCAGTAATATATGCACTCTTTATCCTTGTAGGAATAGCAGGTGCAGCGCTTCGATCTGGACTTTGATTCCGTCGCGTCAGACTTCTTTAGAGACGCGACTCTGCCGGAGCTCAGCTCCATGCTGGGGCGCGACACACCTCCGGGACTGACCTCGGATAGGACCCATGCATCACACTTCAACACACCTTGCATTGCACAGGGAAACATATTATTAGGGGCAAAAGAGGCTTGCTGATGAAAGACGTTGTGAAACACGTACCTTGTAAGAAAATTAAAGCGAGGATTTTGTAAAGCATGATTCAAGTCTGCATGGGAAAAAGATGCCTTTTGTGTGTGTTAAATATCCCCAATTTGAAAGAGAGCCCGGTGGTGATGCGACGACGCGGTCATGATAATCCAACACGTGTACAAATCCACCGTCGCATGTCTTGGCAACAAGAATATCAAAAAGCAAAGAATAAATAAATTTTAAAAAAATACCCCTTGAAACAACAACAACAAAAGTCGTTTATTCCTCTGTTGCGGTCATATTGTTGCCTTCTTGTCAAAAATCCTGCACGCAAAACTTTGCTGACCTGACTTGTAGTAGTCCCAAAAACAACCGATGCTTACACCCCAAACCTGTCCTCTCCGTGCCTCGGTCTCGCATTATCTGAAGTAAAAAGCTGCGCTCATGGCTTGCCCGCCCCTTAAACTTCCAAATAAAGATCGATGGGCTTTGGATAGGCTGGGGTACAGCCCGGTGACACCTCCCACCTCCCCCTATAAAGTGCATGAAAGGAGTGCTTCATTTGATCTGCTGTTGACGCATGGCATAACATAGGAATGACGGTATGTTGCCTCAAGTTTAGGGTCGACCTATCTAACAAAACATAGCATAATACCTGTAATATCCTTTTATGGTGAGACTCAGTCCAGCTGTGTGATAAAGGTGTAGGTGTTTTGTTTTTGTTTTTTATTACCTGTGATGTCCACCATCAGGTGGACACCATCATCTCAGTTCACCATAATGCAATCCACTTGCTGTAGAAGTGTACGATGTGTTATATAAGAGGCTTCATGGAAATAACACAACGTGCCCGCAGGCAAAGATGAGGTCTTGCCTCTTCAGTTCAAAAGCAAAGTCATTTTAGTGTCTTTATGTTGAACATGATCTTACAAGTAAAACCTTTCCCATGGCTTTCTTAAACATTCTAGAAAAGTTTTCTATTTGTATATGTAATTAATATGTTGTGGTTATGTCTACACACACAAAAAAAACACATTTTTCTGTTTAAAGAAAGAATATGTATATGGCGGAAAACACTCAGGTGACTTGAAGTTCCGCTCTGAGACACCCAATTTGGCCAAATTTCAAAATTGTCCTCTATGCATGTGTGATACATCATTGGAAAGCTCAAAATCTCAATTTTCTGGGGGAAGAAATTTTTTGAACAGGAGGGCATTTAAAAAAAAAAAATTAAACAGCAAAACCCTAACTGGAGGCGGGAGCACGCGGGAGCAGAATTAAAGACGCCATGATTTTAACAAGATATTATCGCGTACTTACCTTGTTTCGAACCAAAAACTCCATGTAGCATGTGTCAACGAGTTTCAAGACACAGCTGTGAATGGCCACAGCCGGATTTTGTGGGGATTTTATGGGTGAAGCATGGTGATATAACAAGGGTCGCGATGCAGAAATCACAGACATCAAGGAGTGCTCGAGATGTTCTTTTTCATAAATTTGCCCTTTTTAATGTTATTTTTTTAATTTTTCTTGTTTGGATCGATTATTTATCATCTAACATATCGGGGAAAATGCGACAGTAACAAAAAAATACAACTAAGCGATAGTTATGAGGTAGATCTCCGTGACTTTTTTACAGACGCCAAATTTTTCATTGTGACAATATTTGTTTAAAAATTTAAAATATGTGAGTGAATAATTTTTTTCAAGTGTTTTTTTTTTTTCTTCTAAATATTAGACATCAATTAATGATTCTAAGCTAAAAATGACAGACATTTTGAATGATAAATATAATTACTTACCTTCTTTTTATGGCTGGGTTGAAACAAGAACGGTTGCGCGACGTCTGTAAACGGGGGTTTTCAGGGTAAAACGGACTAATTAAAAATAGTTCGGGGGCTTAGTGCGCCATGAATCTACTATGGCAGGATATAGACATATTGTTCTATCAAACACAACAGTTCTTTTGGCTTAAAATACTGCAGTTTCTTTTAAAGAGGAGTGCAAGACCAGAAACTGCTTTTTCAGTCTTGTCTGTGTTTTCCGCCATATACAGTATATTATTTAACATCCTGTTGAACAACCCAGTCAGAAATTCTACTAATATTTTTGAATATTTATGTGTTGTGTACAGTATTTCACTGTTAAGGATAGCTTCTTTGGGTTGGCTATGATGCAGTGGTATCTTGGTGGGCCATGCAGAAAAGATTATCTGGATAAACTATCCAATTTTATGCCTGCTATGTAAGGTAAAGACATTTTTGTAGAAGGTATAATAAACCAAATTAGATACATAAAGAAAATACAGAACATTCCTGATTTCAGGGTACCAATCTAGCAGGCTATCAAAAAAAACGTATTTTGACGTTTTTTAAATTGTTTGTTAGTTTGTTTGTTCGATATTTGCTGTTGTTGTTTTTTGCCTTAAACCTGACAAATTCTTGACAAATTTTATGTATTTGCTAACTTATAAGTGCATATAAAAATCACAGGCTGGCTATTAATCCTATGGAATGGTATGGAATAACTTCATACTATAAAGGGGGGGTTCCACAAAATGTGGGTTCTTGCGTTGAAACAATGGTCAATACCGATATAGTACGTTGGTTCCACTTGACATAAAGGCTGAATTACTCAGAAAGGTGTATCCATGAAATATACCCAGATAATAAATTGCCTCATCTTTTACAAAAATGACATGAGTCAGAAAAGGTAATCAATGATTGGCCCGTCATATAATTGTGATTATCTGCTTCAAAATAGTCATGATGGGAGCAGCCTGTCCTCTCACAGCACACATGCGGTGTTATGCATCTTTTATTTTCCCAAAATTTGACCCGAGCTATTTCGGCCAAATGCATACCAGACATTCCTGTGGAAACCAATGTCCTATTGTCATGGTAATTTTCAAGAGAACACATTAATGAAGGGATCATACAGGAGTTTGGATGAAAGTACAAAATTAAGGTCAGTACCTGTCTGCTTTAGTGCACAAGAAGCCAGCCACACAGTGAGGGGCAAAAAGGCAGACAAAACAGGAACAACATAAGGTCATGCCTGGGGAGAGATAGAACAAAAATAAAAACAGAACCGGACATTAAACTTGAGTAACCAACAAAACACGGGTATGCCTTTAACAGAGCAAAAAGGCAAATACTAGGATACTTAAAGCGAACGAGCAGGCATTACAGTTTAAAGGCAGGGTTTGATCTGAGCCTCTTTGGATGAACACCATGGTGATGTGGAGTGGATGAGTCCAGGTAATAAAAGAGGTGGCTGACCACTGAGAAGAAACACATTTGGGGCGGAAAATTTGTGGTACAAATGAAAATGGTATGACTGGAATTCCTGAAAACCACACTCCATCCAGGAATTGGGATCTAAAGGAAGGTCCAAGGTTGAACACAACACGTACTGGAAGCCTACACTTATAGGGGGGAAAAAACACCTAACTGTCCCAAGGTCAAATGGTTGCCATCATAAAACTTGTGTTACTAAAACTGTTTTAAAAATGTATTTGTCATTATATGTCATTAAAGTATGTAGTCACTGCATCATTTGCACAATTGTCATTGTACCATAATTAGTGCACCAGTGATTACTTGATACTATTGGATAAGTCTGTATCAAACTCTCATAAGGTTTGTGTTATAGAATGGTACAGTGCCTTATTTGTAATAATACTAGACAAAATCCATACAGCATGTGCTTCTAACATACTTGGCCAATAAAGATTATTCTGATGGTAGTAGTTATGATTCTGATTCTTTAACTTTTAGTTACATTTTTAGCAGCGTTCCAACTGTTGTATTCTCAGGAATTACCGGTATTAGAGATAAAATCCAATGACAGGTAAGAACGAGCACTGATACAGTAGCAACGACTGCGAATTAGAGACTTTCATGTCAGGCCATTGTTTGTATAGTTGATAATAGGCAGGGAATGCTGATGATGGGACTTGTCAATGCTTGGAAGAGGGAAACTATGCACTTAAATGATCTCAACAAGGTGGGACAGATAAAACAGATTGATGACGCAGTGCGCCTCACCACTTATCAACGATATCACTGGTTCAGGAGTAAACCGGTGCCTCCGGCATGTGCCGTGTTTTGTGTTCCTAACAGACAGACACACCTGCAGGCAGATGACTCAAGATCAAACTAAAAATTTGGAGAATCTCTCATAAATGTCTCATCTCTGCACAACACTTGCTGTGTGTCACATATTGAGTCGATGAGTGAAATCTCTGAAAAGAATTTGCAAGTAGCATTCATTTGACTCCTTTTGCATTGTGGTTTTTCCATCTTCATCAAGTGAAAAATGTATGTTTAAGTAAAGCAGTATGTGCAATTATGTTTTACTCTGACATGGATGGATGTTTGAATCAATAAAAGCTGAATATCTGCTTGACATAGATTAATCACTCTGAGCAATCGGTGATGGTGTTCCCTTCAGAGTATCTAATATTTATCCAATGCCACTCTTGACATGCCTAATTTACTGTATATGTATATATCATCTGTTCTACGGTACTCCCTGGATGATATACAATGGGGCAAGTAAGTATTTAGTCAACCACTAATTGTGCAAGTTCTCCCACTTGAAAATATTAGAGAGGCCTGTAATTGTCAACATTGGTAAACCTCAACCATGAGAGACAGAATGTGGAAAAAAAAAAACAGAAAATCAAATTGTTTGATTTTTAAAGAATTTATTTGCAAATCATGGTGGAAAATAAGTATTTGGTCAATACCAAAAGTTCATCTCAATACTTTGTTATGTACCCTTTGTTGGCAATAATGGAGGCCAAACGTTTTCTGTAACTCTTCACAAGCTTTTCACACACTGTTGCTGGTATTTTGGCCCATTCCTCCATGCAGATCTCCGCTAGAGCAGTGATATTTTGGGGCTGTCATTGGGCAACACGGACTTTCAACTCCCTCCACAGATTTTCTATGGGTTGAGATCTGGAGACTGGCTAGGTCACTCCAGACCTTGAAATGCTTCTTACGAAGCCACTCCTTTTTTGCCCTGGCTGTGTGTTTGGGATCATTGTAATGCTGAAGGACCCAACCACGTCTCATCTTCAATGCCCTTGGTGATTTTCACTCAAAATCTCTCGATACATGGCCCCATTCATTCTTTCCTTTACACAGATCAGTCATCCTGGTCCCTTTGCAGAAAAACAGCCCCAAAGCATGATGTTTCCACCCCCATGCTTCACAGTGGGTATGGTGTTCTTCAGATGCAATTCAGTATTCCAAACACGAGAACCTGTGTTTCTACCAAAAAGTTCTATTTTGGTTTCATCTGACCATAACACATTCTCGCAGTCCTCATCTGGACCATCCAAATGCTCTCTAGCGAAACGCAGACGGGCCAGGACGTGTATTGGCTTCAGCAGGGGGACACGTCTGGCAGTTCAGGATTTGAGTCCCTGGCGGCGCATTGTGTTACTGATAGTAGCCTTTGTTATTTTGGTCCCAGCTCTCAGTAGGTCATTTACTAGGTCCCCCCGTGGGGTTCTGGGATTTTTGCTCACCGTTCTTGTTATCATTTTGACACCACGGGGTGAGATCTTGCATGGAGCCCCAGATCGAGCGAGATTATCAGTGGTCTTGTATGTCTTCCATTTTCTAATAATTAGTCCCACAGTTGATTTCTTTACACCAAGTGTTTTACCTATTGCAGATTCAGTCTTCCCAGCCTGGTGCAGGTCTACAATTTTGACTCTGGTGTCCTTCGACAGCTCTTTGGTCTTGGCCATAGTGGAGTTTGGAGTGTGACTGACTGATGTTGTGGACAGGTGTCTTTTATACCGATAATGAGTTAAAACAGGTGCCATTAATACAGACAATGAGTGGAGCCTCGTTGGACCTTGTTAGAAGAAGTTAGACCTCTTTGACAGCCAGAAATCTTGCTTGTTTGTAGGTGACCAAATACTTATTTTCCACTCTAATTTGGAAATAAATTCTTTAAAAATCAAACAATGTGATTTTCAGTTGGTTTTTTTTCCACATTCTGTCTCTCATGGTTGAGGTTTACCCATGTTGACAATTACAGGCCTCTCTAATCTTTTCAAGTAGGAGAACTTGCACAATTGGTGGTTAACTAAATACTTATTTGCCCCACTGCAAATAAAAACTAACCAAAAAAAAAAAAAAAAAGAAAAGAAAAGAAACAGATGACAAGAAAACAATTAGTGGGAATTGTTTTCTCTTTTTTAAGATCATTGTAACCTTGAAGTGAAATGATTAATATGAATGTGATTACCCAGATCGAGAGCAATCTTTACCCTATTGGAGTTACCAAAACTTCTACAGGCTATTACCAAGCTCTGTGATTGGAAAAGTAAAACAAATTTAAAACAGCTATGTATTGTATTTTATTAGTGCACGAAATTAACCTGATATCAGTTGCAAACAAAACCACTGTGTTCGAAGGACAAAACAGACAAAAAGGAATTTTACACAAAAAATCTAACCTTTCACATTGGTCAGGACATCTTGCAACTTTAACACAAAAGTCTGTTTCTTTTCTGTTTTTATGGCTACCATCCTTGATAATAATTACTAAGCCTTAAGGCATTGTCACACTGCCACTTGGGGTTCTTGGTGTTCACTGCAGGGCAGTGAGCAAAGAGCAAAGCCATAGCTGAGAGTAAAATGAAATGTAGTGCAACACTATTTTGACTAGTACCAAAATTTACCATACATGGTATCCTTCATTTGATGATGTACAAATATATATGTATATGTATTGCTGGTTCATGAAAATATCAACATGGCAAGATACTAAAGGATCAAAGAAAATAGCGCTGATGAATGTGCTATAATATGTTTTTCTTTACAGGGCAGTCAGAGGGCAAGGTAGATGTTGGCAAGCACCAATTCAAAAAACACTGATCTTGAGAACAGGTTACACATTGCAATGCAAGTTAGCCTCAGCTAATAGACACGTCTCACGTGTTTTATGAGAAAACATTTTTATTGCGCAAAGTCAGGGGATCTACAGACTTACCCCTGAAGTGATGTTGAGCTTCTGAACTAAGGGAGTTCAGAAACAATAAACAGCAGGTATAAGCCAGTTGAAATGAACAGGGTGAAGAGGGAGTCCCACGCACATAACAAGATGGTAAGAAAATTGTGAAGAATAGCATTTGGCCTGCAGTTTAGCCACAGATTTCACACTACCTCCTCTCGAATTTTACAGTATAGTTGTGACATTCTCAATGGGTTGGCGTGGCTCAGTCCTGAAGTTTCTGGGTGTCCCTTGAGAAAGATACTGAGCATTCAGTCTGGAGCACTGGGAAGTAAATGGGAGGAGGGGAACTGATGGAGACAAGTCTTGTGAACATTTGTATTCAACCAGGTCACTTAATTTTCTGTGAATTGAATCAATCACAACTGGACTCTTCTGATGGTCTTAGAAGACCTGCTTTGTATGTGTTTACCGAATTTCTAATCATATTTATATTGAAAAACATCAATGATTCATAAGGAATATCTCATGAATATAATACAATAACTATACAAATTATATTCATGTTTAAAAAAAAAAAAAAAAAAATTGTTTTGGCCAAATACTTCGAGACAATTTTGTTTGGATGTGTTAAATATAAGACAAGATTTCCAGGTAATCTTTGTTGTCTAATAATACACTGATGAATTTGTTTTCTATGTTATCCCCATCGATTTGTTCCTGATTTTGATTATTTGTGTTATAGTTTCCAAATACAATTAATTGTGTTTTATTAAATGTCAGGTTTTGTGATATTACAACATATGAGATTTTCCATTAGCTAGCCTGTAACCTGTAAAAGTGGAGACATACGATTATGATTATATTTTAGCACAGATAATTCATTTGTATTTATGTTTTAATATAGATGATTGAAGAGAAAATTTGGGCTGCAGAAGAGAGGGCACTATTATGGTTTTGGAATGTGGAAGGAAACCAGAGTACCCAAAGAAAAACTCACGAGCACAGGCAAAATATGTAAATGCCTATGAATGGCTAAAATCTTTTATTTTCCCACATTTAAACTCAATGACAATGTATCATGACGTTACAGCGGCATAGACAAACAATATACTTTGTTTCGGTTTGTTTGTTTGTTAAGAACACATAGGGCTATTATATTACTGTGCTTAAAACATGAAAAAAGTCATAATGCTGGTTCATGGACCGCTTAAACGTTTTTTAGGTGCTGTTTGGAGTACCGGTAAAAAGTTGGAGATCTATTAGGTTGAATGTCTGGTTTCTTTGTTTTCCTTGTTTTTGCCATCAAGTCTCGATGGCAAACATATGCAGCATGTTTCTATGTATGTGGTTAGGTAAGCTTCTCAGGTTTTCCTGTGTATCATCTTGCATACATTCCACTTATAGTAACGCCGCATACTCATGATCCATCCAATCTAGGATTCAAGTTGCCATTCACATGTTCCTGTGGTCTGGACAACACATACAAGCAAAATGATTTGTTACAATCTCTGGCTGTCTTCTTGATCTGACCTGAAGCTGGGATAGATACCTAGTTTCACATCTTCGTTTGAAGTCAAAGGTTATACAAATCTACATTCAATCAGGGCTTGACAGGGCTGAAAGTGGCGAGAATTTCGTGACGGAACTCCCTGACATTAAAGGCACAGAGCCCTCTTTTTTTTTTTTTCGGGGCTGGCTTAAACCACCTAAAACCACCGAAATGCAAAAACTGCTTTTGGCACAGTTATAAATGTAAGACACAACAGGTTTGACACAAACAGTGGTTAGCACGTTCCATTCACTGTTCGGAGATCAAGGGTTCAATACCAGGCTCCGGCCTACCTGTGTGGAGTTTGCATTTTTTTACCCCGTGCCTGCATGGGTTTTCTCCGGTATTCCGGTGTTCCCCCCCACATCTCAAAAACATGCATGGTAGGGTGATCGAACACTCTAAATTGTCTCTAGGTATGACTGTGTGCGCGAATGCTTGTTCATCTCCTTGTGCCCTGCGATTGGCTGGCAACCAATTCAAAATGTACCCCAAATACTGCTCGTAGTGGGCCCATGGGATTGGCTCCAGCGTCCCCGTGACCCTTGTGAGGGTAAGCGGCTTGGAAAATGAATGAATGAATGAAAGCTTTCACACATGCATTAGGATACTACATTACACTGAAAAAGGGCATAAATGAGAAACTGATTTCCATTCAAAATTGCATTTTTTCACTGATTTACAAAATTCCATCTAAAACCCCATCTAATTTTATCTTACAGTATTGTTGTGGTAGTGGTAATACAAAAGTCAAACTAGTCTTGATCCACAGAAATTATTTCAATTATTTGAAATAAAAGGCCATACAGGGAGTTTTAAAGTTGTTGTTAAAATAAAGATTAGTTTGGCAGGTCTTCAAATTTAGCATTTTTTTTATTCATACGTAGTCTAAATTTTAAATATGAATTTGTCAATGTTCTCAAGATTTGGGTAAAAAGTTTATTTTAGTAAACCTTTTACAATGTAAAAGGTACAAATGTTTGGAAAACTACATAATAGAAAGGGAGGTGCACAGAAGCTTCGCGATGATGAAAAGCCCACAGGCTGAGTTCACGACACAAAGTGCACAAATACCCAGCATTCCAAAAAGGCCCCATTAGGGCTTCCAATTATTATTTTTACATCCACCACAGAGGGAGATGTGCGTGGTGCCAGCCCACTTTTCAACGTGACGTTTGATCTGTAAGCGTTCCGTCCAGAGGATGCTTTTCAAACGAATATTTTGTGTTTGTTTTGTTTTTCTGCCTCTATTGCAGCAAAAACAATGGCGACTCCGTCCCAAATGCCATTCAAGTTATAAGTTTGTCATGGAGCGGGATGGTTCACTATGGTTTGGTTGGCCTTTTTGTTTCGTGGAATATGAGAAGGCTAAAGAATAACAAGGAGATGGGCCTGTTTGAGGATCAGCAACCCATTTCTGTCTGCCAAAGTCATATTTGGAGTGTTTCTTAGGGGGATACTTTCAAGCAATAGGGAGTCACTTTTTAAGTCTGTGAGCACGGGGGGAAAAAAGTCTCATGCGCTGCACTTTCAGATGATGCGTTCAAGAACACTCCTCACCTGAAATTCAAGTACTAGTGCTATTTGACATATTAACTAAATGGTACTGGAGCATGATTATTTACTTCCAACCCCTCCCAGTTTAAATGGATTGGACATCTTTGACCGTCAGTGGCACTGAAACGGGATCATCCAATGTTAGCTTCTTCCTAGTTCCATTGATAGGACGACTTTTGCAGTCAAAGGGTGAGATTGATATATTGTTGCTGACAGATTAACATTCTCAAATACAGATTTAGGAATTTCCATTTGTGTCATAGCAACATCCTTGAATTATATTTCTCCATGCTTCAGTAAAATAAGTAAGCGGTCAATCCCATTCAGGGAAACTGAAGAGCCATCCAACCATAATTTGTACTGCTTGCTGGCTGTAGTGTCTCAATACTCATAAGGGGGCTAGTGTCTGGTCAAATGGATTTAGGATAGTAGGCACCCACACAGGTAACAAGTTAATCAGTCAATACCTCCCTACCACTGTGGCCTGCACAGTCAACCTAAAAGCCAGTAAAGGATACGTAAGGTTTATACAATGTATTAAAAAAATAATAAAGACCATTGTTTAGTGAAACAGGAATTTTAGCTCGGAGCTATGAGAACACTGGTGACAAAAAAATGGTTCGCAAAATACAAACTGATGAAATATGCTGGATCGGGAGAAATGTGGTGAGTGAGAATGTGCAACCTGAGCGACCTCTGCAAAAGTGAGTGCCAAACCAAACAGAGCCTCGCTTAGCCCTTGAAATCATTAAGAAATAAATAAGGCAAAATACAAATGCGTAATAAAAGAAAATAATTTCAATAAACAAAAATACTGTGAAAAGTAAACTTCAACATCTGCTACCTAATCCATTACGCCTAAATTTTGACAGTTGTGCTACTGTGGAGTTAGGAAGACACAATTTATTTGTGGATAATACAAGACAAATTACATACTGAAGCTACTCTGATTTAAATGACTTCTGTGATTCATCCAAAATGATTAGTTTGGCACAATACATAAGAAAGATAATTTACACAATTAAATGACCTAAGCGCATAAACATTACATTTTGTAATAGCCGTTTTTACAACTGCCGGACCCAAAGAAGCTTAATTATGAAATACTGAATGAGGTTGACAAGGTGATGGCTAGCGCGTTTCTTAATTATTTTCTGACTACTGTATTTCAGAATCCACTAATATTAATTCAAATGTCAAGAATATTCTAGATTCAGCAGTTTAAACATACAGGAGGGTAGGTCTACTTGAGCAATCCTGATAGTAGTACTTGCTGCTGAGAACTGCTGCCAATGTTCTATACTTTTGTGGCCACAGTGGAAAGTAGCCAAACCATACATCAACCTGATTTTTAAGACTAAACCAAGCCAAACGTTTGGTCTGTTGTGTTTATTTATGGCAGCGTCTAAAGTGAGCTTGATTGTTTAACTCCTGGTGGGTGGCTGAGACAAGAAAGAGGCAGGATTGATGGACAGAAATCTGCCCATTTATTTAGTTTTTCAAAGGAATCTGACTGGAGGCGTAAGCTCTTCTTACATTATTGACAATGAGGCATTTGAAACAATAAAGCTATATGTTCTGCAAAAACAGTGAGATGTTATGTTACCATATTGGGTACAGATATAAAAAAGCAAAGTATTCCAACCTACAAAGGTCATATCTGTCAAATTATAGCAACATGTAACAGCTAATCATGGGGGGAATGCAATGCATACACCCGTCAAGCCATTCCTCCGTCACCACGAAGCGGAGAGGCTGTATGGATTCCACAAACTGGGGTTGCAAAAACAGTGTGAAACTGCAGATAAAACTGGCATGTTCTTAATTATACGTAGTTCATTGTTAGGCGGGGCGACATAAAACACATATCCTTCAAGAATCCCTTTGCAAAGAAAAATAGATTGGTGTGTCTGTGTGTTTATAGTTGCTTATAGTCCTCCTTTAGTAATAAGAATACTTGTCAAAAATTTTGCTAATTATCTGCCATGCTGGCTATGTTTAAATGCAAACAATATCTCGGTTGAGGTCAATATTCTGTTTTGTTGTTGTTGTTGTTTTATATTGTTATTGTATTTGGAATGATCGGTTTACTCGCACGAGTGTAAATAGTCATAAATCAATTCTTCGACATATTCTTTTCGCACAGCAATGTCTCACGTGCAGAGAATATGACGACGAAAAAGCACCTTTTGCGCTTTCCATTTAATCACGTGAACTTTGAGCATTCATTAAATCTCACTGTCAGTACATACATTCGAGTGCCACAAAAGACCTAATGTACATACATGTCTTTTATGATAGTAATTGTAAGGATGCTTTGCAAAGCCAAGCTCCCCACATATAATTTTTTGTTTGTTTGTTTTTTGTTTTGTTTTTTGCTGTCCACTTTTATGACACTTTCCACACACCCATACACTTTGACCGAGTTGCACCATTCCAACTTCGAAGTGTTCCAAAGATTCATGTAACACTGGCTCTATTTTAACATTTTAAAAAGTATTATCTATTGAGCCTTGAGAATTAAAACAACTTAACTGGCTTGTCTAATGCACAAGTTGTTACATGAACTCGCCCACGCCCCATGTCCGACTTGAAAAAAATAAAAATAAAAAATTTACATCAGTCATACATAGAAAAATTCACAAAATGAAGGTAAAATATGTCAGCCAGTTTTTAGCAAAAACATACAATTTCGCCAAATTTGGACGAACACTTCCCCATGCATTTCCAATGGCTCCATTTATTTCCAGTGTCACATTCAACTCTCACAAAATTTTTCCATTCACTCGTATTTAGGGGCCGTCTACATGGTGATGCTCCATGCAAATGTCATGTTTGCATTTTCATGGTTCCGTCTCTATTCAAATGATGTCGCAATTCTGCAAGAAACCAATGCAGTATTCATGCCAGGCCCTAGGGGCAGTGCAGTTTAACAAGGTGACAGCAAAGATGCACTTCCTTGGCAACAACCACTTCAGCCTGGAAGACAACATATTCACCCACTCGAAGCAATGTTATTCACGAGTTTTTTTTTTTTTTGCTTCAAAATGCACAAAAATGTGAACCTTAATACAATATTTGAATTAAAAATATTATTAAAAAAAAAAAAAAAGTCAAGTTAAGCTGACGTTCCACCATGTTTGCCATTTTGAATGTTTACTAGAAGCGACTGCGCATGCCCAAAGTGACTTGTGAGAGTGCTGACTCCATTGGAGCGAGAGCATTCCATTCATATGGTTGCGTGAAATTCCCGCAGTCGAATCGTTCCACTTTGGAAGCCGGAATCAAAAGTTTGCGTCTTCAACTCCTGTTTCGCCGTCCCCATGTAAAGGCGACACCATTCCGCAACACAATCGTTGCGTCTTGGTGTCGCAGTGTCACCATGTAAATGGCCCATAAGTTTCACCCCTAAAATTAATTAAAATTTTAAGGTTGCAAAATATTCCCCAAAAAACTGGGACAAGTGACAAAACAGACTGAGAAAAATAATTGATACTTATCAAACAGTTGTGTGTATCTCACTGATGAACAGGCTAATTGGGAACAGGTGTGTGCCGTGATTGGAAATAAAAGGAGCCACCCTTAATTCCTTAGTCATTCATAAGCAAGCACGGGGTGAGGTTGACCGCCGTCATGCCTTGAGTTAGGTCCTGTCAAGTTTGTGCCCTTCGTGGGTCTTGTCATTGTGATTACCCATTTATTTCACATGTTGTGGCCTGCTCCTTGTGTATCCACCAATCCGCTGCCTCTTGTATCGCCCACATGTGCTTCATTGTCTTGTTACCCCTTGTCTGTGTATTTAAGCTCGCAGTTTCTGTTCATTCTTTATTGCATCATCATCAATGTCTATCCAATTGTTGTCGATTTCTACGTCTAAGCCCTCGTGTTTGTGCATTCCCTGTTTGACTAAGTTTTAATGCCTTTTGTCTGATCCCCCGGCCTTTGTTTGTACTACTTTGTTTTTGTTAATTATCATTAGAAAAAAACTGAGTTCACCACCACCTTGCCTTTCCTCCCTGCTGTTTTCCCTGCGTTTGGGTCTACCTCATCCTTGAAACCTGACAGACCTCTTTGTGAACAACTACGTGAGAAAATAGTCGGAAGGTTTAAGGACAATGTCCCTCATCATACAATTGCAAGGAATTTAGGGATTTTATCATATAGGGTCCATAATATGATCAAAAGATGCAGAGAATTTTGAGAAATTGCTGCATGTCAGCGGCAAGGCAAAAACCAACATTGAATGCTCATGCGCTTCATCCCTCATGCGGCAGTGCACCAAAAACCAACATTAAGGATATCACCGCATGGGTTAAGGAACCAATGTCAGTCAATACAGCTTAACACTAAACAAACTTAAAACTCTACTATGCTAATCAAAATTACTTTATCAGCAACACCTAAAAACGTAACCATTTTTGCTGGGCTCGAGCTCATCTAAAATTGACATATCCAAAGTGGGTAAGTGTTCGATGGTCTGACGAGTCCACATTTCAAACTGTTTTTGGAAATTCTGGATGTCGTATCCATCAGGCCAAGGAGGAACAGAACCACTCGGACTGTTGTGGACACAAAGTTCAAAATTCAGTCTCCTTAATGGAATTGGGATGTGATACTGTTAATGGCATGGGTAACCTGGACCTCTGTGAAGGCACCATTAATGCTGAAAGTTACATGCAGGTTTTGGTCAAACATATGGTGCCATTCAAGAAACTTTTTTTCATGTCTTTTTCATGGACATGCTTGTTTCAGCAGGACAATGCCAAACCACATCCTCTACATGTTACAATAGCATGTCTTTGTAGTAAAAGAGTGCGGGTACCAGATTGGCCTGCCTTCAGTCCAAACCTGTCTGCAAGCCTACGTTACGACAAAGGAGACCCCAGACTGCTGAACAGTTGAAGCTGTATGTCAAGCAAGAATGGGGAAGAATTCCACTTAGTGTATTTATTTGACTATAAGTCGCCGTTTTTTTCATAGTTTTGCAGAGGGTGCGTCTTATACTCTGGAGCGACTAATGTATGATTATTTACGGTCGGGTCGGGCCGACTTCTCTCTCGCTAACTTTTTAAAAAATATATATATATTCATATATTTATACTAAAACGATGTATGGATGTTAAATAAAACAAATAATTTGGATAAAACAGAAGGCGCTGCGCATGCCTGCACACGTGAACGTAGTGGCCTCGCTCTCTTTTCAGTCTCCCCCCCCCCGCGCACATCCTGGTATTTCCTTTGTGGGGCAGCTATCGGAGTGAAAAACAAACTAAAGACAGGGGAACTGAAAAGCAAACAACTGCGGTAGGAGTGGGATATGGAAAGGATTCAAATTGATTGTTGAAGGTGCTATACGGAAAACTGTGTAAGGTTCACTGAATGTAAACGAATGTGGCGCTTTGGTCTCATACGAGAAATATATTTAACAAACTCTTCCAGCGTTATTTCGTTGTGAAAATGCATCATTAATGATCATAAAAATATGTAGACTATTTAAACATTGAGAAAACTTGCGGGGTTTTTTTCTGCCAACTCAAGATTAAAATAAATGTCAAATCCACTATCCACCTGTTAGAATAGACATGAAAATAGAAAAGATATAAATATTTATTGAACATCCATCTTACAGTCTTGTTTAACTGGGAGAATTCATTACAAAAGACAGGCTTTAATTTGTTATCATGATGCATATACACTCACCGGCCATTTTATTAGATACACCATGCTAGAAATGGGTTGGACCCCTTTTGCCTTCAGAACTGCCTCAGTTCTTCGTAGCATAGATTCAACAAGGTGCTGGAAGCATTCCTCAGAGAGTTTGGTCCATATTGACATGATGGCATCACACAGTTGGTGCAAATTTGTCGGCTGCATATCCATGATGCGAATCTCCCATTCCACCACATCCCAAAGATGCTCTATTTGATTGAGATCTGGTGACTGTGGAGGCCATTTGAGTACAGTGAACTCATTGTCATGTTCAAGAAACCCATCTGAGATGATTCCAGCTTTATGACATGGCGCATTATCCTGAAAGTAGCCATCAGAAGTTGGGTACATTGTGGTCATAAAGGGATGGACATGGTCAGCAACAATACTCGGGTAGGCTGTGGCGTTCCAACGATGCTCAATTGGTACCAAGGGGCCCCAAAGAGTGCCAAGAAAATATTCCCCACACCATTACACCACCACCACCAGCCTGAACCGTTGATACAAGGCAGGGTGGATCCATGCTTTCATGTTGTTGTTGACGCCAAATTCTGACACTACCACCCGAATTTCGCAGCAGAAATCGAGACTCATCAGACCAGGCAATGTTTTTCCCAATCTTCTATTGTCCAATTTCGATGAGCTTGTGCAAATGGTAGCCTCAGTTTCCTGTTCTTAGCTGAAAGGAGTGGCACCCGGCGTGGTCTTCTGCTGCTGTAGCCCATCTGCCTCAAAGTTCGACGTACTGTGCGTTCAGATGCTCTTCTGCCTACCTTGGTTGTAACGGGTGGTTTATTTGAGTCACAGTTGCCTTTCTATCAGCTCGAACCAGTCTGGCCATTCTCCTATGACCTCTGGCATCAACAAGGCATTTCCTCCCACAGAACTGCCACTCACTGGATATTTTTTCTATTTCGGACCATTCTCTGTAAACCCTTGAGATGGTTGTGCGTGAAAATCCCAGTAGATCAGCAGTTTCTGAAATACTCAGACCAGCCCTTCTGGCACCAACAACCATGCCACGTTCAAAGTCACTCAATGGATATTTTTTCTTTTTTGGACCATTCCCTGTAAACCCTAGAGATGGTTGTGCGTGAAAATCCCAGTAGATCAGCAGTTTCTGAAATACTCAGACTAGCCCTTCTGGCACCAACAACCATGCCACGTTAAAAGTCACTCAATGTTTCCTCAATGTTTCTTCCCCATACTGATGCTCGCTTTGAACTGCAGGAGATCGTCTTAAACCATGTCTACATGCCTAAATGCACTGAGTTGCCGCCATGTGATTGGCTGATTAGAAATTAAGTGTTAACGAGCAATTGGACAGGTGTACCTAATAAAGTGGCCGGTGAGTGTATGTACTGGCATTATCACAAACGTGATCACAGAAAACGCAACCACGCATCGCATCCCCGCATTTCCTCCTTCTCCTAAGTCGTCACAAATAAAACATAAAATTTTAGTTTATTTCGGGCTCGGGCAAGCAAATAAATGTAACTGATCGGGCTCGGGCTGCATCGGGCTTTAATACCCGTGGGACGGTCGGCGTCATGTAATGTTAGCATACCGTACACCTATTCAGCCTGTTGTTCTGTATTGTATTTTAACTTGCCTTTCAAGATGACATGTCTGTTCTTGGTGCTGGATTCTATCAAATAAATTTCCCCCCAAAAAATGCGACTTATACTCCGGTGCGACTTATACATGTTTTTTTCCTTTTCATTGCGCATTTTTTGGCTGGTGCGACGTATAGTCCGAAAAATACAGTAAAAAGCTTCAACAATTTGTGTCCTCGTTTCCCAAACGTTATTGAACGTTGTTGAAAGAAAAGGTGCTGTGACACAGTAAACATGACCCATGTTGCAGCCAAAAAAAATCATGCAAAAGGATTATTTGCTAAAAACAATAGGGTTTATCCGTTTGAACATTAAATGTCTTGTTTCTATAGTGTGTTCAACTAAATATGGGTTGAACATGATTTGCCAATCATTGTATTCTGTTTTTCACACACATTACCAACTTCATTGGAATTTGGGTAGCATGTGGTTGAGACGTTTTATGAGAGAGATACTATGAGCAAATTGCAAACCGTGATCACAAATGTCATATTTCATAATGTATTTCATAAAAAGAACCCAATTATTTTTTCCTAAAGGCAACAGAAATTCCTGCCCTGTCGGTGAGCTCTCCAACTGTAGCTTGCCAAGGCTCAATATAGACCACACTGCACTGTTTTCTTTTTTAATCCTCCTGTCACGCGAAATCATCACCTGCAATCTCTTCCCCAAGGCATGTCTTGTCATCTTAAACCACACTTGAAAAATAAATGTCTTTAAAATGGCAATTGTTATCTTTACTGAGACAGTAAGTACATTCTGTATCATAGAATCTTATATCACCAAAAAATTATAAAGGGACATGTTGTCGTTCAAAAATTTCAAGTTGGGCTATATGACTTTTGCTTTTTAATTTCTTGTTTGATTTCTATTTCCTGTTTCAATGGGTTCTTTTTATAACTGTCTTGATAATTTAATGTGATTTTTATCATTTTATTTGTGTTATTTGTGTTTATTTGTGTGTTTTTGGAAATTCATGTGATGTAAAGTACTTTAATTTACCTTGCGTTTTAATTTTGCTATACAAATAAAATTGCCTGGCTTTAAAGTATCTATCTATACAGTAAATATATATATATATATATATATATATATATCGACATATATATATATATATATATACACCCTGGAGACCCCTGTTTACAGACACTGCCCAACCGCTTTTGTTTTAACCCAGCCATAAAAAGAAGGTAAGTAATTATTTTTTATTATATTTATTTGTAAAGGCAAAGTTGGCGAAGTCGAATGTGACCAAAGTGCCACCATGAAACGGAAGTGGAATGAAGGGTTTTTAATGAATAATGTCTATGGCTATGGCTGTGGCTGCGGCTGTGGCTCCGGCTGTGGCTCCGGCTTTGGCTGCGGTTGAGGCTCAGGCTGTGGCTGCGAGGGCTTGACGGTTGGGTTTCCTGATGGCAAAAAACAAGATTACTCAAGAGTTTGTTAAGCAGTTGTCAAGAACTATAGGAGTAGTTGGCCGATGTACCACTGGTGACTGGCAGAATCATCTGGCACCTGCTTGCTGCCCAGGCCGCTCCTTATAAGCAGTGTAGATCGCTGATGAGCTGCAGGTGCACTCCCAGGTGAGCCAAGTTAGAACTGATATCTTATATCAAAACAGGAAGTGTGATAACAATAAAAGCCAGCAGAGGGGAGTGTGGGCATGGACCACCACAGTACCCCCCCCCCCCCCCCCCCCCCTCAACGGACGCCACCGGGCGGCCTGCCTGGATTTCTAGGGTTTGCAGCGTAAAAATCCCGTAAGAGGGACGGGTCCAGAATCAGACTTCGGGAGATCCAAGACCTCTTCTCAGGGCCATAGCCCACCCAGTCTACCAGAAACTGGAAACCATGGCTGCGAGGTCGGACATCCAGAATCTTTGAGACAGCAAATGCTGGGTGGCCATCAATAAGAAGGGGTGGGGGAGGCGTAACAGCCGGAGGGCAGAGGTCATTGGAGGAAACTGACTTGATCAGGGAAACGTGAAAAGTGGGGTGGACATTCATGGATGCAGGGAGGTCCAAACGAACAGCAGACGGGTTGATGATCTTTGTTATTTTGTGAGGGCCCACGAACCTGGGGGCCAATTTGCGTGACTCCACCTGCAGAGGAAGGTCCTGGGCAGACGACCAGACCTCCTGACCCACCTTGTATTCTGGCACGGGTGAATGATGGATATCGGCCAGTCTCTTGTTTTCCTCAGCAGTGCGAGTGACGGCTGCCCTTACAGTACCCCATATGCCCCTAATCCTGCTGATCTGGTCCTTCACAGCAGGAACCGCTAATTCCCTTTCCTGTTCCGGGAACAAAGGAGGCTGAAATCCGTTGCAAACCATGAAAGGAGACATACCAGTGGCCGAGCAGACAAGCGAATTATGAGCATACTCGACCCATGGGAGGAAAGTGCTCCAGGAGACAGGATGGTGGGAGGTAACATAACGCAGAGCAGCCTCGAGGTCCTGGTTGGCCCTTTCCGCCTGGCCATTGGTCTGGGGATGGTACCCTCTAGAAAGGCTTACTGCTGCACCCAGCAGACCAGCGGGTGGCTGATGGGAGGCCTTTTCTCGAGCACAGACTGTGCAGGCCTTGACAAATTCACGGGCATCTTTGGCCATTCCAGGCCACCAGAACGATTGTCGGAGGAAACCGAGGGTCCTATGGATACCAGGGTGACAGGTTAGTTTGGTAGAACGGCTCCATTCCAGGACTTGAGACCGCACACCAAATGGGACAAATAAGCGGTTTGGGGGACCATTTCCTGGATCCGGATCAGCCTTCTGAGCTTCCCTGACCAGCGACGTAATCTCCCATCTAGCTGCACCAACCACGCAGGCCGAGGGAAGAATGGGTCCGGGGTCTATTGTGCTCGGACATGAAGAATGCAGCCGTGACAGTGCATCGGGTTTGCCATTACGTGAACCTGGGCGGTATGACAGTGAAAAATTGAAACGGGCAAGGAACCGTAACCAGCGGGCTTGACTGGGGTTAAGACGCTGTGCGGATTGTATGTAGGAGAGTTTTTTGTGATCTGTCCAGATGAGGAATGGGATCTTGGCGCCTTCCAGCCAGTGAGGCCATTCCTGCAGGGCCAAAACAACTGCGAGCAATTCTCGGTTTCCAACATCATAGTTCCTTTCAGCAGGGCTGAGCCGTCAGGAGAAAAAGGCACATGGGTGCAGCTTGTGGGTAGTGGGGTCTTGCTGGGACAAGATGGCCCCAACTCCGGTGTCCGACGCATCCACCTCCACAACAAATTGTTGCGAGGTGTCGGGGTGCTTGGGGGCAGAGGTGAAGAGTGACTTTAACTGTGAAAACGCCTTACCAGCAGCTTCGGACCAGGCAAAGGGGTGTTTGGTGGAAGTGAGTTGAGTCAAGGGGAGAGCCACCTTGCTGTAGTCCCGGATAAAGCGACGGTAGAAATTAGCAAAGCCCAGAAACCTCTGAAGCTCCTTCCGGGTATTGGAAGTAGGCCAATCAACAACGGCTTTGATCTTTATCGGGTCTGGTTTGAGGTACCCCTGGGCGATTATGTAACCCAAAAAGCTCACTGAGGACACATGGAACTCGCACTTCTCCAGTTTAACAAAAAGCCTGTTCTCCAGTCGTAGAGTCCGCTCGTTGGAAGGGGAGCCTCAGGCAGGAGATCAACTGCACAGTCATAGGGGTGATGGGGAGACAGAGTGTGGGCGAGGTCCTTGCTGAACAACATCGCCAAGTCGTGGTATTCAGGTGGCACATTGGTGAGGTCAGGAGGCACCGGCGGACAGGTTGGCTTTCTTACCGGTCTACCAAGTGGGTGCGCTGAGCCAAGGCATTCCAAGTGGCAGCGATTGGTCCATCCCATGATCTTTCCCTCCGTCCCAGTTGATGTTTGGGTTGTGGGTTTTAAGCCAGGGGAGACCAAGGATGACGTGCACTACTGGGGAGGAGATAACAAACAACTGTATTAATTCATGATGATTACCCGAGACCTTGAGCATGAGAGGGATGGTGCGATGAGTTACCGAAAACAACTTTCTACCATCCACGGCTGCGACCACCTTGGGGGCTCCAAGGGGTTCAAGAGGAATTTTGGCTTCGGTTGCAAAGCCTTCATCCATGAAACTGTCGTCACACCGGAATCAATAAGAACCTGAAGCGGCATAGCGACTGAACCATGGGAGATGCTAGCGGGTAGTACGAGTCATGACAGAGAGCGAGGATCTGAGGAAGTTTGGCTCACCAGTGTGCTCTCTTTAACTGGTGAGCCCTGTCTTTTGGCCGTATTTGACAGTAGGTAGCAAAGTGTCCAGTTTGTCCACAGTAAAAGCAAAGTTTCTCTTGGTGGCGCCTGCGGCGCTCATCAGCAGATAACTGTGTTTGCCCGAGTTGCATGGTCTCCTCCAATGGAGCAGGGGGTGTCAGTGTTTGAGCAGCAATAGGGGATGGGTTGGTTGTATCGGCGGAGGGTGACATGGGTGGCGGGAATGGATGTGATTTGGTTGCTTTCTCCCTCCTACGTTCCCTGAGGCGATTATCTATTTTTATGGCTAGGGTAATTAGCTCTTTTAGGGTGGAAAGTTCATCCCGTGTTGCTAGTTCGTTCTTGATATCGTCTGCCAAATTGCGTGAAAAAATTGAGACCAAGGCTAGCTTGTCCCAGCCACTTTCTGTGGCCAAAATACGAAATGCGATGGAAAAGTCTGCCACCGATTTAGAACCCTGCTGGAGAGAGAAGAGGCGGTCTCTAGCCTCTTTCCCACGAACAGGGTGATCAACTCCCCTGCGGAGTTCCCCAGAAAAGCCCTCAAAAGTATTTAACACAGGTGAGTTTCTCTCCCAAAGTGCGGTCACCCACTGACCAGCCTTTCCCCTTAACAGATTAATGCAAAAAGCAACCCTGGCGGCATCAGAGGTATAACTAGAAGGCTGCATGTTAAACACTAGATTGCAATTGAGCAAAAAACAACTGCAAGAGCCCAACTCCCCAGAAAAACATTCAGGTGTCGGAACGAACACGTCCACACTCACACTCACAGATATGGTAGGACCGGCCCTGGGTGTGGTGGACTGCGAGAGCTCTGTCTTGACGTGCTGCAAGTCCATAGAAATCATTCGGAGCATTTCTCCAAGGGTGCATAGCATCTGCTCATGCTTGCCCAGCATGGCCCCCTGGTGTCCGAGGGCCTCTTGAAAGGAGTCTGCGGTCGCTTGGTCCATTTCTAATGGCCAAATGATTATGTAAAGGCTAAGTTGGCGAAGTCGATGTGGACCAAAGTGCAACCATGAAACGGAAGTGGAGTGAAGGGTTTTAATCAACAATGGCTATTGCTGTGGCTAAGGCTGTGGCTGCGAGGGCTTGACGGGTGGGTTTCCTGATGGCAAAAAACAAGATTACTCATAAGTTTGTTAAACAATTGTCAAGAACTGCAGGAGTAGTTGGCCGATGTACCACTGGTGACTGGCAGAATCAGCACCTGCTTGCCACCCAGGCCGTTCCTTATAAGCAGTGCAGATCGCTGATGAGCTGCAGGTGCACTCCCCGGTGAGCCTAGTTATAACTGATATCTTACATCAAAACAGGAAATGTGATAACAATAAAAGCCAGCAGAGGAGAGTCTGGGCATGGACCACCTCATTTATTATTTGTAATATCTATCATTTTTAGCTTAGATTCATTCATTGGTGTCCAAATTTAGTTAAAAAAAAAAAAAAACGATTTTAAAAAGTGTTTGTAAATAGGTCATGGATATCTACCTCATAATTATTGCTTCAATTTTTATTTATTTATTTATTTATTTTGGTTACTGTAGCATTTTTCCCGATATTTTATATGATAAATAATCGATCCAAACAAAGAAAATTGAAAAAAAAAAAAAAAAAAAACGTTTAAAAGGGTAAATATTTGAAAAGAAAATCTCGACCTCTCCTTGACGTCTGTGATTTCTGCATCGCGACCCTTGTCATATTACCATGTTTCTTCCATAAAATCCCCCAAAATTCCAAATGTAGCCATTCAAAGCTGTGTCTTGACACTCGGTGAATCATGCTACACGGAGTTTCTGGATCGAAATAAGTATGCGATAATATCTCGTTAAAATCATGGTGTCTTTAATTATGCTCTCTCATGCTCTCACCTTGTGTTAGGGTTTAGGGGTTTAAACTTTTTTTTAAAAAGTCCCTCCTGTTCAAAATTTTTCTTCCTCCACAAAATTTAAATTTTAAGCTTTCGAATGATGTATCACACATGCATAAAGTACAATTTGAAAATTTGGCCAATTTGGGGGTCTCAGAGCGGAACTTCAAGTCAACTGAGTCTTTCCCGCCATATATATAAACTCTTTCCTCCCCCTCCCCCCACCATCTCCCCGGGTAGGGTGGGTAGCTGTTCATCTCATGCTCAGGTCCTCTACCAGAGGCCTGGGAGCTTTAGGGTCTTGCGCATTATCTTTGCTTTTCCTATGACTGCGCTGGACGGAGATGTCTGATGTTTATCCAGGTATCTGCTGGAGCCACTTCTCCATATTCTCCTATGGCCACGGGCACCACTGTTGCTTTCACCTTCCAAACTCTCTCCAGTTCTTCTTTGAGCCCTTGGTGTTTCTGTTTTCTAATGTTCCTTTTTCCTGATATTGGCATCGTTGAGGATGGCTACATCAATCACAACGCCTGTCCTCTGCTGCTTATCCACGATCACGACGTCCGGGTGGGGCGCCACAACCATGTAATCATTCTGTATCTGGAAGTCCCACAGGATCTTAGCCCTATTATTTTCCACCACCTTGGGAGGTGTTCCACATTGCTATCTAGGAGTGTCCAGTCCATTCTCTACACAGATGTTTCTGTACACTATACCGGCTACTTGGTTATAGCATTTAATGTATTCTTTTCCTGCCAGTATATTACACCCTGCTGTTATGTGGTGGACTGTTTCAGGGGCCTCTTGGGCTCATTAATGCTATGGCAAGGGGGAGCCAGGATGCCAGGTAAGAAGGGATTGATTTTAACTCCCCCCCAGAGATTGGGTACTAAGCCCTAGTGTCAGTGGAGCTTAATGAGAGAGGAACTGACCAAAGAGATATGATCACGGCTAAGACAAAAGCCTGTCAACCCCGACACCGCCTAGCGAGAATGAGTGGAGTACCATCAGAAAGTCTCCTAGCTGATGCAAATGCAGCAATAACAATGATCCCTACTGCGACTATGGATATACATTATATATTATGTGTGTGTGGGGGGGGGGGGGGGGGGGGGTTTTTAAGTATATAAAATAAAAATATATAAAATAGAAATACAAGTGTTTAGAAGTTGCACCAAAAAATTAAATGGACACCTGCGTAGGTTGTGGCTTAGTGAAGGCCCACGTCCACAGTGCACAGTTCGCCACTGATTTCACGTACATATATGATCTCCTGGGAGGAGATAAGTTTGTTTCCCACTCAGCTGTGCTGCGATCATTGTGCAATTCAATCATTTATCTTCTGTGCCGCCAATCCTCACGAGGGTTGCGGGGGACCCGGAGGGTATCCCAGCTAACTATAAGTATTTGGCGGGGTACACCATGAATCCAGCAATCCAGCAATCACAGGGCACAAGGAGATGAACAACCATTCACACACACAAACACACTCATACCTAAGGACAATTTGGAGTGTTCAACCAGCCTACCATGCATATTTCTGGGATGTGGGGGGGAAACCCACGTAGGCATGGAGAGAACATGCAAACTCCTCACTGAAGGGCCATACTCCGTGATTGAACCTTTGATCTCAGAACTGTGAGGCGGATGTGCTATATTATATATACATATATATATGTATATATATATATATATATATATATATATATATATATATATATTAGGGCTGTCAAACGATTAAAATTTTTAATCGAGTTAATTACAGCTTAAAAATTAATTAATCGTAATTAATCGCAATTAATCGCAATTCAAACCATCTATAAAATATGCCATATTTTTCTGTAAATTATTGTTGGAATGGAAAGATAAGACAAGATGGATATATACATTCAACATACGGTACATAAGGACTGTATTTGTTTATTATAACAATAAATCAACAAGATGGCATTAACATTATTAACATTCTGTTAAAGTGATCCATGGATAGAAAGACTTGTTCTTAAAAGATGAATATTAGTACAAGTTATAGAAATGTTATATTAAAACGCCTCTTAATGTTTTCGTTTTAATAAATTTTGTAAAATTTTCAATCAAAAAATAAACTAGTAGCCCTATTCTGTCCTCAATGTGTGTGAGTACACAAATTGACAGATAGCGAACATAAGTTCCAAAAAGAAATCAGACGGTGTGGCAAAGTTGCATGGGCTTTACTGAAGTCATCTCTTTTTGACAGGAGCACGTTTCTTGTATTTTTGTAAAACTGAAAATAACAAGGCAAGGTGTCAATAACTTGCATAAATCACAAAATAACATAAAATGTACACACACGTGTCCATTTGAGCAGTAGCACTAGCCAATTAGCTCACAAGCATCTAACAATGTAACTGCATTTCACCATATATGTGAACAAATTCAAATACACATCATCAATAACTATCTAATGCTCATGAATATAAGCAAAGGAGGAATATAACTCACAAGCGATGCATGTATTAGACACAAACAGTGTGATGGGGCTATGAGAACTGCCACTGAATACTGGATGCGGACGTTAGCTGGTCTGAATAGCACTGTCTATTAGTGCAGTGCTTCTCAATTATTTTCTGTTACGCCCCCCCAAGGAAGACGTAAATGTTTCGCGCCCCCCCAAACTTTCTGCCGCCACTGTAAATAGTATCATTTGTCCATAGAATTACTATTATAAATACGCATCTGCCTAACATTGTGTCCTTTTTTTCTAATAAAGAAAAAAAGTAACATAGATCAACTTATAATAAAGTATAACCTTATTAACATTGTTTTGTTTGTAACAGAGAAGACTTGACGCGCATCAATTAGCCTGAATTTTAAAAAAAAGTCACATCCAAACTGTAAAAAATACACTCAAGGTACATTTTTGACCATTTGATACAGAAAAATAAAATGTAATAAAATCAGTAAATAATAAAAAATTAAAATTGATTAGAAACATTCACTCATGAGGACAATATGCCAAAAAATTTGACCGAAAAAACAAAACTGAATAAAAGAAAAAAAGAGTGTCCTTGGACAGAAGGACAGTTTTTATTTTTGCTGCTCACAGTATTTACCTTCTTTGAAATGGTGTGGAGTTATTTTGTAATGAGCATGCTAACAATGCTCACTGGTTTACGGATATAACACTGACAAAGCAGGACGATTGTTGGCAATATTCGGCACGTTCTAAAAGGCAAACGGCATGAAAAAAGCGCATTCTCGGCGGCCGAGGTAGAACCGTAGGTGAGGGCGGTTGTCGTGACGATCCCAAGCCGAAAATGGCACTTCTTGGGCGGCGACGTGAGAACCGGACAAGACAGTGGGTCGCTGCGTGAGTGAGTCCGGTCGGAAAACGGCTTTCGAAAACGGCGGTGGGACACTGCTCTTTATACCTGTTTTCTGTGTGTGTGTGTGCTTAGTGCTCTTCCTTAGTTCAAAAATACTGCGTGCACTCTGAAAATGAGAGCGCCACTGCTGCCACCCACTGAGTGGATGTGCAAGTACACTTTATTCCAGTACGGCAAAAAAAAAAAAAAAAAGCATGTTCCCCGAGGTCACATGCGCCCCCCCTGGCATCGCTCTGCGCCCCCCCAGGGGGGCGCGCCCCACTATTTGAGAAGTACTGTATTAGTGTGAGTTCGCGTCGACATATAATCACGTCAGAAAAGCGCGCCGAAACCCAAATAATCAGCTGCACTGAATCGCCAGCAGAGGGCGACATTACGCCACATAACATATGCAAGTCACACCCAAGCGCCAGCAGAGGGCGGAAAAACTCCATAAAACACAATTCACAAGTTGGCCTTTCACTGTACTGACATTTAAATCTGTCTGAGCGGGCCTTGTGCGTTAATTGCGTCAAATATTTTAACGTGATTAATTTAAAAAATTAATTAACGCCCGTTAATATATATATATATAATATATACACAGTGGGGCAAATACGTATTTAGTCAACCACCAATTGTGCAAGTTCTCCTACTTGAAAAGAATAGAGAGGCCTGTAATTGTCAACATGGGTAAACCTCAACCATGAGAGACAGAATGTGGAAAAAAAAAAAACAGAACAAAAATCACATTGTTGGATTTTTAAAGAATTTATTTCCAAATTAGAGTGGAAAAATAAGTATTTGGTCACCTACAAACAAGCAAGATTTCTGGCTGTCAAAGAGGTCTAACTTCTTCTAACTTCTTCTTCCACTCGTTACCTGTATTAATGGCACCTGTTTTAACTCATTATCGGTATAAAAGACACCTGTCCACAATCTCAGTCAGTCACACTCCAAATTCCACTATGGCCAAGACCAAAGAGCTGTCGAAGGACACCAGAGACAAAATTGTAGACCTGCACCAGGCTGGGAAGACTGAATCTGCAATAGGTAAAACGCTTGGTGTAAAGAAATCAACTGTGGGAGCAATTATTAGAAAATGGAAGACATACAAGACCACTGATAATCTTCTGTTATGCATCGCGTTATGGTCAGATCTGCAAATGAATAAAAACATGCACACCTGCCGGAGGTAGCCAGGTCTCAGGAGGAAGGGGCAGAGGCCCTAACAGAAATAATTTAAATCCAAGTCAAATCTAGAAGAATGTGACAAACTTTTCATTAGTTTACCAGCATGCACATGATGAATTTAGAATAAAACAAAATGTGACTAAATTGAACAATTATGTCTTTAGTTAAACATGTTTCAAAGACGGTATTGACCATTTAGGAATGAAAGCTATTTTATGTGCAGTTATTAATCCAATAAATGTAAATATGACCAAATTAAGAGAATAATCATTCTTTGCAGTCAATGACTGGCTTGGATTTGCAAGCCAACGACATAACCATTCCCTCAGATCATTGCCAGGTAGCCACTATCCACAGTTTCTTCATTATTTGTTGGTCTGCCGACCTCCCCTATGGTCTTTATTGAGTGAAAGCATAATTTAAACCTTACTGAGTCTTAGATCTGTCAACTACCTGAACATTGAACTGTGCTTTCGAAAACTGTTAGGTGCCTGAAAATGTCAAGAATACACAATATTTGTATTAAAAATACTATAATGTGATGATAGATTCCACACTTTTTTGTGACGGAAAACATAACATGGTCTTAATAACCAAAACAAAACTGAAAACCTACACTTGATCTTGATTGTTAAATTACAAAACCTTTGTGGTGATGCAAAATCATACTGTAGGTCTGTCATTTCCTGAACAAATGAGTATCTTTATTTTAATTTCAAGCATGGGAATAAATGGAAACAACTGGTCTGTTCTGATAATTTTAAGTAGACATGTGCAGCACATTTCATTAAATTGAGATTTGGTGCCACCAAATGGTTTTATTGCAAATCAGATATTTACATCATGTAGAGGGAAAAACATTTGATCTAAACCACAATTTACATGATCGGTGCACATGATAATTTCTTAATTTTCAAATCTCGCTAACAAAAAAAAAAAAAAAGATTAAAAACTTATCAATATAAAGATCATTTACTGGACATAAGAAAAACTATATACATAGATCCATACAATAATTTCTTTCCCAACATTCATGACAACTGCTGTTTTTACAGGGATGAACTCAATCAGATCATTAATATTGGGAAAAATTTCCATAATCCATTTGAACTGCGGAAGCATATATGCAAACTTCAACAACTAAACTGCTGAAGTCGATTTAAGAAACCGTTTGAATTATTGCTATACTGTATCAGCAACTTTGATAATTGTCGATTAGGGAGTCAACGTTTTTTTTTTTTTTTTGGGGGGGGGGGGGGTATGAACTGAATTATATAACAGAAAGAATAGAAGAGGAAGAGGTGTACGTGTACGTGGACAGCTGCCACAGAGCTCAACCACAATTGACAGATTGAAAAATTGATCTGTTAAAATGTGTAACCGTTGATTTATTTGTTTTGTGGTTGTACTATCAAAATGTAAATTGAGTTGGATAAGTGAAACATTTAATCTTGAACCAAGGATGTCATTTGAGCTGCTTTTTTTTTTTTTTTTTTTTTTTAACTTAACTAGGCATGTTTTACGCTGTTATTAGGCTGATTGGTCTTCCACATTTGTCTATTCTGAGTCTTGGCTAAGAAACGCAGCCTTATTTACTGAACTACAGTATAGTCCCAAGCACAAATGCTTTTATTTTTCATTGTTGCACATGTTTTCTTATTTCAAGGAGAGGAGAAAGATTATAAAAGCTGTGAAAAAAGCTTTACGAGTTTCTGCGAGAGCGTGGAGGTGTGAGAGCCACTTTTCAAGTGTCTGACACCTGGGGAAACTTCAAGGACGTGCATTTATGAAACAACCCCTACCACATACGCAATGAATGCATGCTGCGCACTGCTATCACTTGTCTGAAAAGGCCTTTATACCCACCAGCTATGAGGCACCATTGGCACTTCGCCATCAGCACAGTGTGCCGATGGCGCTGTTCACTGTTAACTCTGACTTGTAAATGATATCTATAAAGTCTACATGGTGATAATGCATATTTTTCAAACAACACAAATAATGCACAGAGTAAGTAACAACATAGTCCCACAAAATATGCAAAAACTGTTTCATCAAAGAGATGGGGGATATACTGTAAATTGAGAGGAAGGGATCATTTAATACTAGAAGTCCCAGAGAATTCTGGTACTCCTACTAGTCCCAAACAATCGCCGATATGGCCTCTCCCCCGGAAAACCCAGAGGTGGCAAAAATGACTCAAGTGCTTTTGAATTGGCAAGTCGTTGTCACACAGACAACAGCCGTTCATATGGAAATGCAACCGCTAGACATACATTAACTTCAGACACAATGACCACAATCCATACTCCATGCTCCCGATTCAGTCCTTCTAAACTATAGACACAATTCCTGCTTTACACTCAAATTGCAGTTCTAAAACAGTTTTTTCTTCTTCAAAACAATGTACACATTTGGGCCATTCTTTCTGTCGTTATGTGTGGAGTATAGGAGAAGTGAATTATAAAATGTGTAAAAAGTATCAAACTTCATAAATAAGTGTAACTAGATAAATGTAGCTTGACTTGAACTGACACAAACTATCACATGAGTCACGGAGGAGAGGTCAAATCGGCCATTGCTAGGGAATATTAGGAGTGTTTGTCTTGGGAAAGGCCAAGTCGGCCTCTGCTGGGTTTTCTTTAAAGCATCTTTATGCTCACTCAACTTTTGAAACATTTTGTATTTCTGTAAGTGGAAAGAAACTGGAACAGACTGGTGGGAGAACTGAAGCAATCTCCAAGCACAGGCATGTTTAAGCAGTGGTACAAACGCATGGTATTCATGAGGTACAGGGAAGGAGAAGGATATGGTGGACACTAGTGTTCTTATACTATATATACATGTGCATATGTTTATACATTTCATTTATTTTCTACTGCTGGCACAGTTATTTTGTGGACTCAGACAAAAAAAAAGTTACCAAGGAAGTAAATGATGTGACCCTTAAGTGGTAGGTAGGATTAAAAACGCAAATGCTTCTTCCTTAGCCTTTTTAAAATATTTATATTGTTGTATTGTTTAAATAATCTCAGTGTTTACATTTGTTTGTGGTTTAATGTTATTTTATCTCCTTTCTTCTTCACAATTCTCACATTTAAAATAAAACTGTCATTAATTCTGTCAAATTCACATCAAACATGCAACCTTTCATTGAAAAAAATCAATGACAGAAAAACAAAATCAATTTCCATTTAAGATACAAAGTATATCGACAATGAGATATCTTCGAGGCTTAAAAGCCATAAATAGCCTGTCTTCTCAGTACAGTAGTAATATATGAAAGCTGAACAAATCAAACCAGATGAGCCCTATAAAACCATACTGTAGTATTTCTAATGTTTTACAAGAGCTAGTATGTCATGCTTTGTGAGTTTCCATTACAAAATCTGCACACACTTTACTTAATTTAAAACACTGTGGATGGAATGCACAGGTTCAAACATTCTGTGTTTAAAATCAAAGGTATAGTCACTTTCATCTCGACCCAATAGTCATCAAATAATTTAAGTCGAGTTGGCAGAGGTGTTTGAATAGTACTCTGGCTTGAACTTCATTCCAGTGGCTATTTATATGATCTCCCTTTCTTCATCAAAAACACAGAGCAAACATGACATTTCTGAGCTGTGGCAATGCAGTAACTCCCAGCCATTTGGCATAAGTAAAGGTTAAACAAAATGTTATTAGAGCACAATAATTTTGTGTAACTGTAATGTTTAGTCACAGTATTCCCTTAAATGCATGATTCTACGTACCGTAGATGTTTGGAACATAAACGGTCAGACTTCACAGTTGACGCTTAATAAAAGATGATGTGGAGATGATCATTTCACCTATTCACAAGCATTGTCATTTAATTGGCATAGCTTTTGGACTTCATTGGCTGAGATTGCATGTTCTATGTTCTCGGAATAAAGATACCAAAGAAAAGATCCTTGGGCTTGGTCTCATTTTTACAGTTGTAACCTGGAAAGAATTCTCAAAGACGTTGTCTGTGGATTTATACATATTTTCCTTTTATTCACAAGAACAAATCCACAAGATCTGTGAGGTAATTTTGGATCTGAGCATAGGCCTGGCTCACAGTATCTTAAACATACTAAGGAACTGACTACAATGAAGTTAAAATATTTTCAGCTGCAAACAGTGATATACATCCTCTATGGAGTCCTAGAATACGTTTGTAATTATTTGGTGACTGCATAAACATCAATGGTGTGAAACACAATACAGCAAAAGAGTATGATTAAGTCAAGTAAGTAAAAATATTTAAGTCATCCATCCATCAATTCCTATAACGTTTGTCCTCATTAGGGTTACAGGTGAGGTGGAGTCCTATTCCAGTGTACTTTGACATGGGGAACAACCTGATCTCAAACCAATCACAGCGGGGCACTTAATGTATAAACAAAGATCCACTGACGTTCACATATACATTTATGGACTAGGGTTAGGACCTTCAATTAACCTATCTGGAAAGTTATTTGTTTAATGAACGATGCAGGAAAACCCATAAAGGTAGCGAACATCAGAGTCCACATAGAGAGGCACGCGCTCTTATTCAAACATGCATTTTCTATATCAGGGTGGAAGGTGAAGCAGGAGCCCATCTCAGCTGTCTGGGCAAGAGGAGTACACCCTGCCACCATACAAGTTATAATTCCAAATTTCAAAGCATCGGTGAATACTGCAGCTCTTTGGGATGTAAGTGTATACGCCTATCCAGTAGACAACCCCTTGTAAGGACCGGAAACAACCAAAACAAAAATTCTAAGTCACATCCTGAGCTGTGATGCAGCTTGTCAGGCTAATATATTAAAATATATATATACAGCATATATTTGTAGGTGCAGTCATAGGTTAGACCTATACATGCATAACAGTATAGAGTTTTATAATTGTACTTTCACATTTTTGTGGAGACAATTTTAAAAAAACAAATACATTTTGAACAAACATATTCTATTTACGTAGATTGTTGGATGGCTTTTGTCAAGGGCATCCCACACACACATACACGTTCACAACGCACAGCCGGTGTTTTGTCAAATTTTTCACCCTGATAATATTTTGCTCACGAAGCTTTTGTGGTGGTGAAAAAGCACTCTTTTACATTCAGTGGTACTGTCAATGTTATCCAAAGACGCTAAATAAACAAGCTACATCATAAACATACACGTCCAACATGAATATGGCATAAATAAATGCTTAAAGACACGAAAACGTTACAGTGAGAGAGTGGCGTGCAGTTGAGGATAGTGCAGCCACATTGCAGGAAGTGTCTGAGAACTTTTCTACATGTCCATTCATCATCAAACGTAAGTAGATTTTCCTTTTTTTATCGAAAGTTTGTAGTGTTTACTTTGGAACCGCTGCATTCACGGCCACTTTTTACATTACGCTCATGCGCAGAACTTTATTTTTTTCATTGTTGGATAGTTAAGAGATGATTAACAAGTTTGTATTTCTTGTGTAAGTTAACATAATTTGTGTTCAAATATTGGAATTTAAATTTGCTTATAAAATCCAGAGACTTATTCTGGAAGTTTTCAAAACGTTTCTTTAATAGTTTTTGACAACAAAGGTTTGAATCGAATGGTGTACCACCTAAACAAATACGTACATATGCACTAAAATGAAAAAACACCTCCTTAAAACTAAAAAAATAATAATAATAATAATGGTAATAATAAATTCCCTTGTTTTTATTGTAAATCTACTCGAAATACATGAAATTATCTGCTAGTGCTTCAAGTACATTTTACTCACTTAGATTTCTTGAAATAAGAAAAATACCTAGCTGAAAATAAGCTTAACAGACTTATTTTAAGTTTGAATATTTAATATAAAAAAAATTTAAAAAACTTGTTTGTCCGAAATGTTCTTAATTCAAGAACAGATGTTGTTCAAAATTTTGTTTGAAAGCATTTTTCTTGATTTAGGTGAAAAATTAACAACTCTTAGATGTACGGCCTTAATAAGAACAAGTACTGTAGTTATATTTACTTAAAATAAGTGGAAGAATCTGACACATTAAACTGTTAACTAGCCTTTAACACTCAAAAGATGGAGAAAATTATTCGACTAGATTTAAGAAAAAATATCAGATAAACACGTTATAAATTTGCAGTGTGAAAGTTGGCATAAGTCAATACATATGTTTTGCATTAATTAGGTTCATATTGGTGAGAAATGTAGCCCTGATGCCCGTTCACCCAATCTGTTTGGTCTTAATGTCCCGTCCCCAGCAAAAAGTGTACATGCGTTTTATGCTGTTATATCGTCCCTACCAATATTGAAACCAAAGCTATGCCCAGGGGCGTTACCAAGGGGGGTCAGGGGTGTTCAGTGCCCACCCACGTACACGCTCTGTTCACCCAAAGAAAACTGGATGTAGTACTAACGGCAGTCTGGGCACCGCGTATGGTATCATTCATATAGTACTGATGTGTTCATGTGAAGTTTTCAGTGTTGTCACGGATTACTTAAAAAAGTAATTTAATTACTGATTACTGACTACACCTCCAAAAAGTATTCTAGTTACTTTACTGATTACTTTATTATCAGAGTAACTAAGTTACTTTAAAAGTAACTTATCAGTTACTTTTTACCAATTTTTCTCCTTTTGCTGCCTCAACATAAAAATAACAGAAAAATTTCATCACGTGTAATTGAGTTTTCACATAAGGCTTAATCTTTGAGTTAGCGGGGGTTTAATTAGTCGATGGAGTTGATTTCAACCACCATTGACTCGCCCTAGCTTAGCCATCCCAGAGCCTTGAAATTAACAAATAACTGACAAACTGCACGAAATTTGTTTAAATAAAGTCCAACGACTAATTAAATCCCTGCTAACTCCAAGATGAAGCCCAATGTAAAGAATTCTGAACTTCCCCTTTGAAATAAAGACCTAGCCATTAAGATGTTGTCCATAAAAGTTGTAAAGCAATAAAACAACAAAAATTTATTAAATGAACAAAAATCCTACAACGTACAGTTTTCATAATGGTTAAAAATCATTTTTCGAACAGATCATGTGACTAGCACCTTGGGACTATCCTTTGCTTTGCTTCACCAAAACTACACCAGAGGAGGCAAGATGGATATTTAGAATTTCTTTAAACCTAAGCTTTCAAACGCTACCAACAACAACTTCAACAGCTGATTGAACTCGAACAGTATCAAGATGTGTGTATTTGATACACTGCCAATGGGTTTTCCCATTGTGAGTGTATCAAATACTTGTTCTCCCCACTGTACAGTATTGGCCAAAAGTTTGGAGACACCTCATAGGTGGATACTTTGAAGAATGTAGAATACAAAACCTGTTTTCAGTTATTTCACTTTTTTTGCCATTCCACATGTTCGTTCATAGTTTTGATGTCTTCAGTGAGAATTTACAATAGCAGTGAAAATATATAAAACGCAAAAATTATGAAGTGTGTCCAAACTTTTGACTTTCGTTTCAGTCTTCAACATGCTTCTCCCCGCGGTCCCACAAATGTAAAACTCCGCCTACGATTACAAACTCTAACTATAAAATGTACATAATTACACATATTGCTGGCTGCCTCGTTACCTGTCGTCTTGTTTTGAGTTTTTTTCGCGACGCGTTGTGCTGTAATTCCAGGTGCTTCCTTGTTGAATTGGATGTCGAGTATATAGACCCTACCCACCGACGTCACAAAATCACGTGATCGCTATATTGTTCCGCCCCCTTGTCCGTCATTTTGTGTCTGTATTATCAATGGTCTCAATTGATCGAGCAATTTATAATGCATTTCATGGAAGACCCGGTGCTTTCGGATGCCGTAAACTCACTGGATGCGTTGCATAAAAGGCGTTATGTGGAAAAGCTTCAGTTTATCCATTCGCCAGATCCATATTTGATGCCTAAATCGATGTTTTTCGACCCGCTGTCTGCGCCGTCTTTGCCTGACATCTGCTAGCTACCCTGATATTTACAACTATCTTGTCCACACAAAATCAGCCTATTCTCACGAAAGTTTGAAAAACTTTAAGAGCTTGGAGGCTTATAAATACTTCGTTGCTGGTTGGGTGAAACAGGTCCTCGTCCACGAAAATTCGGCAGGAATCTATCTTGTGCTTGGAAAGGTGAGTTACGAAATTTTCAATTCAAAATCTTTTGTTCTTGCTAACATCCACTGTCAAGTCTAATGTATTTCATGTCATTTGTCAATGGAGCTAGGGCTTTTAATGTTTATATGGTTTAGCGATAGCACTCTCACTACATACATACGTGTATGTTGTCGGCGATTAGCCTAGCAATGATCTTAATTGTGGTTGTCAGCCCAAAACCCTCTAAATATATATTAAATGCATCTTACCAGATATAAAATGACTACTACATAATCTGTGGTAATCGTTTGGAGCCCAGTTTTCTCGTCGAATTGTAGCAGCCCATCTCGCTCTCTCCTCTCCGGGTCTCTCAGAATCCGGTAGAAATTTCGTAACTCACCTTCCGAGCACAAGATTCCTGCCGAATTTTCGTGTACGAGGACCTGTTTCACCCAACCAGCAACATAGCATTTATAAGCCTCCAAGCTCTTAAAGTTTTTCAAACTTTCGTGAGAATAGGCTGATTTTGTGTGGACAAGATAGTTGTAAATATCAGGGTCAGGCAAAGATGGCGAAGACAGCGGGTCGAAAAACATCGATTTAGGCATCAATCAATCAACGGATCTGGCGAATGGATAAACTGAAGCTTTTCCACGTAACGCCTTTTATGCAACGCATCCAATGAGTTTACAGCGTCAGATAACACCGGGGCTTCCATGAATTGCTCTATAACTTGCACGACTAATTGAAAACAATGAGAATAGGTCTAAAAAATAGGTACAATATGGCGGCCGGATACAGCGACACGTCATTTTGTGACGTAGGTGAGTAGGGTCTATAGCGGTCGACAGTCCATCTGAGCCAGCGCAGAGTTTGCAACGCACGGAGATATTTTTGTCATCTTTACTGGACGGATATGTGAAGTAATGGCTGTATCTCCAGTGAGCAAATGCAGCCGTTTGTTGTATCTCTCCGGCTCCTTTACTGTTAGCATCCTAATAGGTAGCCAGGCTATGTGGCAGACGGCGCGCATACAGCATGCTACTGCACGTGACCCGTTTTTTTGACAAAACGTGAGATGAGATGTCACTCCCAAACTCAAATGCGGTATTTTCTATTCAAATGCTCTTCATACATGACTAAAGTATTCTTAATTCTACATACAGTATGAGGCAAAAACAAAATAGTAACGCACAGTTACTGAGGAAACTAACTTTAATCAGATTATTGGCTTGGAAAAACTAACGCGTTAGATTGCATGTTACTGAAAGAAGTAATCAGATTACAGTAACGCTTTAAGTATAACGCGTTACTGACAACACTGGAAGTTTTAACCTTTGCGCTGTTACCTCCTCTTTCACCTTAAAAAAAAAAAATGAAAAGTTGGTTTTGTTCCTAGGAGGCGCTACACACATTTACGTATATTATGATTTTAATTTTATTTTTATTTTTTTTACATTTTATCAAAGTTTTCACCAGTGTTCACCTGGCTGTTGAGTTTGGTGAGTTTTGAAGCATTCTGAGCAGGTCAAAGTAGGGCTCAAAGCGTCAGCGGGACAAAGAATGACTGCTAGGGGGTGATACATAGTGTATTTGGAATTTGTCTTTACACGGTATCAAAGATTGCACCTGTCTTGACCTGCCTACCGATTTTGGTGCGTTTTGAAGCATTCTAAGGGGGTCAAATTGAGCTCAAAGGGGCTGCGGAATAAAGAATAACTATCATAATAATAATAAAACCGAGGAACCACAATAGGTTCCTAAAAAAAAAAAAAAACATTGCCACCTGCATGTCCATACTGTTCAGTTATGGATGTGTTCTAAGTCAAATAATATCAAATCAACTTTTATTTGTTTAGACTTTAGACCAAATCACAGCAACAGTAATCTCATGGAGAAAACAAAACATGTTTTAAGGTGCAGTTGCCCTTCGCTGGATTTCGACCTACTTGAGCATTGTAGCTTTTTTGTTTTGTTTTGTTTGCCCTCCCCCGGTAAGACTAATGCCCACCGACACCTGCCATTCTGGTACACCACTGCCTACGCCCTTGGTTTTTATATATATTAATATAGGCCGACTACATAATTGATTTCGTTTGTATATAATGGATATGATGTCATGTCATGTTCGTCTCACGAGACATTTTTGGCGTACTCTAAGCAATAGTTGACGAGTTTGATGTGTCGGTGATTCTCGTCTTCTGTGATTGTTTCAAGTGTTGTTCGCTTCATTACGTCATAGAGCGACTGTGAAGCGCTCGTCGGAAACATGTTCGTCTCAAAGTTAGGCCAATTACACGATTTAAGCTCCACATTATTATTGCTACGGGACATTATTTTCTTTCTTCGCAACCGCATTTCCCGTAGTGGAGAAACGGCGACACAGCCACTTCCGAATGTGAGCGTCTGTCACGTGACTAAATCTGATTACACAGACAAAATTTGTACTCGCGGTTTAGGATTGTACAAATGTTTCCACACGCTCAGATAATTTTTTTTGTTTTGTTTTGTTTTGTTTTTGTTTTACCCATGACATTATTATGTCTTCAGTCATTATAGCAATTGAATGCTTTTCCTTTTATGACAAGCCATTGTACCATCACATATCTCTCGGAGCAATTGTTGAAAAATAAAACAATGGTAGATTAATTCTATAATATTCAGTAAAACATGGGGGTAAAGAAAGTATACTTCTGGTGCTCCTCGGTGTGAGGATCAAAAAAGTGATGATTCAAAAAAATCGAGGCAGGAAGTTGAAAAATAAAAAACCTTTAGTAAATCATGGCTTTGTTCAGATTAAAAATGCCGGCATATTTCGGCCATCTAGGCCTTCCATCATGACAATTTTTTTTAACCATTACATTATTTTGTCTCCAGTCAGTATAGAGTTTAAATGCTTTTCCATATGACATGCCATTGTAACATCACATATCTCTCGGAGCTGTTGCTTAAACATAAAACGATGGTAGAATAATCCTATAACACGTCAACCCTGTGAAATTCTCGCTGCAGGGAGGCGAAATATGTTGTGCGCTATAAATGTAGTCAGCCTGGCCCTATACAGGATGTATTGAGGCAAAGACCGGGCTGGATTGAAGTAAAAGAGTAAGTAAATTTCGATGTCATCATGAGAAATCGTCCGCTTCTGTTTTGTTGTCTATTATTAATCTCTTCCTTTTTTTTTTCTTAAAAGTGATGGTGAATGGGACTTCCACTGGTGTGGTGTGGGTTGGCTTAAAGAGAATTTGTACATGGAGGAACATGTAAGAGTCAACCATTTTCGTAACCATTACGAGGTGAGAAATCATGTGTACTACTATTACTTTTAACACTTCAATTCACCTGTCTCAGTAATAAAGCTAGGGTTTCTATTCAGTTAACACGTAAAGATTTCATGCTGAAAAATTTGAAAAGATTCAAAAAGAATCTTGAAAGGGAGGCCAACTGCATGGAAAGCTCCAAATGTGATTTCTTCCCCTGCACCTTCGCATTGCCTAATGAGTATCATCTCTTTGTGGAAGAATTTAAAAGAAATCCTGGCAGCACCTGGATCATGAAGCCGGTTAGCTCAAATTCATCACGGTACAAAATGATATGGCTTCAGCAAGAATAATTTCTAACTTAATGTGAAAAACCAACACATGATAAGAAATTAAGTGTAATATTTCCACAGGCAGCAAAATCTCAAGGGGCAGGTATCTTCCTTTTTAAAAAACTGAAAGACATTATGGAATGGAGGAAGGTATGTGATAACAAATGGATGAATAAATATACTACAATTCACAGCAATGTATTCTGACTGATCACATGGTGTTTTAGCATGATGGCACCCGCTCTGACGAGCAGAAAGATGTAACTCAGGTGGAAAGTTACGTGGCACAACGCTATATTGAGAACCCATACCTACTTGGTGGTAATTCACTGACTCAAAAACAACATTTTAACAAGCAGAAGTATTAGAAAATATATATTGAATACCTACCTACCTGATTTCCTACATCACCACAGGGAGGAAGTTTGATCTGCGGGTCTACGTGATGGTCACATCAGTATGTAAAAACATTTGTGAAGCCAACATTTATATGTAAAAATAAAATGTGTAGCATACATCACAAAATTACTCTTACTCAGATAGACACATTTCAAGAATGGGTATCTTATAGTTAGAAATGACAAAGTGGCACAACAACAAGTTTTAGAGGAGATATTCATTGTCATTCTACATTTTTCTTTTTTAACATGTTGAGAATTGTTCAGGTTCCATTATGGATGGGTAACGGAAAAGTTGTTGAAAAAAATAAATAAAAATACATCAAGTCCTTGTTTTTGGTGATTATTTTTTTATTCAGTTAGTTTGCCAAGTAAACCATCTTGGGAACCCTCCTGGGCTGGCTAGAAAACTCATCGGCTGCTATTGCTGGTGACATCACCTATCATACTTAAAGCCGTTTCTGGGAATCAAGTGTCAGCCATAAACTATACACCAAATATCACAGCCTACCCAATAAAGCCATCACTTGAGGCAAAACTAACAGCAGGCCTTCTCAGACAGCCACCTAATAGTGTTTTCCAGTACAACAGCAAAATTGCGACAACCTCAGTGTGTGAAGACAATGAGACACCATAGAGACTTCTAACCACCCAATCATGCTGGAAACAGAGTGTCCTGGGAATAGCAAATTGATAAAGTCAATGATAAAAACCTGTCAATTACCAAAATTTATGGGGGGGTGCTATAGAAGCAGTGTTGTTAATTTTACTTTAAAAAAGTAATTAATTACAGTTACAAATTACTTGTCCCAAAAAGTAATTGCGTTAGTAACTCAGTTACCTGAATGTAAGAGTAATTAGTTACTTGGCAAAGTAACTAGTGATCATTTTCATGTTTTTTTTTTTTTTTTCTCCCAAAAAAAAAAAAAAGGTCACACAATTTGAAGTTTAAAGGGTTTGGGGAACAATTGGCCCTATCCCAATTCTTTCCCCTCCACTTAACTAGACACAAGGGTCTTGCGATAACTAGATAGTAACCTTTGCTATGTGTGGAAGTCATTTAAAGTTGTGAATCAACCGTTAAAGTTGTTTAAACTGCTCCCGTTATTGCATTAGTTCCCTTCTTTCAACAATCAACATGTGTAAGTTTTAAAACTGTTTCATCATTTAAAGATAGATTTAAGTCAAGATTTTGCTGATTTAGGAGCATTTAAATTTTTTTTTTTTTTTTTTTTTTTTTTTAAGTCACTTAGGTTCGCGAGGAAGGATCTCTACATCAGAGCCTTCCTGCGAGGTTTACTGCTTTAAGATGGCGGCTGTTTACTATTGCATGTAGTCCTTAAAACATGTTGACAATGCAGCCGTGTCTGTCATTTGCATCTAGTTCTATAATATGTGATAACTACCGTATCATGTGGGCGTAGTTTGTAGGCTATGGCTACACTCAGGTAAACGAGGGAGTTTATTTTATATCCAGCGATGAAGTTGGAAGCAGTTATGTGGCGTCGGAGCTACTCCTGTTCTGGTTTGTTTACATCCGTGGTACACTCAAAATGGCGCATGGAGGCGTGTCCGCTAGTTTGGGCACGTGACTGACAAAGACCGATTCTCTCGACCGATTGGAGCCACCTAGCATCGCGTTGTATGTGTTTTGGAGCGGCTGCAGCCTCCCATCTCAAGAAACTGGATACAGTTCAAGCAAAAGCTTTAAGGGTCTGTTGTGGTGCTCTCAGAACAAGCCCAATCCCGGCAATGCTGGTAGAGTTGGGTGAGACTCCTCTGTCAATTAGGAGAGCAAAATTAGCTATGCAATATGTGATCAAATTATTAGCATATCCGGGGAGTCATCCTGCTAGGCAGGTCCTTGAGGAGGTGTGGGAGTGGGGGGCTAATAAGACTGTACCTTATGTATACAAAATGGGTAAAGAGCTGCAAAGGCTGAAACTAGGAGAGGTGGGTGTGGCTCCGAGTGTGATTTGGACTGGTAGTCCACCATGGACTTTACCTACCCCGGATATTGATATGTCGGTGATGGCACTGGCTAAAGAAGGAAGTAATTATGTGGGGCTTGTGGATAAATTGATGGCGAGTAGATGGGAGGGGTTTCTCCAAATTTACACTGATGGGTCAAAGGACCTCAAGTCGGGAAAAACTGGTTTTGCAATTTACGTCCCTGAGTATGATGTTCTTCAGTTTAAAAGTATTTCTAATGTGTCTGTATATGTGCTTTACAGTGGGCAGAGAGTACAAAAAAGGAAAGGGTAGTGGTGTGCACTGATTCAGCATCTGCTCTGGAAGCTTTGGGGGGGAGAGGACAAGGTTCACGACCTGACCTCATCTCAGCATTGCTGTCAATCGTTCATAGAATTGAGAGGGCAGGCGGTGATGTAGGTTTTGTATGGGTTCCAGCCCATGTGGGGATCTTTGGAAATGAAATGGCCGATATGGCGGCGAAGTGGGCTCTCAAACGGGAAATTCAAGTTGAAATAGTCCCTGGAATTTATGAGTGGAAGGGTAAAATTAAGGCGTATGTGACAGCTGTCTGGCAAAAAAATTGGGAGAGTGACACCAGGGGGCGTCATTACTTTGCTATTAACCCATCTGTCAAATTTACTCCGGTGTATATCGGTAAAGAAAGGAAATATGCCGTCATGTTAACGCGTCTAAGATTGGGTCACTGTGGACTAGCTTGGGATCTGGCCAAGATAGGTAAACATCCTGATGGTAAATGTGAGCACTGCAAACAATATCAAACGGTGAAACATGTGCTGATGGAGTGTCCGCTATATAGTGAGCAGCGACGGGAGCTTTTTGGAAAAAGAGGGCCGTTGCCGCATGGCACTGTGACTATGAACGATCTGTTGTGTCCCGCGGTGGGACAGGATGGAACGATAAGAGCTTTGGCGGACTTTTTCGTTGCCTCCGGGCTGAGATGGACATAGAGGTCATTACGTGATCTGGCCACATTGGGTAAGGCAGCAATGTGCCAATAGGCATCGAGTCTGCCGGAAATCAACGGAAGAAGAAGAAGAAGAACCTAGCATCGCGTTTGCAACGGCGTCCTCCCCACTCCTGCTCTGCTCTCTCGTCTCCGTGAGTCCGTCTCTCTCAGACTTTTTTTTAATTCAACCAACTTAGTAACGCATAGTAACGCACGCCTTTCCCGCCTCAGTAACGGTAACGGCGTTGCCAAGATGAGAAAAGTAATTAATTAGATTACTCATTACTGAAAAAAAATAACACCGTTTGCAACGCCGTTATATTGTAACGCCGTTATTAACAACACTGTATAGACCCTACTCACCTACGTCACAAAATGACGTGTCGCTGTTTCCGGCCGCCATATTGTCCGTATTTTTTAGACTTATTCTCATTGTTTTCAATTAGTCGTGCAAGTTACAGAGCAATTCATGGAAGCCCCGGTGTTATCTGACGCTGTAAACTCATTGGATGCGTTGCATAAAAGGCGTTATGTGGAAAAGCTTCAGTTTATCAATTCGCCAGATCCATATTTGATGCCTAAATCGATGTTTTTCGACCCGCTGTCTTCGCCGTCTTTGCCTGACATCTGCTAGCTACCCTGATATTTACAACTATCTTGTCCACACAAAATCAGCCTATTCTCACGAAAGTTTGAAAAACTTTAAGAGCTTGGAGGCTTATAAATACTTCGTTGCTGGTTGGGTGAAACAGGTCCTCGTCCACAAAAATTCGGCAGGAATCTATCTTGTGCTCGGGAAGGTGAGTTACGAAATTTTCAATTCAAAATCTTTTGTTCTTGCTAACATCCACTGTCAAGTCTAATGTATTTCATGTCATTTGTCAATGGAGCTAGGGCTTTTAATGTTTATATGGTTTAGCGATAGCACTCTCACTGCATACATATATAATATGTAAAAAATATGAAGTGTGATAGCACAACTCCAGATTGTCCCTATTTGAATTTATTTTTTGGCTTTTGACCTCAATAGTGAAATTGTAAATTAACTGTATGACAAGTCTTATTATCCCCTTATAATTATATATTTTCAGGTAGTTCATTCACAACGTTTGAGTGTATGTTGTCGGCGATTAGCCTAGCAATGATCTTAATTGTGGTTGTCAGCCCAAAACCCTCTAAATATATAATAAATGTATCTTACCAGATATAAAATGACTACTACATAATCTGTGGTAGTCGTTTGGAGCCCAGTTTTCTCGTCGAATTGCAGCAGTCAATCTCGCTCACCTCTCCGGGTCTCTCGGAATACGGTAAAACTTCAAGTCTCTCCGTCTATCTTCTCTGTTTTTGCAACCGACCGCCACACACGACTTCACCATTTTGATTATTAATGTTAACGAGCAGAAAAACACGCCTTAATAGGAGGAATTTACGAAGCGCTAATGCATGAACATGACGAGTATACGGACAACATGGTGCGGGGGCGTGGCTGTGACGTCACGTGAGTAGGGTCTATTGAAGAGTCTAGGAAAAACTTCTACAACCCCAATTCAAATGAAGGTGGGGTTGTTATGTTGAGCATAAATAAAAATAGAATACAATGATTTGCAAATCATGTTCAACCTATGTTTAACTGAACACATTACAAAGACAAGATATTTAATCTTCAAACTCTTAACTTATCTGGTAGTATTGCTGAATCCATTTAGTGATTTCCTTTACAGTAACATTCCAGTTTGTTGAGCCATTTTAGGACCCAAAGATCACGGGCATTCGGTATGTTTTATTAGCTTTACCGCCTATATGCAGATATATGAAGATTGTCTGAACCTTTTGATGATAATAAGGAGGGTAGATGACAAAATCCCTAATTCCTTGAATTTTCACATTTGGGACATTGTCCTGAAACTGTTCAACTATTTTCTCATGCACTTTTTCACAAAGAGGTGAACCTCACCCCATTTTTGCTGGTGAATGATTGAGTAGGTCAGGGAAGCTCCTTTTCCTGTTCATGGCTCCCACCTGTTCCCAATTAACATTAACATTCCTCAACTTTCACAGTCTTTTTTGTCATGTCCCAGCTCTTTTGGAATGTGTAGCAGCCATAAAATCCTAAATTAATGAATGATGATTTAGTTTGATCAGTTTGAACATTATACATAGATATTCTCTTTGTAGTGTATTAATTTTAAATATATGTTGAATTTAATTTGCAAATCATTATATTGTTTTTGTTCATGTTTAACACAACATCCCAACTAAATTGGATTTGGGGTTAAGTCAATGGACGTTTGTTGCAAAGGTTGTGCCTGGTGCTTTGTGTGCATGATCCTTACCTGATGAACATTCCCAGAGCAGGAAAAAAGTGGGTCATGTCATGCAACTGCCAACAAGGCAGCAGAGAGAGCCTCAAGATACTTTTGTTTGAAAAAGGGCCAGTCTATTGGCAGCTGCTTGAAAACTGCTTGATCGCTCCTGGGTGGGTCACTTGCGTGAAGTTGTGTATAGATGATGACTTGCGAAACTATGAACACCTCACAATTCAAGATCACAAATCATCATTGCATTCTTGAAAAAAATACAGTAATTACAGAATAGTTAGCTCTGATGCATTCAATTGCTAAGAGTAAATCTGGAAATATGGCATCCAGAACAGAATGAGTTAGCATTTAATCCTGTCTGTGTCTTTTGTCCGGAACCCAATTAAGCTACCAATCTAAAAAAAATTAATTCAAACTATACATTTACAGCATGGATTTCAGGACAGCATGGATTTCAGGACAATGGAAATCATGAAAGTTGCATTTATGTTTTCTATATACTTCTATTTTTTTTTTTTACTGCCTCATTGGATAATTTCTAGCTAAAAGATGCCCCCCATCCCAAAAAACACCAACAACAAAAACCACACACACACACACACACACACACACAAACAAACAAACTCAAATCCACTTTAACTATAGTACCAGTCATTTTAACTTGATGCTTTAAAAATATTAAAATGCCTTGTAATACTGTGATATTGTTTTTCAGTATTTTCCCTTGAAGGCATGGCTATATCGAGAGGGGTTTGCTCGCCTCTCCAGCACACGTTTCTCTCTCAATAGCATTGATGATAAGTGTATCCTTTTTGAGTAGTATGTTTACCAGTGATGATATCTTTATGCCATTGCTACTTTGGGTTTTAGTTTCAATATACATTACTGCATATTTTTTTTAGCAATAGATGTTGAAATTCATTAAATCTATCAAATTTACTCTATTTTTCTTAGTGCCGTTTGTACAGATGTGCATCTCACTAATGTAGCTGTTCAAAAAACTGCACCTGACTATGATCCTGAAAAAGTGAGTCTTTTTTACATTCACTTTATATGTGACCACCTCTAACTTCACTTCATTCTTCTTAAATCTTGTGCCTGCCTTTCCATAGGGATGTAAATGGAAGATACAGAAGCTCCGTAGGTACCTGACTGCTAAGCATGGAAGACAGGTGGTTGAAACTCTTTTCAAAGATATGGATAACATCTTCATCAGCAGCCTGCAGAGTGTGCAGAAGATCATTATAAATGACAAACACTGCTTTGAGCTATATGGCTATGACATTATGTTGGATGAGAACCTCAAACCGTGTGAGTACAGTTAAAAACAGATGCTTGCTTGCTTGATTAGGCGAGATCATGCAAATCTTTTCATATGTATATAGTTTTAGGTAATTTAGGATTTCCGGACAATTTTTCATTTCGTTCTTCAAAGTCAGAAGTTTACATACGGTACATTCGATTAATATGGTATCATTGCCATAATGATGACTGAAATTAAAACTTTGTTGGCCATGTCAAAACCCTTTGTTATCTTTGTCATGCTCCTTATTGTTGCCAGTGTTGTTGGTTTTTATTGTTTTTTTGTTTTGTTTTGGTTTTTTTTATTGTTTTTTTTTTTTGGGGGGGGGGGGGGGTGAAACAAAACCCGACCAAAATACTTTTCATGATATCTTAGCCATTACGTTTGATTTTCCAGGATGGCGAACCGATAGTGGAGTCCCTTAACTGTATGGCCCCATTTTTAAAACCATAGTGTGTGTGTATGTGTATCAACACACGCACGCATGTGTGTGTGTTGAATTTATAGTGCAACACCAGCTGCATGGAGGCATGCATTTTTAATGTACATAAACACATACTGTGCATGCACAAACACGTACATACAAACAGGCACAGACAACGATGAAGCAACCTAAAAAAACATCCGTTGTTGTGCATCAAACCTGCTGACCCGGATATCAAAACAGTAGTAAAATCTTTTAGTGGCCGAAAGGTAGTATGTCTATTACATGTCTGTACAGCAATCTTGGCAAACTGACAGGTATCTACAATGTTCCTGGAAAAAAATATTATTTACAACAATGCCTCTGCAAATGTCGTAAAATTATCAACATTTCTATCCATCACATTGAAAACATTACCCAACGGGCAATGATGCCACCTTGTGTTTATTTGTAGGTGGTTAATTGAAGTAAATGCCTCTCCATCGCTTGCACCTAGTAGCCAAGAGGATTATGATATGAAGTACAGTTTACTGGAAGACACTGTGAATATTGTGGATATGGAGGGAAGGTAAATGTTTGTTACTCCTGATATTATGGCTTTTGTTAAATGTATTGGTTGACAATAACATGGGCAAACGTCTCTGCAAAAACCTCTTAATAATTAGTTTTGAAGAAACTTGTGAATGTTACCATCGCATTTTAGTTAATTCTATGTCCACTGTGTGAACGTTGGGAAAGTCTTCCTTCGACTGCCATCTAACAAAGCCAAGGTCGAAGGGCAATGTTCATACTGACTCAAACAATGAGATGTACTTAAACAAATTGCTGGTCAGGTCATCACATCAAACACCACAAATTGAATTTCCACTGTTCCTAAATTTTGTACATGACTGTCAAGAGAATGAAAACTGTTGCAGGAGGTTGGAGACGTGAACTAAACACTTGAAATACAGTTTATCGAATAGTTTAAGTTGCAATATGTTTATCCATTAAATATATAGATAATTTATAGGAAAAACAATACTCACTCTGCTGTTTCTTCTTAGGTTGACTGGTAAGGAGAAGAGAGTGGGTGGGTATGATCTCGTGTGGAATGATGGACCGGTCTATAGTGAGGAGGTTGATCCAGAAATATTTGGCTGTTCATGTTTAAAAGCTAACACATATTTGGGTAAGGAAGCATCTAATTTAGTCTAAGCAAACATGTACTGGCTAAAAAAATGTACATTATGTAACATTTAACGTAACATTCTTTAAATTACCTTTTTTAGGTTGTGCAAATGACAGGGAACGCCAGCTAAATTCCCTTCTGAAAACATTTCCTGGCCAGAAAAAGACATAAACCAATCAGTTTGATGTTCTCCAACTAAATACCTTTCCTCTTGACCACAGTTGTAACAAAACTTCAACTTTGTGATCCATTATGTCATCAACATTTAATAACTATTCTGTAACAAACTATCATATCGTGTTACCTCTCTCATTATGTCATTCTTTGTAGATTATACTTTTGCCCTTTTAGTTCTCGTATTTCTAATGTTGATTACATATATTTAGGACACCACTCATGTAATTGCAGGATAGTTATTGCATGTGGTGTTGTATTTATGCCGAATTCCATGTATTTAATGGGATGTTTTATGTTACGGTATGTTACATTATGTAAATTTGGATGAACAATCTGTCACATGGTATATTATAATCGTACTGTACTGACATTTGCTGTTTTTTTGTTTTTGTTTTTGTTTTTTTTATGAATGTGCTTGGTAAATAAACCACATTTTTCCTATTGTACTTTGCAAACTCTTGTGCAACTTGTTTTTCCTTGTGGAATTGACTGGGTTCAACACTTATCAGTCGTGGGTGGTGCTACAAGGTGTAGGCAGCATCCACTGCACAAGAAGAAAGTGAAAATGACTGTGAGTTACGCAGACGATGGATACCTTGCAGGTGTAAATTGGAAGACTCATGGGTTTGTTTGCCTTAGTTAAGCAATTTAAGCCTGGGTTTGTATAGTGTAAGGTCGAATTGGCTGAACAGTGTGGCCTTTGTAGTCACCATTTAAGCTCTTTAGAAATTCAAGATATTAATTAATGATTCATTTGTGAATTGTTGTGGATATGCGGTGTATGCTGCTTAATCTATCTTGCATTTTGTTTCTATGTTGTTGTTATTTTAAATTAAAACATTGTTATTCTTTCTGTGTCTGGCTTTTAGAAATTACTGTTCAGTGTTGGCCAGTAAATTGAGTCAGGGGCAATTCGATATGTTATACCAAATTTTATTCTTCTTTGCTCTCCAAAGGGCTCCGAACAAGGGCTGGACTATTACTGCTTGAGAGAATGAATATATACAGTGAGGAGCAGAAGTATTTGCACCTCTTGTGATTTTAGAAAAGAGGGAGAGGTCTGAAATTTCAATCATAGATGCATTTCCACTCATAGAGACATAATCTTTAAAAAAAATAAAATCCAGAAATCTCATTGTATGATTTATTAAATAATTTATTTGTAATTTACTGGGGTTCATAAGTATTTGTACCCCTGAGAATCAACAATAACTATGACACTCAGAGTTGTTAGTCTACCTTGAAAAACTCCACCTTTACCCCATGAGTAGCCACCCACTCACCAGCCGTTAGAGCTCAATATTGGCACCTATACCTCAGTAAATTACAAATAAATTATTGAAAAATCATACAATGTGAGTTTCGGACTTTTTTTTTATGTCTCTATAAATGGAAATGCATCTATGATTGAAATTTCAGACCTCTACCTATTTTCTAAGTGGGTGAACTTACAAAATCACGAGGGGTGCAAATACCTCTGCTCCTCACTGTATATATATATATATATATATATTATATATATATACCTCATTTGCTACCGAGTTTCTCTTTTTCTGTGTATTGCGTCGTTGCAGTTTAGTTTCGCTCAGTTGTGTCGTTACCATGACAACAGCTGCTGTCACTCGAGTAACTTAACTTCCCTTCACCTCCCTCCTCCTTTTGTTACGAACATTTTACCACCATCGCATCTATGTCAGTGTCCAAGAATAAGGTACACGGTAAAGTAAATATTTGTTGTCATATAGTGATATGCTTACGAATGGGGTTGGAAGGATTAGCGTACTCGTTCACGTTTGTAAAGCTTGCGTTCACGAAGTTACGTACGAGTCGATAGAAAGCATGGCTTTCAAACTTTGTTGATGCGCGGGACTTTTGCGGTGCTAAAGTGCTAAAGTTGAAAAAAGAAAACAAAATATAGACTAGCCATTTATTGTCATTATTTCAGGACAATGAAACTGAATTAAAATTAAATTTCTGCATTAAACATTTTTACTTCCTTTCACTGTTATAATATCAGGTTGCGTGTCGGATCATAGTTACTGCTAATAGAGTCTATATTGATTTGAATGATAATGGTTTGCTTGCTCTAACATGCTTAGCTTTCCCAGACGGCGAAGTGCAAATCACCCAAGGACTGTACCAAACTCACTGAAAAACGGTAGGTGGCGTATTTGTTTGTTTTCCTACGAACTTCCCAAAACTGACACAGCTCATCTAAATGTATGTCAATGTCTCCATAGAGAGGGCAGATGTACTGTGCGTTACAAATGTGGCCCGCTTGGCACAATACAGGATGTTTTGAAACAAAGAGCTGGCTGGATCGAAGTCAAGGAGTTAGTAATGTTTTGTTGGAATGTCATCACTGGTTTAAATTGTTATGACAGTGTTCTTTTGCAGTGATGGTCAATGGGACTTCCATTGGAGTGATGTGGGCTGGCTGAGGGAGAACTATGATCATTTATACATGGAGGAACATGTAAGAATAAACCACTTTCGCAACAATTATGAGGTGAGTGTGCATATTCTATCTTGGTTTATCACCTCACAGCTTTTTCATGATGTAATCCCCCCCCCCCCCCCCCCCCCCCACCTCAATGTTTTAGTTGACTCGCAAAGACTTCATGTTGAAAAATCTAAAAAGATTCAAGAAAAATCTTGAACGTGACGCCAGCTGCCTGGAAGAATCCAAATGTGATTTCTTCCCCTGCGCCTTCGTGCTGCCTAATGAGTATCATCTTTTTGTTGAAGAGTTCAAAAGAAATCCTGGTAGCACCTGGATCATGAAGCCGGTTAGCTCAGATTTATCAGCATTAAAATGTATGACTGTTTTTAAGAACACAATAGAGGATAGAACATGAACATTCTACTTTAGCGCATGTAATGCCAATTCATGTTTTCACAGGCAGCAAAATCTCAAGGAGCTGGTATCTTCCTTTTTAAAAGAATCAAAGACATTGCAGATTGGAGGAAGGTGAGATTGAGTGAGGACCAATAAAACACATAGCACTATAAATACCTGCAAATATTGCAATTCCAGCATGATGGCACCCGCTCAGAGGAACAAAAGGAGGCAACTCAAGCTGAACTCTATGTGGTACAGCGTTACATTGAAAACCCCTATCTGCTTGGTGGTAATTGATTGACTGAAAAATGCTCAAAGTAAAGCAATATACACTTACTGACTAATTTTTCCACAGGTAGGAAATTTGATCTGCGGGTCTATGTGATGGTCACATCGGTATGTAAATAAAAAAGCCCAACATAACCGCATGGCCAAATGTTGAGTTGAAGCTAATTTGTATTTCTTGAATGGGTATCTTTAAAATTGAAATCACCCAAATATCTATGATTAGCTGATAACCTGTTCAAAGTGTTACCCAGTCTGAAGTCATCTGGCTTAGGCTTCAGCATCTCACAACCCTTGTGAAGATCAGCAGTGCAATGGATAGACCATAAAAATTAATCTGTAATTGTTATTAAAATCTGGAGAAAAGAAATATTGAGGGAGATTACAATTTTTTGCACCAGTCTTCACCTTTTTACATGTGCCTGTGTCATTTTCTCCCAAAAATTACTACATTTAACAGATTTATTAGAATAAATAAAAATAAAAACTCAAAATTTGGTAAATGTATGAAACATTTTGGGCTTAGTTGTACCTCTTTTACAGTTCAAGATCTTGTTGTTCAGTTTTTTCCCTTGAAGGCATGGCTATATCGAGAAGGTTTTGCTCGCCTCTCAAGCACACGTTTCTCCCTAAATAGTATTGATGACAAATGTATCCTTTCTTTTAATTCTTTTTAATTAATCGAACATTATTTAGAGCATATGGTGCAAAAAGTATTCACCAGTCAGCAAAATAGAAGAAAACTTGACATGTCCATGCAGTTGGTGCTTAGGTTTTATTTTCAACATTTTGATATTTTCTTTTCTTGATTAGTTTTCAATAAACATTGACAGTCAAAAGTCATTTTCCTTAATGCCACCTTGACAGATGTTCATCTCACTAATGTAGCTGTTCAGAAAACAGCACCTGACTATGACCCAGAGAAGGTGAACAATTTAAAACATATGAAGATTAGAAGTATAGATAATTATACAATTTACTAAATTATATATACAGTACGTATGTCAGTGGGAAAAACTGAAACCTTTATTGACTGAAAACCCTCTGTCCACCTCTACATAGGGTTGTAAATGGAAGATAGAAAAGCTCCGGAGATACCTGACTGCAAAGCATGGCGGGCAAGCAGTTGAAACTCTGTTCAGAAAGATGGATGAGATCTTCATCTACAGTCTTCAGAGTGTGCAGAAGATCATTATAAATGACAAACACTGCTTTGAGCTCTATGGCTATGACATCATGCTAGATGAGAACCTCAAACCGTGTGAGTTTAAACACAAAAAACATTATTTCCCATGAGGATATTTGGGGGGGGAAATAGTAACTCTTCTAGTATCGGAAATCCAACAAATACGCTAATCTACAATATACCTTCAAATGACAGACATTGGCATTGATCCCACTGCCTGGCTCCTCTGTCAATCTATGAATTGCATTTCTACTAAGATATCTTATAGTAATGTTTGTGATTCTCCATAAATTATGGTCTATTGCTGCTCTAAATGACTAATTATAATTGGTCACTATTTCCACTCAATATCTGATTGCAGGTGGTTAATTGAAGTAAATGCCTCCCCTTCACTGACACCAAGTAGCCAAGATGATTATGAGATGAAGTACAGATTGCTGGAAGACACTTTAAATGTTGTTGACATGGAAGGAAGGTACATTTCCGTGACGTTAAAAGCCTTGCTGCATATTTTCTGCTGCACTGTCAGTTCAATGTTGAAAAGCTATGTATGAGAGAAAAGAATAACTATGGGCACACTGCAGATATGAACTATTCTGCACCCCTAGGTTCTCTGGGAAGGAAACGAGAGTGGGTGGATATCAACTCATGTGGAATGATGGGCCTGTGTTTCGAGAGGACGTCGACCCAACAATATTTGGGTGTTCTTGTTTAAAGGCTAACACGTACTTAGGTATTTATAATACAGTAGTGTTGTTTTAGGCAATTATTTATTTTGGAAATCTTATATATAATGTTTTTTTACAGGATGTAGAAATGATGGAGCAAACCAAAAAGTCCAGAAAGTTTGACTTACTTTTACTAAAGACCTTTGGACCTCTTAGTGTCATCCATGTCTGCACGTGGAAAATTCCCTCTGCCTCTGTTGTGTTCTGCTATAAGGTGCCATGTGTCATTGGTCATTTGGCATGCATGGAAAATATTTTTTCAAAGAATTAAAAATCGTCATATGACGCATCTTTCTTAGGCTCCTGCAAGTAGAGCAGTTTTGTGTTTAACTGAAGAGGCCCATCTTCCGCGCAAAGTACTGTACATTGATTGTCATTGATTCAGTATCAACATCATGGATGTACATTTTAATCAATTACTTTTACAGTTTCTCTGAGCTATAACAGGCCTCAAAGTCTGGTGTGGAAATTGGATATTTAAACGTGTTATCATATTTAGAAGGTTAAAATTCAGGATATAATAGAAGTCTACTCTGTTAACCAGGTTTCATGTTAACATCCGGGGTGTTAAATTTTAAAATGTAATCATTCACTACTTAATTTATAATCACTACTTAGAATGACAGCACATTGGACATCCTTTTTTTTCTTTAATAAATATTTTTCAGTATAGGACACATACTGTATGAAAACATAATAATGACAATGACAAATACAATTCCAACACATGTTGCATAAATATAACTTGTATAAAATTTGGAAAAATATGCATTTACATTCATAGCAAACACTATCAATAATTTCATCAGACCTCGGCTTGATCCAAAATAGTTTTTCAAAGACGACTATCCAAGCTTTAATACACAGAAGCCCTTTTGGGGAAAAAAAGGTCACTAATTTCACATGTAAAACCAGCAAACGTTCTTCTGGCACACAACCATTTTGCCAACCTCTCAGAAAGGGTTTGCAATGAAAACACAGATCACGTCATCAAATGAGCCAACAAAGAGAAGGAATAAATAAAAGCGCAGAATTCTCAAACCTTATTACTGGTGTCAGTAAAAATTATTCATGATCATTGTTAAGTGACAGATATAATGTATACCATAAATTTGTTTGTGGCAACCTTCACCATGGACAACTTACATTAAAAGCTGGCCACTGTTTGCCATTTTCATGCCATTTTAACCTTAATAGCATTGTTGTTTCGTGCAGTTTCAGTAAAGCTGTTTTCTTAGGGGACATTATAACCCCTCCCTTGCACATCGTGCTAGGTTATCTTTATTTTACTGTTACATGTAATGTGCTTTAAAATGCTGATAAATTGTTACATGGTACCTTTTTAAAGTGATTGCACAGCAGCATAGCATTGTAAAGCGTTAGGAGTACACAGAAAGCAAGCAAAAGTTGAAACTCCAGCGCCAAGTCATCACAGAGTAAACCACTATGAGCCTATACGCCAGTGGTCTCAAACCGGTCCTCAAAGGGCCGCAGTGGGTACTGGATTTCATTCCAACCAAACGAGAACAATCCCTTTTCACCAATCTGGTGTCTAACAAGTGTAATCAGTTAATTGCAGTCAGGTGCTGCTTACTTTAGCAGAAACCTCATTGGTTGAACTGTCTGTTTTGGATCTGTTGGAACAAAGACCAGGACCCACTGCGGCCCTTTGTGGAATCAGTTTGAGACCCCTGCTATACGCATTACTTTGCAACAGATTGGACATTTTTTGTTTTTCCACCACTAGAAGGCGTCTTAGAGAGAGATTGTGGGTCTTTAACCACTCTTTTCATGGCTGTCTTTGATACTTGACCTGCAGCGGTTCTTTGCCAATCTTCTAATTTCTTTGAGGCGATGGCTGTTTTCTTACTCCCTCCTAAAACATGTTTTTCAGCACCTGCTGATTTTACAACGCCGGGCTCATTTTTATAATTAGTCTCAGAGTTGGTTCTGATTCGAGTTTTCCTCACTTGACCTTGACCATTTGGGCTTGTTCCCAATTCCTGGGGATGTTTTCGTGTGTTGCCTGGGGCATGCATGTGCCTAAAATGGCTCTTTTCTGCTGAGGGGCTCACTGGGATCTGGGCCCCACCTCCGCCTTGGGCTCCTTGGCTCCTACCTTCTTTAGTGGCTTCTTGTGTTTCGCTGCAACTCCTTTTTACGGGTGCCCCTGGCCGAGTTTTACGCTCAAGTAATGGGCTGAGACGTGAGTGGCGCTGGTATGCATAAGCAGAACAACTCCCATTGCACAAAGGGTAGCGTATGTGACAGTGTGGGCAGAGTGGCAGTCGGGAATGGACGACAGCAGAGGCTGGTGATGGCGGATTGATGACACATGGAAAGGCTCGCTGGCTGTGACGTGCCCCTTTAGGGGAGTTAAGTCGCGATGATGGAGCTGTGTGAGGTCTAGGTGATTGACCAGATGTGGCCTGAGGCCTTGTGTGTCTTCCAGGTTGACGGCTGCTCTCAGTTTGAACTGTTTGGATTTGGAGCCATTCTAACTGCAGTAATCTCTCCAGGAATCTCTCCAAAGGCCCCACTGGTTTAGGCCTGGGAGCACCACGACCCTCTGTATGAAGAAACACCGCAAGCTGCCGAAGGCTCCATGTGTTAAAAGGTGGAGGTAGAAAGTCTGGGTAACAGTGGGAAGGTATCTTACTCTCGTCTTCATTATTTTCATTCCCATGAGGTCCTGGGATGTCCAGCGGGAAGTCACTCGAGTTAATGACCTCTGCTCTGAGATTTAGATGAGGTGGCGTACATGGAGTACAAGGTGATGGTAGGACAGGTAGCCTTTCTGAGTCAGACAGGTCACTGGCACTGTCACTGTCGTCAACTTTGTAAGGGTCCTGCAGGGCCTCCGCTATGGGTGCTGGGGAATGAATTAGTGGGTGTCCCGGGGTGTGCCGTAGCCCTGATATTGGGGAAAGGGGGAGAGAAAGTGCTCTGCGATTCTTGCTCATCCCCCCGTGATTCTGCTGCAGTTCAATGCTGCACTGTGACGTCCGTTGATTATTTCTCCTTTCCTCATTTCTCTGTGCACGTGAATGTTGGCCAAGTTGAGGTCTAATGTCACGCTCTTCTGCTGGGCTGTGAGAAGGTTGCACAAATACAGAAAAGCTTCAGGATTCAGTGGTTGACTGTACACAAAACGGAGCCTTCTCTCAAAATATACCTGGGGAGTTTGCTTGTATTCCGCGAGGTGCCAGATTTCAACTTGGAACTCCTCAGTTGTGAACCCTATAAAGCAAGCTTCTTTATTTACAGTAACTAAAAAGGTTATTAGAAGGCCTTTGCTTCTCAAATGTCTTAATCATTTAGTGTCTGGTACTGTTAAAGGTGTAAAGTATCACATGAGTACACCCCTCGCATTTCTGCAGATATTTAAGTATATCTTTTCATGGGACAACACTGACGAAGCGACACCTTGACACAATGAAAACTAGTCTGTGTGCAGCTTATGTAATAGAGTTAATTCATTTTGCCCTCAAAATAATTCAAAATATAGCCATTAATATCTGAATCCCTGGCAACAAAAGTGAGTATACCCCTTTGTGAAAGTTGTCAATATTAACATACAACATGTCAACTGTCAATATTTTGTGTGGCCACCACTATTATCCAGAACTGCCTTTACTCTCCTGGGCATAGAGTTTACCAGAGCTTCACAGGTTGCCACTGGAATGCTCTTCCACTCCATGACGACGTTGCGGAGCTGCCGGATATTTGAGACTTTGCCCACCTCCACCTTCCGCCAAAGATGTTCTATTGGGTTCAAGTCTGGAGACATGCTTGGCCAGTCCATCAGCTTTACCCTCAGCCTCTTCAGTAAAGCAGTGGCCATCTTGGAGGTGTGTTTGAGGTCATTGTCATGCTGGAACACTGCCCTGCGTCCCAGTTTCTGGAGGGAGACGATCATGCTCTGCTGCAGTATTTCACAGTACATGTTGGAGTTCATGTTTCCCTCAATCGAATGTAACTCTCCAACACCTGCAGCACTCATGCAGCCCCAGACCATGACCTTCCCACCACCATGCTTGACTGTAGGCATGACACTTACCTTTGTACTCCTCACCTGGTCGCAGTCAGACATGCTTGAGACCATTGGAACCAAACAGATTAATCTTCGTCTCATCATGATGTAGAGTGTGACGTATGGTCTGAGCACTAACAGGCTGACACCCCCCCACCATCACCACCTCTTCAATCTCTGCAGCAATGATGACAGCACTCCTGCGACGATCTTACAAAGAAAGCATTTGGATGTGACGCTCAGCACGTGCGCTCAGCCTCTTTGGTTGATCAGCCCGAGGTCTGTTCTGAGTGGGCCCTGCTCTCTTAAAACGCTGGATGATCTTAGCCACTGTGCTGCATCTCAGTTTCAGGGTGTTGGCAATCTTCTTGTAGCCTTGGCCATCTTCATAGCACAACAATACGTCTTTTAAGATCCTCAGAGAGTTCTTTGCCATGTGGTGCCATTTTGGAACTTTCAGTGACCAGTATGAGAGAGTGTGAGAGCTGCACTACAAGTTTGAACACACCTGCTCCCTATGCACACCGCCACCTAGTAACACTAACGAGTCACATGACATTTTGGAGGGAAAATGACAAGCAGTACTCAATTTGGACATTTAGGGATGTAGTTTCTAAGGGGTGTACTCACTTTTGTTGCCAGGGGTTTAGATGTCAATGGCTATATTTTGAGTTATTTTGAGGGTAAAATAAATTAATTATTGTATAAGCTGCAGACAGACTACTTTTCATTGTGTCATTTTGTCAGTGTTGTCCCATGAAGAGATATCCTTAAATACCTGCAGAAATGCGAGGGGTGTACTCACTTTTGTGATACACTGTATAATATGGAATCATGGGAGTGCCAAAATTTTGAAAAAAAATACAAAAATAAAAGTAATTTTGTAAAATTGTTAAAATTTTAAATAACATTTCATTGTCTGTCTTTCCCTTTTGCCTTTGCTTTTACCAATAGGAATGGTCTTCAATTAAATGGCGTGGGGAGGGGCTTTCCAGACTGGAATAGTAGTCGATAGCTGATTATTCCTAGTTTACTTGAAGGAAAGGGACGTTACTGAGTGAGGGGGGGGGGGGGGGGGGGGGGGGGGAATCTGTATCACGTGCCATTTTTGATTCATTACTTATGTGGAGAGGTATGGAAAAATCCATTTCAATACTGATTAGAGAAAAAGCTGGCAGGCTGGATGGGTCACCTCAACTACCCGTCACCAAGACAATCAAATATAATGCTGTCGATAACTAACCTTTTCCTGGTTGGAAAAGCCCCTCCAAATGCAACTTTAGCTGTACCAAGCATTGAAAATCAACAAGACACTGGAGAAAATGGTGATCTAATAAATGTTTTGTATGACTGTGTTTTGTCAACATTTTGAAATACTAGTACAAATGGTACATCGTCTCAAACTTATCCAATATGTGAAAATACAATTTCAATATTGTCTGTGTTACATATTACTTCCATTCACCCGGTGCATTGTTCCTAAGGTGTTCTGGTCCTGTCCTGATCCTGGCTGGCCACTTTTCGCTTGACCCACTGTTTTCTTCATCTGCTTACCTTTCCTTGAACTGTGCAAACAAGATAGGTCAGCGTCACCTCAACCTGCGCAACTCAATTTAAGCACCGTGAATTGAATGTCCCAAGAGGTCACGGTCACCTCAACTCAATTCAAGTTAAGCACAGTAGATTGAATGGCCTACCTGCTGTTTGGTCCGCTATTTTCCGTGTTTTTTACGCGGATCTTCTCTTTGGAAACGACGCGTTTCAGTGTCGTGGATGCTGCGCGCTCCTGTATGATCGGCCCCATGTTGTTTGTCAGCGGGGGTGGACATTTGAGTCAATCAATAGACTTGACACACTAGAGAAAGAAAGCAAATTATGCCTTGGAATAGATGCTCCTCTGTAGGAAAGAAGGATGAGAACACCCAATTCTGGAAAATTACTGCAATGCATCATGCGTCAGCGACTCAGCGTGGACAGCTGCCTCTGTTGAACGCATTGCTACCATCTTTACAATTTAGTCTCCTTTCTGCGGCAACACGTCAGCTTCAATTCCATTGAAATTGGCGATACTATCTTTTGTACGTCTCCATTATCGCCATTTTCAAGTCAACAACACGGTTGTATGGATATTTCTCTTTGTTTGGCTCGCCTTCCCAGTCAATGACAGGTTTGTTTACCTGCCAGTGACTGGCTTGCTGCTAGCCGTGACGTATTGAACAATTGCATGATGGGACTTGTAGTTTCAGTGGCTGGTCGTATAATTCAATCAATGTAAAAACGATACTTTAAAGTACAATGGGCTTCACCGTTCGTAAGTAGAGATAGAATATCTGGAGCAGAAAAATACATGTTCAAAATAACGTACACCATTTGTCTTAAACAAATGCTAGAAATTTTCAATCACTCAATTTCCCAGAAATCATCGGTTCAGTGTAACTTCCTCAAATGCTGCGGACATAACTGACTTTAAGATAGTATTTTTTTATATATAGATTAAGATGTGCAGTTGTCGCCGAAATTTGAGACTATCACAGGGAAATAAAGGTTCAAGTCGAGGCTGCAGCATGGAACTCGGAGCTAAGATTTTTACATGGTGATGTCAATTCAACGTCTCATTTTATTAACAGATTGCTGAGGTATTCTAGAACTTCAACAATAACTTAAATGCTGCCTTGCACCTTTTTGCCGAGTGGGCCCACACGCCTAGATTTTCTTCCTGACTGTTAATGCCTTCACATGTAAGCTACTGTGAATAGTGTAGCGCGTGTTTTTTTTTTGTTTTTGTTTGTTTGTTTGGTTTTTCGTGGGGTCAAGCTACATGCATAGGCCAAATATGCATGTTTCCGAAATAATTACCTTACTAAGATATCCAGAAGCGCTTGCTGGTTAAGAAGCCCGCGTATGCTGGATTTCCTAGCAGGGTATTCATAAAGCGAATGTAAACATTGGGAATCGATTATACACAAATGCGAACTGAATTGTTAATTAAAGGTCCTCATCTGTCGAAATGATACCCCCCATCCAGCTGCCATGCGTAAAACAAGTCAAAATTAGTGTGACCAGGTTGACTGTTAACTGTAAAGTGAAGGACAGTACCTATATCATGTCCATCCCAGGGTAAAGCCCAAAGAAGCTTGTAAACTCAATTGGAAAAAAAACACAGAATTTCATTTTTATGATGTCTAATAGTGGAGAAAAACGTAAATAAAAGCCAGTATTTCCAGGAAGTGGCCACTTGACATTGGGCCAGACATCTCATCAAAACTGTTACTATTTTAGCCAATCAAATACTATTATCTAAAATTTCCTGCCCTTTCCTCATCATGTTATTTATACCCATCACCCCATACAACTGTGCCTAAATCTGTCTGGTAAACACAGCAGGCTGAAGTGACTCATTTTTCATGTCTTTTTTGTTTTTGTTTTTTTGCCTTTTTCTGACTTCTTAATATTTGAGCGGGCCGGTTCACATGGAAACGAGTTTTCAAATTCGACCCAGAACTCTTTCATATGTAGTTTTAACATTTTTCAGAATGTGGCTGCGGTCTGAACTTTCAAGTCCGCCAAATTGGAATTAATGCGACAATTATGTCAGCAACGGAGTGAAATGATATATGAGCTCTTATTTCACACTGGAGGCTGGTTTGACAGCAAAGTAAATAAATAGCCTTGAATGAACCTGAGAATGCCCAGTTTTCTTTCTGTGTCTGCATAGGTCCTATCTTCCAAACAGACATTGATGCCTTTAAGTGGGCCTGCTCACTTGTGTGCAGTTGGCAACGTAATTGGTAGATATGGCTAATCCAGTAGCCCCTAAATCATAGTACTGTGTATATCCCTAATTACACCTTGTAGAGAAACGAAGGGAGCGTAACGTGATATGTCAATATTTCTTACATGGCCGTGACCCAAGAGTCAGGTCAAGCTGACCATATACAGTATACTGTGTATGTATGCGTGTTCTATTCATACATATAAACTTTTGATAAGTTGAAATAATAAGGAATCTTTGAGTAAACAGCGAGGATTATTTAAGACTCTTATTTGTGTCCTCTTATTTAGAATTCAAAATATGGTCATCCTAGAATAATGTGAACCCAGCATTTGCAGGCTACTGTCTTTTGTTTTCATGCTTCTGCATATGCAGGTCAGTTTATTCAGCACTACTGCAAATGCTTGAAACTTGAATATACAGGATTTAGGGGAAAAGGCCGTCTTAAGGGTCACACAAAAAGATCAGACATGGCAAAAAAATTTTAAAAATCAAAAAGACCTGCAGTCTGAACGTGGCCCTTGTGTGCATGCGTGTGGGTATAACTCACATCACTTAATGGCTGCATCTATGAACAGTTTTTTTGTTTTTTTTTTTGTGTTAAAACATTATTTTCTTCATTATCAGAGGTCAAACAAATACACAATTTGCATACTTAAATACTCTCAGCATTTGTATTTTATATGAATGTAATTTATATAGTAATAGCAGTTGCCTTGCGCTTTAATTTACATGGTTTGTAATTGATTGCACTCACATGTGTAAGTCAAACGAGCAGATTTGGAGAGCTGAGTTACAACACAGCTCATGCTTTATACAAGTTGGCAAAGTCTGTCAAGTTATTTTTGAAGAAGTGCAAAAGCATTTCTGATCCATGATTATACCTTGGTTGAACCCATTTTGTGAAGCGTGACTTTGTAAACGGTAGCTTTTATATAGCTTCTTGGTGCTTTTACTAGTTTGACAGCCGACTAGCCATAAAACACTGTATAAATGAATTCCAAATATTTTTTGCAGGTAAGCAGCTGACCAGTCTCTGAAACCATGGACAGAGGGTGGTTTATTGGCCAAGAGAAGGTTTTGCCCACAACATCTGAACAGGACAAACCTTTGACCGATGCTTGTACGTTATTTTCCAAGCCTTATTTGGCAATCAACCTGAATGACATGCTACGGCACATAAAAAGTGATGTGGAGAAGAAGCCGATTCCCATCCGACCGCCATGTCCCAGATTGTCTACCCCAAGTGCTCTGAACGGCCACACACCATTGTGTGAGCCCATTCCAAAATCCATCATCCGACAACGCTCACGGTCTCTTCCACCTACCACAGAAAAAAGGAGGAAATGCAGACATATTGGCGTACGATTTATTGACTCCCTTGGCCTTGACCTGGAGGATATCAAGTTTTTCAAAGCTGGAGATGAACCATCCGTACCACATCATGTCAGATTTAAATTACTGATGGGAGCAGAGTTGGCAGGTGGAAACCATTTGGAGATATCTTTGCCATACTTAAAACCCCTTTTTGATCAACAGACCAGTGATCAACCGGGATTTTTGCATCGTCTCTGCAAACACAAAGTGTGTCTAGAGCGAGTCCGAGTGTTTGAATTTTGTGTCATTGGAATCGCCCAGGTGCTCAATCTGGATTTTGAGAAAGATGTAACAGCTCGGTATTCATTCACAGAGTGGAAGAGCTGTGCAGAAACAAAGGCCTCGTGGGTCTCTACCAACACCAAGATCTATGAAGGAGATGGTCAACTCACATGTGATATGTTCCGTTTCTATTTGCCTGTCCCTCCATTCCTGCAGCCTGGGGCAGTGTTGGAATTTGCCATCAAGTACAAGGTTTGTGGAACTGAATACTGGGACAATAATGACGGACAAAATTACAAGTTAGTTTGTTATAGTTACACACACACTGTGCCCAAGGAATGTGAGGATAGCATGGTTCACTTTTTTTAGGATGCTGACTGAAGGCAAATAAAAAGCACACTTGTAAGACTTTTCCGATATTGACAAAGCACCTTTTATTTGAAAAATAACACACTACACCTGAACTTGTAATTAACTGACCTTTGGTGGAATAACTAAATCCGTCAGTGAATGCAGTTATACCTTTTTCATATGTTGTCATTTTATACTGCTGTACATAATTTGACTGGCACAAGCATTCCTATACGTTTATACTTGGCAATAAGGTTAGCAAAATATTACAGAATGTAGTATATAACTTATTAAGTCACTCAAAGAAAAGGCTGTATGGCCCTCAAATCTTAGCGTGGCTCAATGTGTTTGTAAACAAAAACAAAAAAAATGAAGAAAATGTGCAACTTCTGTTGTACAATTCACAAATGAGGACTATTTTCTGTCATGTGTGATACAAATCAGGACTTTTTTGTAATAAAGATGTGATCATATCTGGTGTTTGTTCCCCCCCATCCTCCAGTAAATAGGCCAGTAGCAGTGGTACTTTGTTGGTGTTTTTTTTTATTTTTTTTTTTTAACTATATTGATTGGTGTCATACGCTGATCACTGATCTTACTTCTGAAAAGTAAGAACACATGACTAGCTATAGTCCCGTAACGCTTGTAAACTCAGGGTCGGAAGAAGGACAGGCAGGCGGAGGCTACGAACAGGCTGGGCGCTTGTGGCACACTTTTATTCAGCAAAAAGAAAACATCCAAAAAGATAAACAAACCAAAACTCGTCGTCGTATGTCACGGCCACGCTGTGGAATACCTCTGGTCGTCTCACGACCGGTCCCAAGTCTCTTACTCCTTTCTCTCTCACGACCTCTCCCCATTTATCTGTTGGGGAGAGCACCTAGATGGGTGACGAGCCACCAGGTGTGGCCTGATGAGGCAATTGCTGACAGGTGTGGTGGTCACCGTACATGGTGCTGAACCCCTGTGGTGAGCCCTGTGGAACTGTTCACTGGAGCGTAGCCTCCACCTAGTCTCAGCATGGCAAAAACACTTTTAACCCACATACGACTAGTATGACTTCCATGTGCTTGCAGAGTTCTCAACTTTTAGAAACACTCATTTCTACATGTATTGATATAATATATTTACATTATATATTATTTTAAAAATGTCATTTAAAAATAAAGCAGCCTGACCTAAAACTGCTCCATTTACCGTATTTTCCGCACTATAAAGCGCATCTGCGTATAAGGCACACTTTCAAGAAATGGACCATTTTAAAACTCTTTTCATATATAGGGCGCACCGCATTATAAGGCACAGTAGAAGTAGCATTAGTTGGGATTGAGTTGTGTATCCATTAGGCAAAGATACACTAAAGGGAATGTCATGCCATGATTAACCAATATTGATACATATAAGCCATAAGGTGCATCGAATTATAACGTGTGCTGTTGTATTTGACAAAATTGAAGGCTTTTAGTGCCTCATAGCGCGGAAAATACAATACATTGTGTATTACATGCATTGTCAGTGCATTTTTTTTTTTTTTTAACAACAGGTACCTTGAGAAGGTTATATTTTTAAAATACCTGTATATAATACAGTGATCCCTCGCTACTTCGCAGCCCAACTTTTGTGCCCTCAGTGCATCACGGATTTTGTTAAATCATTATTGAATAAAAGAGTTCAAAAAACATTTATGTACACTTTATGTACGTACATCTACGTGTGCATGTACAAACACACACACGCATAATGAAAGTGACTGAATTAATGTACAGTACGAATTATTTACTTGGGTTGGACAAAATAATGGGAACACCTAACATTTTGGCATCATAATCATTGAACATAAGCATCTCATATGGCCGGCACAATCCCCAAACCTCAACATTACTGAGCATTTCTGGTCAGTTTTAGAGATTCAGTTAAGACATCGATTTCCACCGATATCATCTGTAAAAGAGTTAGAGGGTATTCTAACTGAAGAATGGCTTAAAACTCATTTGGAAACAATTCACAAGTTGTATGAATCAATATATCAGAGAATTGAGGCTGTAATTGCGGCAAAAAGGCGGACCTACACCATATTAGTGTTTGTTGATTTTTTTTAAGGTGTTTCCATTATTTTGTCCAACCTATGTATATTATACATTCCTTTATGTATGTTATTTATAATTAATATTTTCATGTTATACTTGCGATTGGCTGGCAACCAATTCAGGGTGTACCCCGCCTACTGCCTGGAGTTAGCTGGGATAGGCTCCAGCATCCCCATGACACTTGTGAGGAAAAAGCGGCATGGAAAATGATTGATTTGCATGATATATATATAATATATGGCTGAAAACACAGACAAGGCTGAAAAATAAGTTGCTGATCTTGCACCCCTCTTTGAAATAAATTGCTGTATTTTAAGCCAAAAGAACTGTTATGTTTGATAGAACAATATGTCTATATGCTGCCATAGCAGATTCATGGTGCATTAAGTCCCCGAACTATTTTTAATTTGTATGTTTTACCCTGGAAACCCCCGTTTGCAGACGTCACATAACCGCTTTTGTTTCAACCCAGCCATAAAACGAAGGTAATTAATTATATGTATTATTCAAAATGTCGTTTTTAGCTTAGAACCATTAATTGATGTCTCATATTTTATTTTTTAAAAAAGCGGCTTTAGATAATTATTCACTCACCTATTTGAAACTTTTACACAAATTATGTCACAATGAAAAAAATGGCGTCTGTAAAAAAGTCACGGATATGTACCTCATAACTATCGCTTAATTGTATTTTTTTTTTTTTTTTTTTTGTTACTGTCGCATTTTCTCCGAAATGTCAGATGATAAATAATCGATTCAAACAAATAAAAATTTGGAAAAAAAAAAAAAAGTTTAGAAGAGAAAATATATGAAAAAAAAATCTTGACCACTGCTTGATTTCTGCATCGCGACCCTTGTTAAATTACCATGTTTCACCCATAAAATCCCCCCAAAATCCAGCTGTGGCCATTCACAGCTGTGTCTTGACACTCAGTGGTACATGCTACATGGAGTTTTTGGATCGAAACAAGGTAAGTATGCGATAATATCTCGTTTGGATCGAAACAAGGTAAGTATGCGATAATATCTCGTTAAAGTCTGGCGTCTGTAATTCTGCTCTCGCGTGCTCTCACCTCCAGATAGGGTTTTGCTGTTTAAAAAACTTTTTTTTTTTTTTTTTTAAATTCCCTCCAGTTCAAAAATCGGACAATTTTGAAAGTTGGCCGAAAATGTGATAGTAACAAAAAAAAAAAAAAATTTGACGATAAGTATGAGGTCGATATCCGTGACTTTTTTACAGACGTTATTTTTTTCATTGTGACATTTGTTTAAAAGTTTCAAATATGCGAGTGAATAATTTTTTAAAGTCGTTTTTTTTTTTTTTTTTAACGAAATGTGAGACATCAATTATTGATTCTAAGCTAAAAATTACAGACATTTTGAATAATAGATATAATTAATTACCTTTGTTCTATGGCTGGGTTCAAACAAATGTGGTTGCGTGACGTCTGTAAATGGGGGTTTCCAGGGTAAAACGGACAAACTAAAAATAGTTTGGGGGCTTCATGCGCCATGAATCTGCCATGGCAGCATATAGACATTGTTCTATCAAACACAACAGTTGTTTTGGCTTAAAATACAGCAGTTTCATTTAAAGAGGAGTGCAAGAGCAGAAACTGCATTTTCTGCCTTGTCTGTGTTTTCCGTTAAAAAAAAAAATGTGTGTGGGGTGGGGGGGCTGATTTATGATTTTTCACTTTACGTGGTCGGTTCTGGTCCCCATTAATAGTCATAATTGAGTAAATATAGTAAATTTACAATTCAAAGTACTGGCCAAGATTGCTCAGTATTAGTAGTGGACATCTGACTACTCACATACATAGCTTCATTTTTATTGCAACAACACTTAAGAAATTTAAAATTAAAAGTGCTACATTTGCAGCTGGAGATTGCACCAGTTATTTCTGATCATGTAAATCCAGATTTTCTAGATATGTGCTCGCCAAGATTGACGAATATAGTGGGCTTCTCTGACAACTCATACACTCAGAATTATGAATATTTAGTCCAGAAAGCAACTTCAAGTTAGATTGTCTTGTTTCGTTCTTTGAGAAGCTTACATTTCTCATTTGTGTGATACTGTAAAACCAGATCTCTGTATGAGTACTAACGAAGATTCGTGATAATAGTGGAAATGTCTGATTACTCACATACTTCAAACTATTTCTTTTAAATGTATCAATATTTAAAAAATAAAATCAAAATAATCGTAATTTTGTCGGGATCATTTGAATGAATTTGTTGTAATGCTTCGGTTATAGGTGCGTTAATTTAGGGTCGCTGATTTGACCAGAGAACCACGACCACGAATATCTGCTGGCTTGACGGTCCTCCATTGCCGGCTAGTACAGCAATCAGAATGAGAAAGGTGTTTCAATTGATTTTTAGAGATTAAGTTATGTCTGAGTGATGCCATTTGCGGATGGTCCCTAATAGGCTAGTAAACCAGCTTGAGTATCGCCATGTAGATAATGTCAGATAAAGTTAATAGTCTGATTTTGGTCTTTGATTTGGGCTGCATGTCAGAATTCGAGAATAGACCCTACTCACATGACGTCACAACCACGCCCCCGCGCCATATTGTCCGTCAACTCATCACTGTTGATGCATTACCGCTACGTAACTTCCTCCTATTATGGCGTGTTTTTCTGCTCGTTAACATTAATAATCAAAATGGTGAAGGCGTGTGTGGCGGTCGGTTGCAATAACAGAGAAGATAGACGGAGAGACTTGAAGTTCTACCGGAATCCGAGAGACCCGGAGAGGAGAGCGAGATGGGCTGCTGCAATTCGACGAGAAAACTGGGCTCCAGACAATTACCACAGATTATGTAGTAGTCATTTTATATCTGGTAAGATGCATTTAATATATAGAGGGTTTTGGGCTGACAACCACAATTAAGATCATTGCTAGGGCTAATCGCCGACAACATACACTCAGACGTTGTGAATGAACTACCTGAAAATATATAATTATAAGGGGATAATAAGACAGTTGTCATACAATTAATTTACAATTTCACTATTGAGGTCAAAAGCTAAAAAATAAATTCAACTAGGGACAATCTGGAGTAGTGCTATCGCACTTCATATTTATTACACATTATATATGTATGTAGAGAGAGTGCTATCGCTAAACCATATAAACATTAAAGGCCCTAGCTCCATTGACAAATGACATGAAATACATTAGACTTGACAGTGGATGTTAGCAAGAACAAAAGATTTTGAATTGAAAATTTCGTAACTCACCTTCCCGAGCACAAGATAGATTCCTGCCGAATTTTCGTGGACGAGGACCTGTTTCCCCCAACCAGCAACGAAGTATTTATAAGCCTCCAAGCTCTTAAAGTTTTTCAAACTTTCGTGAGAATAGGCTGATTTTGTGTGGACAAGATGGTTGTAAATATCAGGGTAGCAGATGTCAGGCAGAGACGGCGGAGACAGCGGGTCGAAAAACATCAATTTAGGCATCAAATATGGATCTGGCGAATGGATAAACTGAAGCTTTTGCACATAACGCCTTTTATGCAACGCATCCAATGAGTTTCCAGCGTCAGATAACACCGGAGCTTCCATGAATTGCTCTATAAATTGCACGACTAATTGAAAACAATGAGAATAAGTCTATAGACCCCTACCCACCGACGTCACAAAATCACGTGATCGCTATATGGTTCCGCCCACTTGTCCGTCATTTTGTCTCTGTATTAGCATTGGTTTCAATTGATCGAGGAATTTAAAATGCATTTCATGGAAGACCCGGTGCTTTCTGATGCCGTAAACTCACTGGATGTGTTGCATAAAAGGCGTTATGTGGAAAAGCTTCGTTCTATACAGTCGCCAGATCCATATTTGATGCCCAAATCGATGTTTTTCGACCCACTGTCTTCGCCCTGTCTGCCTGACATCTGCTACGCTGATATTATCTTGTCCACACAAAATCAGCCTATTCTCACGAAAATTTGAAAAACTTCAAGAGCTTGGAGGCTTATAAATACTTCGTTGCTGGTTGGGTGAAACAGTTCCTCGTCCACGAAAATTCGGCAGGAATCTATCTTGTGCTTGGAAAGGTGAGTTACGAAATTTTCAATTCAAAATCTTTTGTTATTGCTAACATCCACTGTCAAGTCTAATGTATTTCATGTCGTTTGTCAATGGAGTTAAGGCTTTTAATGTTTATATGGTTTAGCGATAGCACTCTCACTACATACATACGTGTATGTTGTCGGCGATTAGCCTAGCAATGATCTTAATTGTGGTTATTTGTCAGCCCAAAACCCTCTAAGTATATCTTAAATGCATCTTACCGATATAAAATGACTACTACATAGTCTGTGGTGATTTTTTGGTGCCCAGTTTTCACGTCGAATTGCAGCCGTCCATTTCGCTCTCCTCTTTGGATCCCTCGGAATACGGTAAAACTTCAAGTCTCTCCTTCCATCTTCTCTGTTAGTGCAACCAAAAGCCACACACGCCTTCACCATTTTGATTATTAATGTTAAGGAGCAGAAAAACACGCCGTAAATAGGAGGAATGTACGTAGCCGTAACAGGTTAACACTATGTTTTGACGGACAATTGGGCGGTACCATTCAGGAGAGCGGAGTTGTGACGTCACGTGGGTAGGGTCTATAGAGGGGTCTGGCTGCAGAGCGTACCTCTCAGGCCCCTCCTATGCGCTCATCTCAACAGTCAAGCCGCTGTCCTTCAGCGTCTCCACAATGACTATACCTCTCAGGCCTTTGTAGTATCCGCAGTGCTTTACTGACTAGGTTCTTCCCAATGCGAAACTGTCAAGTGAGTACACGAAGTGTCCACATTGTGGTAGTGTAAAGCATTGTAACACCTCGTTTTTTTTTTTTTTTTTTTTTTTTTTTTTTTTTTTTTTTTTTTTTTTTTTCTCGAGGGAGCCGTTTTTTCTCGAGGGAGCCGGTGTTGTGCCGAAAAATAGCCGCCCTGCGTGAAATATCCCCCCTTGTCGGGAGCGCGCACACGCCACTCGCACATCGATACACTACAGCGATTATACTCCAAATTCATTCAATGCTCGCTATCATTATTTGCTTTGTCATCGAGCCTGTAAAGAAATGACCTTAAAACAAGTTAAAAGAATTTACTTAGGCGAAATAAAAGTTTTTCCTTACCGATCGAAATAACACAGCCTCTCTATACCAATCGTTGGACACGTAAACGACTATCTTTTACAATGAATATGTATTGATAAATGTTATGTGCTTTAATAGACCCTTTTACACCCAAGTAAACGGTCAATTTCTAATCAGACGAAACAGAAGGCGTTTTCTGCGGGCTTTGTGTTCATCATCACACCACACTTAGCATATGAATACATTTTGCTCTGCTTGAACTAATAAATCTCATACCTGAGCGATTCTCATTGGGATATGGTCGTGAAAACCTGTAGACAAATGCATTTCTGTTCGAAGATGGTTATGTGGCCCAGTCCACGATTTGTTACCAAAATAATAATAATAAGATTAATAATAATAATAATAATAATACATTTTATTTATAACGCATTTTGCATTTGAAAAACAAATCTCAAAGTGCACATTACCATGTAAAAAATAAAAAGACTAAGAATAAAAGAGTAAAATAAAAACAGACAGAGCTAAAATAAAAAACAAATCAGATAAAAGTAAGATAATCATAATAATTTTAAATGTCATTTAAAATATACATATACATTTGTTTAAAACTAGAATTATAAAAAATATAAACATTTGTTCAAAACCATTATTTAGCAGATTATGACATGTTCCCGTCAAAATATTTTCTTTTTTTTTTTTAAACATGAAAATAGTATTAACCTTAATGCACCATGAAGAAGGCAAGACAGAAGATGGATCGTTTGAGAATTATTGGTTGCCCTTGAAAATCACAATGGTTACTCATAGTTGGTCTACCATTTCACAGTTAAAAGTACTCCCTGCTGGCTGCAACAGAACCTGTTTTAAGAGGGAGGCCCATTTCAGGTCAAGTGCTGACCAAAACTGTCCCGCCTGTCTATTTCTGGCTGGGAAGGTCACACATCTATCAAACTCACTACAGTTACTCATACTAGGTCCACCAATGCACAGTGAAAAACATTTCTTGCTGGCTGCAACAGAACCTATTTTAAGAGGGAGGCCCATTTCAGGTCAAGTGCTGACCAAAACTGTCCTGCCTGTCTATTTCTGGCTAGGAAGGTCACACATCTATCAAACTCACTACAGTTACTCATACTAGGTCCACCGTTGCACAGTGAAAAACATTTCTTGCTGGCTGCAACAAAACCCGTTTTAAGAGGGAGGCCCATTTCAGGTCAAGTGCTGACCAAAACTGTCCCGCCTGTCTATTTCTGGCTCGGAAGGTCACACATCCATCAAACTCACTACAGTTACTCATACTAGGTCCACCGTTGCACAGTTAAAAGTACTCCCTGCTGGCTGCAACAGAACCCGTTTTAAGAGGGAGGTCCATTTCAGGTCAATTGCTGACCAAAACTGTCCCGCCTGTCTATTTCTGGCTAGGAAGGTCACACATCTATCAAACTCACTACAGTTACTCATACTAGGTCCACCGTTGCACAGTGAAAAACATTTCTTGCTGGCTGCAACAGAACCCGTTTTAAGAGGGAGGCCCATTTCAGGTCAAGTGCTGACCAAAACTGTCCCGCCTGTCTATTTCTGGCTCGGAAGGTCACACATCCATCAAACTCACTACAGTTACTCATACTAGGTCCACCGTTGCACAGTTAAAAGTACTCCCTGCTGGCTGCAACAGAACCCGTTTTAAGAGGGAGGTCCATTTCAGGTCAATTGCTGACCAAAACTGTCCCGCCTGTCTATTTCTGGCTAGGAAGGTCACACATCCATCAAACTCACTACAGTTACTCATACTAGGTCCACCATTGCACAGTTAAAAGTACTCCCTGCTGGCTGCAACAGAACCTGTTTTAACTCACTACAGTTACTCATACTAGGTCCACCGTTGCACAATCAAACATTTTCATAATAATCTGACTCCAGGACAAACAAAACATTAGTTCAGCTCTTAGACTATCTGAATCGTGGTTATGGTGTTGACATTGCATTTGTTGATTACATTGCATTTCTATGTCAATATTTAATCACTGAATTAATAAAGTAATAACAGTGCCTCGAATTATATATTTGATAATACAATATTTTATGAAAGGCTAAATCAAATACATGAAACAACAATTCTTATATTATACTGTATAGTCAAAATTAAACCAGCCTGTATGTACAGTATATTCATACCATACATATATGTTAAACTTGCTTGCACTGTTTACATTACTTACATGTTATATTTAATTTATTCATTTGATTGTAATTTACTCTTGTTATTTTTGTTTGTTTGTATACATGTGTGTTTGGAAACATTGCTTAATCTTTACACTATTTGGTTGTTCCCATTGAGATCTATTGATGCAAGGCCTTCAACAGAATTCATATCATGTTTGCACTTTGGAACTGGTTTACTCTGACTATGAAAGAGTGAATTTGCTGTGTTGTGTTGAATTTTGTCATGTATGTTCTCTGGTTATTGCATAAAAAGTTTAAAACCATGGCGTGCGCCATATTTTTTTACACACAGGATGTAAGATTTGCCTCCAACTCTCTAGAGCGTTTGAAAAACATTGGAATCCTTCCATGCATCTTAATAGGTTTTAAGGGCCTCACCTCAAAGGTGTTCACAGAGTAAGCGGTGATGAAAGCTAGATTTTCAGCATTGTCAATCAGCAGCCATATTTGTGTCGTTGGGCTTGCTGTATCTAGTCAGTACTACAGAGTTCAAAATGTTCAAAATATGGTGATTTGAGGGACAAATGATCAATTGTGAGGGACAAATGATCAATTGTGTTTCAGAATACTAAGATCATATTTGATGTAATATTATCAACAACAACGCAGTTGATATACTATAAAGGATGTCTTGAATTTGAATCAACCATACTCAACCATAGTGAGTTTGATGGATGTGTGACCTTCCTAGCCAGAAATAGACAGGCGGGACAGTTTTGGTCAGCACTTGACCTGAAATGGGCCTCCCTCTTAAAACAGGTTCTGTTGCAGCCAGCAAGAAATGTTTTTCACTGTGCAACGGTGGACCTAGTATGAGTAACTGTAGTGAGTTTGATAGATGTGTGACCTTCCTAGCCAGAAATAGACAGGCGGGACAGTTTTGGTCAGGTTAAAACAGGTTCTGTTGCAGTCAGCAGGGAGTACTTTTAACTGTGAAATGGTAGACCAACTATGAGTAACCGTTGTGAATTTCAAGGGCAACCAATAATTCTCAAACGATCCATCTTCTGTCTTGCCTTCTTCATGGTGCATTAAAGAGCATACGACACCAGAAAAAAAGTCTTAAATGGCATTATTATGTGAATTAGAATCATATTTTGAGACGATTCGACCATATACAACAATTTAGCAAAGCGCAGATGACGAGAAATTAGTCTTTTAATCTGCCTGTTAGCCACGCCTACAATTATAGGGCTTTAGCGTCCCCAACAGGTGGATGACGTCAGCGGTAGACTAGGCTCATCGGTTTTACTATTCAGCCCATTGAGGGGGAATTGTTCAGAACGAGGAAAACGAGACAAAGAGAGCTGCAAAATGTCATTGTTTCAGTCTCTCTACTCCCAATATTTTTACAGGATATTCTTTTTATCCAAGTATTTTCCCCAATAGCTATATAAATGGCTTGAGAAGGACCAGTCAGCCCGTCGAGGGGGAACTATTCACAATGAGGAAAACGCGACGAAGAGAGCGGCAAAATGTCATTGTTTCTGTCTCTTTACTTCAATATTTTTACAGGATATTCTTTTTACCCAAGTACTTTCCCCAATTGCTAAATAAATGGCATGGTCATGACAAATAACTTGTGCTAAATGGAATATAAAATAATAAAAATTCATTTATTCAAGACGACATGGCAAAATTACTCCATAATGGTCAAAACAGTCGACTTTACCTTTACTGTCACACCTGCCGAACGATATTTTATGACACCTAAATCGGACATATGTCATTTCCCTTCCCCGGCTTCGGAGAATGTAAACAGACCAGAAGGAGTGACAGCTAGCCGACATGCTAACCCGAACCGAGGGATGTTTCAAAGTCTTCGAAGTGGAAAATCACACATAACTAGCCTGGATTATTTGACATGAAGACCCGGTTGTCGAGTTTCTTTGCGGATCGGCAAACCGCCCGGCGGAGAGCAATTTACAGTTCGTTCCCTGGAGGAGGGTGGCTGGAATTGTTGTGTAGCTAACGTGCTAACAGCTAACTGCTAATGAGCGTGAGGATAGCTTTTTACATGCCTATCAATGATCAAACGTAAGTAGTCCTTTATTTAAAGGAATTTTATAGTGTTTACTTTGTAATCACTGTATTCGTATTTGACATAATACAAAACAAGATGTTTACTCACTTCCTTGTAAGTCCAATGGTCCCACAGTAAATATCCACGGTGAATGGGAACCTTTTGAAACTCCAAAAAGGCGCATACGCCTCTCCCGCATACAGAATGATTTTTCTGCAGCCGTTTGGCTGGCGTGATGCAAAAAATAAAAGTATTAATCCCCCAAATCAGCTGAATCCTTCGTCCTCATACACAACAGTACACTGTAGCGTGAAGAGGACGTCTTCTACCGTACACGTCACAGCGCCCTCCTCCTCAATGCGAGACCGAAGCCGGAAGTCACTCATTTTCCTGGCGCGGGATTCAAAAAACTAAATAAATATAGCGATCGCTTCCACACACATCCAAGCGGTCCATATCATTCAGGAGCATAAAATACCGCGTGTATTATGAAATAAACATGCTTTTTCGTGTCACAAGCACTTTAAGGTTAATACTATTTTCATGTTTAAAAAAAAAAAGAAAAGATTTTGACGGGAACATGTCATAATCTGCTAAATAATGGTTTTGAACAAATGTTTATATTTTTTATAATTCTAGTTTTAAACAAATGTATATTTATTTTTTAAATGACATTTAAAATTATTATGATTATCTTACTTTTATCTGATTTGTTTTTTATTTTATCTCTGTCTGTTTTTATTTTACTCTTTTATTCTTAGTCTTATTTTTTACATGGTAATGTGCACTTTGAGATTTGTTTTTCAAATGTAAAATGCGTTATAAATAAAATGTATTATTATTATTATTATTAATCTTATTATTATTATTTTGGTAACAAATCGTGGACTGGGCCACATAACCATCTTCGAACAGAAATGTATTTGTCTACAGGTTTTCACGACCATATCCCAATGAGAATCGCTCAGGTATGAGATTTATTAGTTCAAGCAGAGCAAAATGTATTCATATGCTAAGTGTGGTGTGATGATGAACACAAAGCCCGCAGAAAACGCCTTCTGTTTCGTCTGATTAGAAATTGACCGTTTACTTGGGTGTAAAAGGGTCTATTAAAGCACATAACATTTATCAATACATATTCACTGTAAAAGATAGTCGTTTACGTGTCCAACGATTGGTATGGAGAGGCTGTGTTATTTCGATCGGTAAGGGAAAACTTTTATTTCGCCTAAGTAAATTCTTTTAACTTGTTTTAAAGTCATTTCTTTACAGGCTCGATGACAAAGCAAATAATGATAGCGAGCATTGAATGAATTTGGAGTATAATCGCTGTGGTGTATCGATGTGCGAGTGGCGTGTGCGCGCTCCCGACAAGGGGGGATATTTCACGCAGGGCGGCTATTTTTCGGCACAACACCTGTTGATTGAATTGATCCGTTTTTGACCCTGTAGCTAGCTATGTAATTAGCGGGAAATCGTTACCTACTCAATGCTCATTGGACACCGGAGCTGGCTCGGTACACCATACCGGAGGACAAGACGAGTAAGGAAACCTGATTTTTAAGCAACATTTCACACTAACTCACGGTCACTGTGAATGTTTTTATTGGAGCCCACATAACTGTTAAGCAAAATCCATTTTAAAGGTTATTTACATGTTTAAAAATATGTGCATTTTCGACGACTGGAAGTAATGCTAACTTAACAAGTCGGGAAGCTAGCTTGCATAAACCCTCGGTGTGGTTTTTATATCGCGCTACGGAGAAAACTACACAGTAATTTTAGGACATATTTATATACAGTTTATAATTTTTTTGTCCTTCGAAGAAAAAAACGTAACAACAAAAGAACATTTTATGAGCGCAAATCAATTACACCCTCTATCCACCCTTTGCAGTTTACATTATCTGACGCAGATATATGAGATTTGGCTTTCGAGTGAAAATTTAGCTCTATTGCAATATGACTTTTACAGATGAATAAAACCAGAGGTGGATAGAGTAGCTAAACTTTTATCTCAAGTAAGAGTAGAATTACTTCTAAATATAAGATTACTCAAGAAAAAGTAAAAATAGTCATCCAAAAATTTACTCAAATTGAAGTAATAAGTGTATTCGTTGAAAAGAATATTCAAGCACTGAGTTAACTGCTTACAATGGCTATATTATTTTTTTAAATAATGGTGTATTTTTTTCCAAGCACAACTTCATCTAAATGAACTGTTATTATTTTAATATAATATAACCTATATTACATAACCACACTAGGCCTAAAGATCAAATCAAATTGCTTCAAGACCAGAACAACAATGGCGTACCGCACGCAGGCTATTTTTAGACCGTGACGTCGCATCATAAAGCGGAAGTGAAGCCGAAGTGGGACATTATAGACCCGCCCTCACATAGACGCAACGTAATTTGTGCTACTTTTCTCCGGTAATCTTTCAAAAACGAACTTGCCGATCACGCATTGCTTTTTTGGTACTTGTAGAAACGACTAGACATTACGACACATGAAGGATGTTTTCTTCATACGTTTCCGGAAACCAAAAACTCGGGAGGAAAAAATGTGAAGACTGTATCAACTTGCGCGGACTTTAACACCAGCTCGGTGAATCCATTCACATTTCATATGCATAAAACATTATGTTGGGTTGGCATGGTCTTTCAGAGGACAAAGAGGTAAGCCATTTTTATATTTTTAACTTATTTTTTTAGCGTAACGTTGTGCCGTACTGCTTCTGTCTGACAATGAATGACCTGAAAAGAATTACAATGGTATCTGACTGCTACTGTTACCGTTTCTGTTATATATATTAAAAAAAAAAAAACTTTTGTAAGGGGGAAGTGTAAATAAATTAAAGAATTAAGATGTATTATCAGTGAAAAAATTAAGTGTTCGTTGGCTGTCACTGAGTAGCATTTGCGATCGCTACACAAAGCTAACTAAATTACCCCCAAGAACGGTAAGAGACGTAGGACAACCAGAGGATATATAAGACAGACAGGGCTGATGGTAAAGGATAGCTTGTTGAAACAGGAGAGTGTCATTGTCAGTCGTGTCGATAAAAAAGCTAAGGCTATGCTTAGGTTGGCTCGTTTTTTTCGTCTTTTTCAGCCTTCGACACTCAAGCCATCTCTTTAACTGAACATTTTTATGTTCTTCCACATCTTTGCCAGTGAATTTGGCACCAGGCACATCATTTTCGGAGAGAATTGGTAGATTTAGCTCTGTAAGCATCTCCTTCGTACACGATTTCCATTCATTTCCTATTAGGGACAAACGATGGCTTGTCCCTACTTAGCAACAGTAGCTAATGTCATGAATATTAATGAGCAGAAGTGACGTGTTGCTTGCGGTACGCCATTGAAACATCACCCATCCAAAGAGCACTAGCCCTCTAGTGGAGAAAAACATTGTTACCTCTGATTGGTATAATAGAATCATGTGGTCAGACAGCCATAGTCTGGCAAAAATAAATCATGTCTGGCAAAAAAAGTCAATATGTAGAATAAAAAAGAAAAATAACCCCTCTATTGTAGCCCAAAGTAGTGAAAGAGTAGTGTTTCACAAATCTACCCAATTAAAAGTAAAAAGTATTGCGTGGTAAAACTACTCTAAGAAGTATGTTTTTCTTAAGTACACGTAACGCAGTAAATATAATGTGTTACTACCCACCTGTAAACGTAACTAATAAGGTCTCTCAACTTTGAAATTTCACTGGAGTGCGGTGTTGTTTGTGAATGTTCCCCCCTCAGATGTCTTTAACATAGGACCTAATCCTACTTACTCAATGAAGAACTGAAGAATGGCGTCAGAGGTACAGTTTATTACATTGTTTCAACACTCTTTCGCAACTTTTAATTGTCACCACAATGTGTATGCATTTTGTCACAAGGCGGGAGGACAACTGTGCTTTCATTCTGCAATGTGTTTTTTTTTTTTTTTTTTTTTTTAAGCGGTGGTGGTGGGCTGCGTGGGAAGCTACCTACTGCACCATGTTGTGCCACGGCGAAATTGTTTCATTTCATGATAAATAAGTTGTTGTTTTTTTTTTTTTAATAAATGAGTTATTTATTTTTTCCAAGAAAACCAAAAACAAAGAAACTACTTGCAAAGCGTGCATTCTGTCCGAAAGCACATAATTTTTCTAGACTTAAAAAAAAACAATTTAAGGGCTATTTCATTTGACAACAAGATAATCATCAGTAAATATGAATATTTATCTGACTATTTTCTTATCTGTATTCATTACTTGCAAAAAGGATCGGTAAAAAGGGCGTGTAAAATTAATATCCATAATTTGCTAGGCCCAAAAGATGGAGATCAAATTGCCCTGAATTTTGCCTGAGAAACAAAATGACCTTGGCATACCTGAACAAGATACATACTGTGATAATTTTCATTATTTGCCTTGCGCAGAACAAAATTGCCACCCCAATGTCGGCAAGTTAAAAATGCAGACAAATTCAGTCATGCTCGTCGCCTTAGTTTTGACTACCTTTAAGCATACTTTGCAACAGACTGTTTATTTCTCACTTAGAGCTGTCCCGACTAGTCGACGTTGTCGACGTCATCGATGATGTAAATGCGTCGACGGTCAAAAGATACCGTCGGCGGGTAATGACGGGTTAAAAAAAAATACATACATGATAAAGTTTAGAATGGCGGGAACCCGCGATACAAGCGGTTGTTACTGGCATCCCCAAGGGCGCCGCTGTTATTTCAGTGTGACCGGCGTTGTCAGATTGAGCAAAGAGGAAGAAAGTGGGCGAGCGAGCGAGAGAGAGGGAGCGAGATTGGCGAGTTGGAAAAGTACTGCGGGTAGCGCCGAGTTGAGTGGCTTCATCCCCCACGTTTTTGTTTTGGTCAATAAAAGTATCCTTAAAGAGCCATCCGACGCCTCTCGGTGTTTTTATGCACGCCGCCGCCTTCCCGAAGAGGAAATCGGACGAACCCAGACAAACCGACGACAACGAGCCAAGTGAATCGCCGGTGAGGAGTTGAAAACACCGCCAATTTCCAAAAAGGGCGGAAATGGTAACACGTAAAAGCGGCATAAAGCCAAAAAAGCGGACCAGAATAGCCAGAGCCTGAAATTATTTCAAGGAAAATATGGAGGGTGCCACTGTGTGTACTCTTTGCTAAGCTGAGCTCGCATACCACGGTAGCACGTCAGCTATAAACGAACACTTGAAGCGCCGTCACCCAAGTATAATTTACGAAGACAACAAGAAACAACAAGCTAGCGGATTGTAAATCCACATAACTCTCTAACGATTTTTAAATGGAAGTTGCCTTTATGTGCGTCGTAACAACCCTCATTTTTATTGAATAAAATAATTAATATAATTATATATATATTTTTAATTATTATTAAATTTATTAAGATCATGGAAGCTCCCTCTTAGGGAAAATATATACATATATCCTGTATATACATAATATAATAAAAAATATATATGGAAACACCACTGGCCTGCTTACTGTAATCCATGACTGCACTAATGTTAGTTATTTAATATTATAAAGTTTTACATATAGTAGTATACTATAAAATTAATACTATATACTTAATTTTTGTTACTGTGGGTATGTGTGCCTTTCATTCAAAATAATTGTGGTAATATTTCAGTGTGCCCTCTGCGTTATCTTCAAGTTAAAACAAACAAAAGTTGAACAATTTTTCCCCTCCCCAAAAAATGCGGAATTCACACCGGAAAGAGCATCTGAACTCACACAAAGTATTCTGAAAATGATTGTCCGGGACATTGCAATTCATTTTAACATTTAGAACAGAATAGACAATGACATACCGCAAAAAGAGTAAGAATTGTTTTGACTCCTTTTAAAAAGGTGAAGTCACAGTGTTTCTGTTTACATTTTTTTGCACCAGTTAATGCCAGCAGCATTTGACCTCATTGTTTGTGATTTATTATTGATATATATGTTATTTATTTATACGCTAATAAAAAATTTAGGTGTTCCAAAATGTTTTTTGTGAATTAATAAGCTTTAACATGTCATTATTAAATTTGTAAAAAAAATACAAATTAAAAAAAAAAAATTAGATTAGTCGACTAATCGTAAAAATAGTCGGCTGACTAATCGGGAGGAAATTAGTCGTTTGGGACAGCCCTAGACTGTTTATTTCTCACTGTCGTTGCAACCCTGCAACTAAACATGGCTGCTTCAGCTCCTCTACTCGCCACTGTGTCGCTACAATTTTACCTCTGGCAAATAAATGATGCCTGGAGGAAACACCCAGCAAAATACAGTGCCCTCCATAATTATTGGCACCCCTGGTTAAGATGTGTTTTTTAGCTTCTAATTTTTTTTTTAAAAATTCAAATAATATGGGACCTTAATGGATAAAAAGAGTAAAATCCAACTTTCAATACAAGTGCATTTATTCAGTGGGGGAAAAAATCCCACATAAAGAAATAATTATTTGACATCAAATAATTTGTGTCACAATTATTGGCACCCCTGGTGTTAATACTTTGTACAACCCCCTTTTGCCAACAAAACAAGGTCTGGGGACTGAGATGACCATGGGAGGAGCTTGATTTTGTGTCTGGTGAACCATTTCTGTGTAGATTTGGCCATATGTTTAGGGTCATTGTCTTGCTGAAAGACCCAGTGACAACCCATCTTCAGCTTTCGGGCAGAGGGCAACAGATTTTGATTTAAAATGTCCTGGTATTTCAAAGCATTCATTATGCCATGCACCCTAACAAGGTTCCCAGGGCCTTTGGAAGCGAAACAGCCCCACAGCATCACTGGCCCACCCCCATACTTCACAGTGGGTATGAGGGCACTGTATACTATTTGAAAAATAATAATCTTACAAATTGGCCTATTTACTGGTCACACATGTATGAGTAAAAAAAACATACTGATAATTGCATTAGCTCAAATTTTAGGAGCAAAATGCGCCCCTTAAAGCTGATTTATGCGTTGCGTTGATGGCGGACCTACACCGTTAACGATGATCCGATTTATGACGCTACGCCGCAGCTAGCCTGACGTGCGCCTAGAAAAGATCCCGACTACACGTCACATCAACGCGTGGTGACGTGAACGTCAAATGACTTTGATTGGTCCGCTCAGAACATTTCGTTTCTGTTTCAGCACAACAACACCGCCATTTTCAAACATTCAAACACCTCGGCAAACGTCTTCTGTGTCACCTGCCCTTCAAGATTTGTATTAACAACATTTGTTGTTCGATATTGATTAGCTGCAGCTCCAACTGCACATGTTCCTTCTCCTTTGCCATTGCTGTCTATGATCGGAGGAAAACTAATGGAATGTAGCAAAAATCCTCCAAAACCATTCAAAGACAAAGCCACACCCCTCGAGTGGATTGGGAGTGCATTACAGAGTAGCGCGTTGCCTTGACGCAGAACTTTAAATGCTCAATGACGGCGTAGGGTCTACGCCGTCGCGCCGCAGTCTACGGAACACAGAAGCATAAATCAGGCCTTAAGTCACAAAAGGCAGACATTTAAGCAATGCAAAGATGTATTTATTTATGGGGAATCACTGATACAGTCAAAATAGAACATGTATATTGCAGGGGTTACAGCATGAGTAAACAGAAGCGTAAACATTTATTGAAGCTTTGTTGAAAACTAAAGGAGAAAAATAGATACATTTTTATTTGCAGTTGGAAAAAGCAATTGCTGATGCATTCAAGAGTAGGAACATTACAGCTCTGGGCGGATTCCTGCAAAAACCCATAAATGAAGCTGTCAAATGTTCTGCAGAGTTTCTGAATAAACTGGATATTCTCATCAATCAGGTTAGTATTTTACTTCTCGTTTATAATGGGTGCTGTGGTCTATTTGCTTGATTGTACATTCAATTAAACCATATGATTTTTTTTTTTTTTTTTTAAATCAGAGCTTGAGTGAAAAAGATTCCAATGCTGTCAGTATTGCTCTCACAGTCATCTATAAGTGGGGGAAGAACCTGAAATTTCCTATGGGCACTCAAGGAATTACAGGACTTATAGACCAAGGATTGATCCAGAAGATAAGTATATTTACCCTTAAGGCCCTGAGCCATTTTTTGCATACTTTGGGTGGTAAGTTTTTAAAATGCTTTTTATTTTATCTCTGTGTACAAATTGTACCAATGAGAAATGTTTAACATGCCCTGTGTGCCTTGCTCGGCATATATTTTTAAGGACTACGTAATCTATATGAACTGTTATTGGTGCACCATAATATATTGCACATATAGTGCAATTGATAACTGACAGAGTTTCATATTGGGGTGGCATTGGAGGGCACTGTATACTATTTGAAAAATAATAATCTTACAAATTGCTCAGTGGTAGAGTAATTGTCCCCCAACCCAGAGGTTGTGGGTTCGATTCTCCGCCCTGATGAACACGTCTAAGTGTCCTTGAGCAAGACACTGAACCCCACATTGCTCCTGGTGCTGCGTCACCAGTAGGTGGATGGTGAGATAGTGTAAAGCGCTTTGAGTGCCTAGAAAGGTGGAAAAGCGCTAAATAAGTGTAACACCATTTACCATAACACCATACTGTGCTTTGCTCCCACGACATCTTGGACAGCAAGTCAAAACTGATTCATCAGTCCCCAGAGACAATCATAAGTGTTTGGCCGCAGATTTTCAGTGCATCCCTACTAAATACTATTTTTTTGACAAAGTTGGTAAAGTCGTGCAACTCCTGCTCTGCGCAATAGTTGCATATACCACGTCTACATCTGTAGCCATGGTTTCTGTACTGCTGACGTCATTGTATCACGGCAGTTTAACTACTGCAATATTTGCAAGTTAATTTCTCTTATGCGTGAAACAGTTCAAAATATTGGAAACTGAGTAGAATGCCTCTTTAAAAAAAAATTATAAATTTTATTTGGTAGGTCTTAAATTCTCCAAAAAATGCGAGCTGTCTCTGGTACCTGGTAAATTCTAAGTATGGTATACGGTACTTTCTTATCCTTTAGGAATATTTGCAGCATGCCTCCTTCTTTCAGGATGTTCCCACACCCAGCCACAATACATCTTTTAAGCCTATTTGCTTAAGTGGCTCAAATTTTATTAAAAATTTAAGAATAAATAAAATAGCGTGCATGCACGCTATTGTATGATGTGCCTAATGATACAGAGCGGCTTATGTATATGTTAAATTGCGTAAAAATACAGTAATTCAATAAAAGTAAAAATGGATATAAATACAAAAATAAGAAATAAGGTTAAAAAATGAAAAATACAAGAATAATTTTGTAAAATAAATTCAAAATATATATATATAAATTGAATTAATAAATAATAATTAGAACTGCTTTGCTCTCGTTTTTTTTTTTTTTTCATTGTCAGTGAACATGCACAAGACAAAACTAATTCAAATGAGGGCGGTCTTATGTGTGCCTTGGGTTGAACTGTTCGCCGATTGGTTGGTTATGTAGATACTAATGGCTAGCGCTACGCTAAAATGGGTGATACTGCTTATGGTATTTGCGAACATTACTTTTTGTTTTACTTGGTAGTGTACAGGCCGGCATAAGCTAGTCGATTGCTGCACTTGCATGTCCATCGACTAATAGGCGAATAGTTCTACACTCAGAAGACATGTTACATAAGTGACAATGTTTAACCCAATTAAGGATCCCTTTACTCTGATGTTCGTATGTGTGCACATGGTTCAGTGGTTTGACAAATGCAAACAACTGTGGATTCTGCATGGACCACAGTTCGATCAGTCTTTGTCCAGATTGTCAGAAGACTTCTTTGATGTTTTAACGGTGAGATTTTGACGGCATAGCCAGTATAGTATACTTTCACATATACTTGAGCATGTTGTTAACTAATTGAATTTTTTTGTATGACAGATGGTCCATAAAGCATCCAAAGATGGTATGAGCCCAAATGTCCTTAAAATTATATTTCAGATTTTTTAAAATGAGTGTCATGTCCTATTTATTTACAGGAATGTTTGGAATCCAGTTCTTCCTGTATCATATTGGTCACTTGGTAAACGATGCCAGAATTTTCATTTTCATCAGAAAAAAGGTTTGATTTGCTACTTTTTATGACGTTAAATATTGCTCTTGAATCTAATTAATGTTATCTGTGCAGGCTATTTCCACATTGACCATAATTCTGAAAAATGTCCCAGCTTCACCTGAGAGGGAAAAGTTCTTCACATCACTGGATACCTCAGATATTATGTATGTCAAAATCATTTACAATTCTTTTTGCAGTTATTAACGTATAGTTAAATTCTTATGTTCATTCAGTTTAATTTAACACATTGCAGGACGAACCTTGCTGGTCAAATAATGCAGTGTGGCGGTACTTGTTGTTTGAAACACAATATTCTCAATATTTTCTTCTTTAATTCCTTAACAAGCGGTCAAAAATTAATAACAATCTTTTTGTGTCAGATTATGACATGCAGGTTTCTCTGATTGAAGTATTATTCCGGCTGACTACTACTGATCAAAGACAGAAGCTGTCTTCTCACTGGTTCAGCATGGCTCAAGTTGCCTGTGCCTTTTGGCAAATAAAGCCTTTGGAGTTTGAAGTGGTAAACTTTTATTATGACAGTGTTTCCCAACCTCTATGATGCTGGAGTGCATATTTTTCATGATCAAAACAATCTTTAGTGATATCAACAAAAAAACAATGTCACAAAGACTGGATACCTGTACATGTTGCTGTATTTTCGAGACTATATTACGAGACCTAAACTTAAGGAGTCCAATCAAATGCAACGAAATAAAAAATGTATACTGTAAAAAGTTATTAATAAATCATAAAACAGCAAGTTCTTTAAATAACATAGGAAGTACAACTGTCAGTTTTTTCTTACTTGAATTTGTGCCTTTAAAACACATTTTATGATGTTAAAGAATGTTATGATGTTAAAATGGTCAACCCTTCCAGGACTCAGATGAAGTCTTTTCATGTGATTAAATCCCCACTGTAATGCTTCAGCGCCACTCACACGGAGAACAGGTCGGGGAACACAAACGAGTTTGAACTCCCATTGAACCATTAGTTGAGCATTCACCCCTGCTATTATATTCTACTCCTCCATCATAAAATGAATAAATCAAGGGCTAAACGCAGCTAACCACACTCCATGATCCAGCTAATCACTTAACTTAGTCCGCCTTTATGTATTTGATCGACAAAACACAAATCATTGTGCTGGAAAATGACATTATTGTGCTGAAAAAGGACATTCTGAAATAAAACGGCTATTGTGGAAAAAGACATTATGGAATAAAAAAATTCTTTGTGTAAAACGCTTTTTATCTTGTAAAATCTTTTTCATAATATTACCTTATTTTACAATTTAATGGCAATAATACTTAATTTGTGATTTATCAAAATGATATTGATTTTAAAATTTATTTTCATATATATTACACGATGAGGTATCTACTAAAAAAATCAAGTTACGCATGAGCCCCCCATCTCCAATCTTCAAGTTGCATTTTTTTTTTTGGCTGTTGCTACTTAAAGTACACTATGGAGCGACTTATAGTTCGAGACTTGGTTTAATTTATAGGGGCAATTTTTCTTCGCTGGCATAGATAAATGAACAAAGAGTTTTTCAAGTGAAACTGGATGATTTCCAGCAGTAATCAAGATAATTTTTCATGACATGCTAGTGGTTGGGAATCACTAATTTTTCACATTTGCATTATGCACAGTTAACAGTTAATGGCTCTACTTGAAATGCAATGTAATTAGTATTCCAGTTTTCTAATCAACCTTTCTAATTTTAGGATTGTCGCACATTTCTGATATTTGTGAATGGATTACAAGGTGAAAATGGAAGGTATGCTAAACATAAAACTTGTCTTTCCAACATATATTCTCGGAATTTTAATATATGTTGAATGAAATATGTTAAAATTAAATTTAAATAATTAAATAATTAAAATTTATATTTAGACTGAATTTGTATTGATCAATCAAAACAGACATACAGTGTATAGATACGTATATACAGTATGTATATGTACAGAGGTACCTCGAGATACGAAAGCTTTGGTACAAAAAAAATTAATTTTGCATTTTATTTTTTCGCTTCATATTACAAAAAATTATTTAACTTATGAAAGATATAAAGTACTGTACTATAAAGCATATGTAATAGCTGCTTGCAGAAAATTTCAAAGTCATGCCAAAAAGGCTCCTTGCCTTTCCTCGCCAAGACATTGGTGATCAGTCTTTGCTAGACAGCAAGCTAAACTCAGTGGATGGTGCCAGACGTCCGTGTGTTTTCCTGCCTTTATTGAGCTGTTTCTGATATCAACTAAACTAACGAATCAACAACTGTAACTAAAGAAGAAAATGAAATAAAACAGTATCATCCTCAATGACAGACATGTTCAAAGGAACGTAAATCCATGATTATAATTAGCTGCTAGTACAGCAATAAACCCGATAATAATACATTGGGGCAAATAAGTATTTAGTCAACCACTAATTGTGCAAGTTCTCCCACTTGAAAATATTAGAGAGGCCTGTAATTGTCAACATGGGTAAATCTCAAACATGAGAGACAGAATGTGGAAAAAACCCCAGAAAATCACATTGTTTGATTTTTAAAGAATTTATTTGCAAATCATGGTGGAAAATAAGTATTTGGTCAATACCAAAAGTTCATCTCAATACTTTGTTATGTACCCTTTGTTGGCAATAACAGAGGCCACATGTTTTATGTAACACAAGCTTTTCACACACTGTTGCTGGTATTTTGGCCCATTCCTCCATGCAGATCTCCTCTAAAGCAGTGATGTTTTGGGGCTGTCGTTGGGCAACACGGACTTTCAACTCCCTCCACAGATTTTCTATGGGGTTGAGATCTGGAGACTGGCTAGGCCACTCCAGGACCTTGAAATGCTTCTTACGAAGCCACTCCTTTGTTGCCCTGGCTGTGTGTTTGGGATCATTGTCATGCTGAAAGACCCAGCCACGTCTCGTCTCATCTTCAATGCCCTTGCTGATGGAAGGAGATTTTCACTCAAAATCTCTCGATTTAAGGCCCCATTCATTCTTTCCTTTACACAGATCAGTCGTCCTGGTCCCGTTGCAGAAAAACAGCCCCAAAGCATGATGTTTCCAACCCCATGCTGCACAGTGGGTATGGTGTTCTTCGGATGCAATTAAGTATTCTTTCTCCTCCAAACACGAGAACCTGTGTTTCTACCAAAAAGTTCTATTTTGGTTTCATCTGACCATAACACATTCTCCCAGTCCTCTTCTGGATCATCCAAATGCTCTCTAGCGAACCGCAGATGGGCCTGGACGTGTACTGGCTTCAGCAGGGGGACACGTCTGGCAGTGCAGGATTTGAGTCCTTAGCGGCGCATTGTGTTACTGATAGTAACCTTTGTTACTGTGGTCCCAGCTCTGTAGGTCATTCACTAGGTCCCCCCGTGTGGTTCTGGGATTTTTGCTCACCGTTCTTGTTATCATTTTGACGCCACGGGGTGAGATCTTGCATGGAGCCCCAGATCGAGAGAGATTATCAGTGGTCTTGTATTTTCTAATAATTGCTCCCACAGTTGAAGCATTTTACCTATTGCAGATTCAGTCTTTCCAGCCTAGTGCAGGTCTACAATTTTGTCTGTGGTGTCCTTCGACAGCTCTTTGGTTTTGGCTATAGTGGATTTTGGAGTGTGACTGACTGAGGTTGTGGACAGGTGTCGTTTATACCGATAATGAGTTAAAGCAGGTGCCATTAATTCAGGTAACGAGGGGGACCTCGTTAGAAGGAGCTAGACCTCTTTGACAGCCAGAAATCTTGCTTGTTTGTAGTTGACTAAATACTTATTTTCCACTCTAATTTGGAAATAAATTCTTTAAAAATCAAATAATTGGATTTTCTGTTTTTTTTTTCCCCACATTCTGTCTCTCATGGTTGAAGTTTGCCCATGTTGACAATTACAGGCCTCTCTAATCTTTTCAAGTAGGAGAACTTGCACAATTGGTGGTTGACTTAATACTTATTTGCCCTACTATATAATATAATATAATATCATATAATAAACTCAAACAAATAGTTACCGTGCATCAGCTAGTGTTCGCACATCATTCAAAACAACTACATAACTCGCTTTAAGGCGTGCGTAGGCTTGAAGCCGTATTTTTTTTGTCATTCACTCGGCTACGTGACTTTTTTTGTGTGCGTAAATGAGTCGTTCTTTGCGTGCCTAAATGCCTTCTTCGCATACAGAAGTCTAAAGCACTACCTGCTAAAAGCTGCTTGCGTCAAAACAAAAGAATAGCTGACCATGCCTTTGCCAAAAGAGCACAAGTCCCCTCTCATTTTTGCCTAACAAAGTGTTTTTATGCCCACACACGGTCCGCTACATTGGTATCACTCGCTTAAACATCGCCTCACTTGAAAGGTAAGCTTCCATTTTTTTTTTTTTTTTTTTTTTTGAAAAGTGGGTGGGAGGTGTATTATTTTCTATTATCTACTTCATTACAGGTATTAATGGTTAGGTTTGGTTTATTGAATGATTCAAATCTTATTTCAATCTGGTTTTACCCTTATTATATCATGTAATGTGTTTTAGTAGTGCTTGGAACAAATTCGGTGAATTGCATGTACGAAAATATGATACGAAAGCATCTCCAGAACGAAATAATTTTGTATCTTGTGGTACCACTGTACATTTATATAGAGGTGCCACAGTTGATAAGTGGCTAGCATGTCCGCCTCAGAGCTCTGTTCCTGTGTAAAGTTCCCTCATCCATTTCTGGTAAAAATATTAGTTCTTTCAGTTTATTGGAAAAAAATAATCAGTTTCAGCCAAAGTATCATTGAACTGTTTTTAACATGTCCTGTGGTTGAACTATCTCCTCTGTCACAGAGTAATGTCCTACCCATGTTTGGAGGTTTACCTGGACGCTTTCAAGGTCAGTAGCGAGGGCTCTTGATTATATCTTGGTTGAGCGCACCAATGTGTCATGAATATCAGCTTGTATGATTTGATGAAAAGCTAGTTTGTCGTAATTAATGCAACAAAGTTAAACATTATTTCATAAACATTTTGTTCATGCTTCAGTTGCTGAAGCCTTCCGACGACAAGCTTAGCAAATTCTGGATTGACTTCAACCTCGGCAGTCAAAGCATCTCCTTTTATTTCTCACTTTGTGATGAAAAGTCTCCGGTATGTCCAGATTTATAGTAAATTTAAAATTTTCATTATATTTTCATTGTACATTTATGCCTTAAAATATTTGCCCAAGTCATTTCTTCATATTTTTTAGAAAACACAAAACTGAACTAGTTGAATTTCTTTATATTTACGAACAATTTTTTAAATCATTTTTGTAAAAAATGACTTGGGCATTTTTTTAGGGGGAGACAATATGTACTCCTTAATGATTAACTATTGACATCCCTTCATGTGCTCGTAGACAAGTCTCTGGGATTCAATCTGTATCTCTGAGAATGAGCTCCAAAGTTACACTCTTACAGGTACATTACTTGCATTTAAGACTTAGGTACATTAGTGATCATAACAAGTATGTAGTAAAATCTATGTAAATATGACTAATCATCGGAATGAAAAATATATACAGTATTACATGTTGATTTTGGTGCACACAACTATAATAAAGTTGCGATCACACTTTTTCCACACGCAAAAGTTTTTCACTTTGTCAAAGTGTTTCATTTTGCTGTGAGATTATAGTATAAAAGATGCATGAGGACAAACATATTTTGTTTCCCAGAGTAATTTGTGAGCGATTGACCCCCTGTCGGGTCTCACACACACCATCATATCTCTAGCTTTTAAAGACAACAGAGTTCAACTAAAGTTTACATGAATAATTAAGAAACATTAATAACTGTGGAACTGTGTATAATTACACTTCACTTGCATTTTGGGCAACTACATATTTGGTTTTTTTTCTTGTGTTGTGAATATAAACTCGGACATTTTTTGATAATTATCACTTGAAATGTATACAGTGGGGAGAACAAGTATTTGGTACACTGCCAATGGGTTTTCCCATTGACTGTGTATCAAATACTTGTTCTCCCCACTGTATATTAGTAAATGTACATGAAAAAAGTGGAAAAGGCATTCCATCAACATTACGCACTGACATAAAACTAGAATTGCAGTAAATTGTTTTGTAAACTCTGCTCTTAATCTTAGTTATTGCAAAATGTGGAAGAACATTTTGAGGAAAGTCCCTTTTATAAAGATATGTTTGATTGAACTGCGACTGGCTGGCAAATTGCAAACAGTTTATTGTGTACCTTATCTTCTTCCAATAGTTAGCTGGGTTAGGCCCTGGCAACCGTTGTAAAGATAAGGAACGATGAGGGAATGAATTAATATTTGATCAAGTTTGGTGTGGAAGAGGCTGACCTGAAGCCCAATAACACAAATTTTCAAATCTTAAAATATACAGTAATATAATCTTAGTATTATGATGATCCTGTTTCACCATGTCATGTAGTGTAATACTGATCATTTCAAGCCAATTAGGAAGAGATCTTATTAATGTCTGACTTGTATCCATACTTGTGTCCATTCACTGCAGAGAAGGGAACAAAACAAATTTTACAGTTACGGCTCTCTGAAGTGGTCATGACAGGTAGCTTGCAAGGATCAAGTATCACCATCATCTTCTGCTCCACCCTGAACATCCTGCAGACTGTTTGTTGCATCTATGGACACAGAAAGTACAAAGTAAATTATTATAGATATGCAAATTTATAAGCACACTTTAACAAATGTATTCCTAATGTATAGATCGTAATTTCGGAAAAGGAGCTTAGCTCTAGACCACAAAAAACATTTCTAATATATTTCTTATTTGGCACCTAAATTAATTTGATCTGTCTATCTGAGTTGGCTATACATATAAAAAAATAAAGAGAACACGTAAACACGTCAGTGTTCCCTTTATATATTCATTTATTATTATTTTTTTTAAACAATGTTCAGATACTGATCTTTTGAAAAAATGAACACTGAAAAGTTTGCGTACCCTTTATGTTTTTGGAGAAGTATAGCATAATATTTGGGGAAATGCATTAACAAGACGCCTTCTTCTGCAGAGCACCATTAGAAAGACATCTGTTGCAAATATGACACTTAATATCATTGAGGAAGACAAATCCCAGGTAAACGGCACACTTCACTCAAGAATATTTGTTAAAACAAATATTTAAAAACTCAGAATCCTTAGATCCCTCATTGAATTTAAGAGGCCCCCGTTTTTGAGTTGTTTTGTTTCTTTGTTTTTGTTCACAGGGAATCAATAAGTTGTGCACATGTGCATTGAAACAGTTAAATTGCTTGGGAGTGGTGCTTCATAGAGAAGCACATTAACATACACTGTGTGCACAATTATTAGGCAAATTCTATTTTTGAAGATGAATTTTGTTATTGGATAGCAACTACCCCTGTTTAAAGTTGACTTTTTTAAGAAAATATGTGTACAGAATTCTTAGGCAATTATTACTGTGTGTAATTATACAACTAAATGAAAAACTGATTTTCCCATCTCACTTTTTATTTTTACATGCTGATGTGAGAATAATAATAATAAAAAAAAAAAACATCAAAATTCACGCATTAAAATATATTAAATTATAATTAAAAAAACAAATTATTAAACCCTATCATTTATATTAATTTGACCATTGTCAGCATGACCAGAGTGACTGTAATTCTCTGATTTATCCCAGATGCCTGTTTGGGCACTAGTTCGGTCCACTGCCATCCATTTTCAGCATCCAAATTGCAAGCCGATAATAATTTATTCAGACTGTCAGCAACTTGTTTTCTTCTGAAGAGTAATTAAAATTTCTAGTTTCTTTACCTTGAGAATCAGTTGAAAAGTCTGACTTTATTAAAACAGTCAAAACATTGTGCTGTCCCACCATAGACTCAGTATCTCACAATGGACCAATCAGTAGCCGGTAGTATTTTGAAGTAGGAAAAAAAAGCAATCAGAGGCCGTTATCTTGTCATATAAACAAGTTATGCTAGAATTCTTTTTCTATTTTTGACTAGCCCCAAACCCCAAAATGAGAAAGGTGTATAAAAATGCATTACTGCATTAACCTTTCTGCTTCTGAAACACAATGTGCATTTGTCATGACTATTACAGTGTAGGGTCTGGAAGTGATAACTCACTGCTACCATGTATGCCCGGCAGTTTAAACTGAAGTGTGTTGTGTTGTCACTGTGACAGAATTGTATCCCAGAGAGTCAACTGTCCCTTGGTGTTGATGTTAAAAACATTAACAACTTCCTTGGAGCCGTAGAAACATCTTCACAAGTGATTTTTTTGTTCTTTAGAAGGTTTGTAACTTTTTATGAAAGAATTCTCTATAATCTTTACAATTTTCTGTCCAGGTACCAGCCAATATGATGCTTTCAGAGCTGACTACTTTCAGCAACAGAAGTTCAAAAGGGCGCACACATCAGTCTAGTATGTACTACTACAAAATGGTCACCAACCTGATGATCATACACTCCACTTCATTGCACATAAACCTCCACAGCAAAAGTATCTTATGTCTGGTCGTAATATTTGATCCTCTAAAACAATTTAGCCAGTTCTACTTTTACGGGTATTTATTATCCCAGCAAGACTCAGTGCTAAGCATAGACCAGAGTTTCGCAATTTTGTGAACAGGTGCAAGCTTGGTGTGAACAATGGTAAAAATTAAGCAGGCTTTTTTGCATTTCTTTTAAAACTGCACGTTTCTTTGGCTAACAGGTGCAAGCAGGTGTGTTGCATGCCGAGGAAACCTCACTCCCGATGCCTTCAAGAGAGCATGCTAGCGGCCATAGCCTGGGCTTTTTACCCAGTGGACTATGAGTCCTGGCCTGGTAGAGGCTGGGAATTGCATCGTCAGCACATTCAAAACCAGCTACATTTGCATTACTTCACTTTTAGTTGATAGGAGAAACCAGTTTCCTGAGTAGAGGGTCGACATGACGTGTACTTGGAATAAGAAAAGTACAAGCAGAATAGAATTTACAGGGTGACATAGCTGTGAATATTTTTTTTCTCCATTTAAATAGTCACCCTTTAAAAATCTCATGTCTGCTTTCATTATCTTTGATATTTGTTTGATATCCTTATCCGTAAAATGGGGAACTATGCAAACTATGGGTTAGAAATTAATATTTTGAAAGTATGATACCTGAGTTAAACACTGACTAAAAGATGAGGAGCAGAGTGGGCGCCAAAGAGCCATGTATTAGTGAGTTTTGTATTCATATCAGTGAAATGTTTAGGGCATCAGCAAAGGCTTAATAGGCCGTAAGGCCCAAAACTTGTAGGGTCGTTGAAGACTCCATAATTGTCCATTGTTGTCAATACAAGCTTTAATGTTTGTTTGGCTACATCTGATTATCCGTCCAAGGTGTGTACCCTGCCTCTTAATAATAATAAAAATGACTTTTTTTTTTTTTTCTGTATCAGACAATCCAGATGAGAACAAAAGGAAACCCTTTCTGAAGATGTTTTGTCCTTCTGATAGAAAGAAATGTGCTAACATAGCACAGAAAAAGACCCCTGTTGATGAAATCATCAAATGTGGAATGACAAAGCAGGTATTGTTTTACTATAAACCTTTTATTGATGTAATTCCTGAATGGTCTTGGAACAAAAGAAAACTAGTGACACTGTTGGTTTGATTTTTTGTCACTGTTTAAATCTATACCACCTTTGTTTGTCTTTCACCAATATAACTAAAAAATGTTGCTTAAAGCAAGGGCCCCTAAGCATTTTTGTGCCACAGACCATTATAATCTGAGATAATATACTCCTGGGTTTATGAAAATACAACAAAGTAATAGGACACATGCCTCTTCTGAAGACTGTACACAAGAAAGCCCGCCCGTCTCATCAGACCATAGGACATGGTTCCAGTAATCCATGTGCTTTGTTGACATGTCTTCAGCAAACTGTTTGCGGGCTTTCTTGTGTACCATCTTCAGAAGAGGCTTCCTGCTGGGATAACAGCCATGCACACCGATTTGATGTAGTGTGCGGCTTATGGTCTGAGCTCTAACAGGCTGGACCCCCCCCTCCCACATCTTCAATCTCTGCAGCAATGCTGACACCACTCCTGTAACGAGTCACATGACATTCTGGAGGGAAAATGACTAGTAGTACTCTATTTGGACATTTAGGGATGTACGTAGTTTCTATGGGGTGTACTCACTTGTGTTGCCAGGGTTTTAGATACTAATGGCCATATTTTGAGTTATTTTGAGGGGAAAATAAATTAACTGTATTATATAAGCTGCACACATACAACTTTTCATTGTGTCAAAGTGTCATTTTGTCAGTGTTGTCCCATGAAGAGATATACTTAAATATCTGCAGAAATGCGAGGCGTGAACTCACTTTTGTGATACACTGTATGTAATTGACTTCGAGAAGCTCTTAGTGCATTCTTTGTTTGCTTGTCTGACAGACCATACCACTAATAAGTGAATCAGTAAAGATAGAGGGACAGGGTACAGAACAATCTCAAGGTAAGTGATTTTCATGAAACTCAGCCCCATAAACAGTAGTGTGATTTATGTATTAAGGAACACCTTACCTCACTCACAAATTTTCTGCCAGAGGATACTTTTGTGCCCGGTACCCAGTTGTTAACTGAGAGAAACATGTAAGGACCACAAAAATAAACTTTAGGTGCTTATAGATAATGTGATAGAGGTGTATGTCTGATCATTGTGTTCAACTATGTTTAGGGCTTGGAGAAATAACTTGTCAGCTAATGAAATACCATCAACTGTTCAAAAAAATCCACTGTCAAACCACGGTAAGGAATGTGCATGTAATATTTTTAAAGCTATTGTTAGTAGTATTAAACCCACTATACCTTTGATTTAAAGTTGTTTTTTTTTCCAACTATGTGATCTTTCTAGAGCAATTTGCAAATGATGCAAAGAAACAAAAGCAACCCATATTTGCCTCTAAAGAAAAAATCTCAAGGAGCTCATATGATTTGGAGCTGTATATTCTCAAAGAGATGCAAGCCCAGGGGAAACAAGTTGACAATCCTATTTACAGAGAGAGACACTCGTTGGTAGAAACTTCCAGTAGGAAATCTACATCCAAACAGGAGACAAATTCTAATGATATGGTAATTTGTTTTGCTTTATAAATATTCTGTTATTGCTTTTGATATTCTTTTATAATGACATTTAATGCTACAAGATAGTCATAATGATTATTCTCTCCATTTTGGAACCTTTACCAAGTCCGTTATACAATAATTTTGTAGTTTCAATACCTTGTACACGCCGCCGTGAAGTTGCCCCCCCCACCCCCCAAATCAGATTCAAATTTATCTAAAAAATGTGAACCATTTGTGCTACTTTTGTGCTGTAAAATGTTTTTTTTTTTTTTTTTTGTTTTTTTTTTTTTTTTTTTGGTGCTTTAGTTTTTGAGATATTTACAATTTTTTATAGGTCAACCACCACCCCATTTTGATTCAAAATGGCTGAATTGCTTGTGCTGTAAACATTTTTGTTTGTGCTGCATCGGTTTTGTAGACATGCGTTTAATTTGAAGTGATGATGTCATACTGTCCCCCATTTACTGCAAAATGGACATGAAGTGGTGCCATTCGTTTGTGCTAGTTGTTGGGAAACACAGAGTTGGTAGTCTCTGTCAGCCGTGGGAGTTTACGCAAGGGGTGCGAGTGACGTCGTGACTTTTCTTTGTGCTACTATCGCTTTATAGCTATTGGGATATTAGTTAGGAGTGATGATGCACAGCCTTTCCATAGCCTAACTCCTGCGGCTGGCGGAGCATACCAACTTTTTCAATAACGGGCGGGTGTGAGTGATGTCATAACTCGAAATTAATATCTCAATTCTCAAGCCCCCCATTTACTGCAAAATGGACCCGAAGTGGTGCCATCCGTTTTTGCCACGTTTGTCCTAGTTGTTGGGAAACACATCGGTTATTGAGAGAGTTGCTACGCACCGTCAGGCGCAGGTTACGGAAGGGGTGTGAGTGACGTCATTACTCTAAATTAATACCTCAATATCATCAATATCATTAATACCTCAATATCATCAATATAAACACATTTCATATTTGTGTGCAAATGTGGAGAAACACTTCAATAAAAACTAGCATTTACCAAAAGTGGCGGTGCGACAAGGGTGCAGACACTTTATCACTGCCGGTTTTCTAACATATCTGGATGCCCATCATATGAGCATACCTGTCATTACAGCGTATGCGCGCGCATGTGTAGTATGTGTTTGTACATTAAATAGCTTTCCATTCATCATGGTGGCATAGCGGAGATGACAGGGAAGCAAAATAATCATTTTAACGATGGTTTCATGCTACATTTTATGGTATATATTTTTAAAATTTACTTATAATAATACTCGAAAGGAGCTAAGCGTTGTCTTTGTTTTCGAACCCTTTTCAGATGGCAAATTCTGCTATCACCTTTCGCCGTGGGTCACGTTCTGCGTTCTTACATTATTCACATTTACAGTATTATTCACTGCATCGTTAAATTTAAACTATTTGGTTATCGTCATTATAGCAGGTATACGTCAGCTGTAACATGGTGTAGAATTATTCCATATCTTAGAACATCTTTGTAGCATAGAGAGGAATGCTACTCTGGGAATCATTGGAAGATTATCATAGTATACGTAGGAATGCTACTCTGGGAATCAGTGTAACACTATCAAGGTATACATAGGAATGCTTCTCTGATCAATTGTACCAGCCCAAAATAAAAACACAAAAGGATGAAAAAAGAAGCACGGTTGTCTTGTGTGAATAATTTAAAATGTAAAGGAAAGGACATAAATTGCCTTCAAATTCTGAAATGGCCCACCTAATAGAACATCGTTGTAGCATACGTAGAATGCTATTGTGATTACGTAAGCTCGCATGATAGACGTAGTTGCCAGACTGGCATACGGGTCTGCTATTCTGATAAAGTACACTGGTCTGGCAGAACATCGGCCTTGGGCACCCGTGGTCTAGCCTTTTACCGTAGCACCCAGTCTCTCTGCTCTGCTACCGTGCACCGCTACGGTAGCGGTGCAGCTGTGTGTTAACGCCTAGCTTGCCTTTAACACTGCTTTTGGGGAAGGGTCGGGCTTGACAAAAAATAAAATGGGTTGAGGATAAGTCTGAGAATGCTCGGTTTTCTTTCTGCTCCTTATGAGCAATATTTCAAGATTGCTTACACGGCCGAGAGTCTTAAACTGTCCGTATGTGTGTGTGTCATGCACAGACAGTGCGTGCATGCTATTGATCCATCATAGACTTGGATCTATATGAACTTTTAATGTAAGACTATACGGGGATTGTTTATGTCTGTTATTTGTGTCATTAAAAAAAAAAAATCAAAATATGATCACCTTTGAATGATGTTGAGCCAGGGTGTGTGGTCATTTGTTTTGAGGCTTCTACGCAGACTTCAAAAACAAAACCGAGATAATGAAGAAAATGAAAGACATGCCCAGAAAGGGGGCATGTTAAGCACGTTCCATCTTGTTTTTCGAAACCTCAAAATAAAAACGACATCATCATTTCTAGAATTTCATAAACGCAATGAAACAATTCATTAATATTTTAATGAAGTTAAACTTCAGGTGGCAGCATACAACAGAGTATCGTGGTGCGTTAGATGCACTGCAGGGAAAATAAACATTAAATCATGAAGGCTCATTATGTATTTTTAACCGACAGTCTTTATGATTGGGAATGCCAGATATCTTTGCATTGAGCGCTTTTCTTTTTGTGAACATTATTTTATTTTTGAGAGATCGGAATATTATTTTTGTAGCGACTTAAATGTTCTTAACTGCCCAAATGCATGATGGGAATTTGCATGAGTCACAGCGGTTGCTGCAAATGGTATATCTTCTCTGCATTGAGTACAATACATGGTGTTAAGAAAAGATCATCTCCACTTATTCTTCCCCATGTCGCTTGCCACAACAGTTATAACAGTTGTGGAAGAGATGCCACCGTCTATTCCATTAAATAGCGCGGCTCCAATAAATGCCTGCGTTACCAATTCGCCTATCTTGGCAAAGGGCGGTGCTATGGACCGGCGATTCATGTTGGCTCGTCCTGTCGGTTGGCTCAGTTCATCTGATTTCCTCCTGAGGAAGACAGCGGCGTACATATAATCACCGAGGGGCGTTGGATGGCTTTTTGTGGGTACTTTTATTAACAAAACAAAAGCATGTGGGGGACGCAGCACTTGAGCCTGCGCTAACTGCGCACTTTCTCTACTCTCTCGCTCGACCACTTACTTCCTCACTGGCCAATCTGACAATGCCGGTCACGTTGAAAATAACAGCGGCACCCGGTAACACCTGCGTCCACTCCACTTGCTTGTCTCTGCCCTTAGCTCCCAATATACTTCAAACGGCGCCATTGTACTCTGTTCGCGTCAATGCTTGAGTGGGTCGTTCCGCGCATGCGTTAATTGCGTTAAATATTTTAACGTGATTAATTTTCAAAAATAGTTACCGCCCGTTAACGCGTTAATTTTGACAGCCCTAGTTTTGACATATTACTGTTGGCGGGATGCAAGCATTACACATCTAAAATCGGCTGACGAGGAGGACCTATCATGAGTGCGTGAGAGGAGCATCCTCCAAGTTTGAATGGATTGGGATGTAACGGGCCTACAAATGCACTCAAAGTGTGCAGACCCCGAATTGTGATACAGCTGTTGTGTATGTGCGTAGGTTTCACTGTTGTCACAATATGGAAGCGCTCGAAAGCAGTATCATTTTTTTGTGTTTAGAAACATTTTCTCCATTATCAGAGGTCAAAATTCTCAATTTGCATGCTTAAACCCTTCTTTCACGTGAAGGTCATTTATGCTCGGTGTTGTCTTTCCTTTTACGTATAAGCAAATCATATTCTGGTCATGTTGAAGTACTGTAGCACAAACATTCATTACGTGTATGGCATACACAGCAATTTTGTGACTAATGGATACCTGTCGAAGTTCAAGTTTTGCACTACGTCAGATTAGTTTTTGCAGGTAAACAAAAGAGAGTAATAAGATAGTTTTATTTTTCGTTTAGAGACCTGTGGAAGGCAAGATGGCCAAATCTATCTTGAGTTATTATACCACAAACAGGCAACCTAAAGAAAATGCTGGAAGTCGACAAGAGCACTGGATTCCACCAAGTGTCAACAGGTGCACGTTCTACTGTACTAATGATTCTCACATGTTTTCCCTCAACAACTTATCATAGACTGCATGGCATGCATCCCTCTTATTTTATTTTCATCTTTGTTTTTGCCCTGTAGTATGAGCTTGCATCCTGCTAATAAAGTAAGTAACCGCTTTTATTCCGAAGCAGAGACTTGATTTACTCATGATTATTTTTACTTGCCATAGGAAAATGCACGAGCAGGAGATGTAACCAAACTCCTTAGTAAGATCCCATCAAACTCTGCAAACCAAAGGTGATATTATATGTCTAATTAATTCTTAAAATTCTGCACATCTGACTATAATATGCACAGCCCAAAAATTTAAGAAAAACATCCACATATACGTCACACCTGCCGATAGGCTGCATGTGTCAATGTCTTTATATAGGATATTTACTATGAGAAATGTTACACAAAAACAATTGATTAAAATTATATTTGTCAACCAAATTAAGAAATATTACACAGAAACATTTGATTGCTCAAAAATACAGTATATTTGTCAACCAAATTAACATCAACACGCCGAGTGTGTCCTCCACATGCAGTGGCATGTAAAGGGAGCCACACACAAGTCCCATTTGTATTATCTGAGGCAGTGAGAAATCGTAAAACACTTAAGTTTAAAAAAAAAAAAAAAAATGTGACTATCATTTCTCTCTAAATTTGTCAAAACATGGACACCTCCTCATGACATGCAATAGAGCAAATTTTTATTTTCTTTTTTTTTTGTTTTGTTTTGTTTTTTTTTTTGTTTGAATGCAAAGCCTGTTTGCCCACCACCTCAAAAATCCACGAATAAGCCACTTTTTTGCAAAAGCCGCAGGGGTCAATTTGAGAGAAAAAAAAAATATTGGCTTATACTTAGAAAACTACAGTCATATCATTCATGAGAAAGAATTGTTATTTTGCATTTATGTTTAATACTTTACTGTATTTTACAGAAAACATGTTTATGAATTCACCACTGATGATCAATTTAGCCCTGAGGTAAATACTGTACATTTCTATCTCATGATACCTGAATGCAAAATTATTGGGTTTTAACAGCCGTTTTTTTTTTTTTTTTTTTTTTTAAGGCAACATACAACACATTTATTGACAAATCAGCCACATCATGCAAGTACGTGTTGACTGAATTTGTTCCATTATTTTTCTATATAGATTTTTAATATCGGTATTAGAAATTAGATTTTGTATTAAAATATATCTCCTCTAATTATATATTTGTTAATTGGCAGAGGTTTCTGTAAATCACCGGGGCATTCTAAAACAACCTGTACAGGAGAACTGGCAGCAAATGTATGTATTTTTTTTTCTGTCATATCCTGACATTCAGTAATTTTATGTATGATGAATAAAACTATTACTCTCATGAATCACAAATTGTTGTTCTGATTGTGAACTGAAAATTGTAGGAGAAGCGGAATGGGAAGATGCAACTGTTCGGTGCCAAAGACAATACTAATTTCCCAGATGCCAGCTGGCTGAGAGAGCCAAACAAGAAAGCCACTACACGTGCCCAAAAGCAACCAATGACAGTCAAAGAATTTCAGGCTCATAAATCAAGTAGAATATCTAGCTTAGTCCAAATCAGATATTAAAATGCCTAATTTCTAATTGAATTAAAACGTTAATGTGGTTAATCAACAAATTTCCATACTTTTGAAAATTTTTCTCATGTTAGATGAAATCACAGCTGTACCCCGAGGCGTCCTGAAACCTGGAAAAAGAAATGCAAGACTAAATAAGGTAAGTAAAATGCAATGAGTATGATAAGCAGTAATAGCCATTTATACTCGTGGAACATAACTACAGTCAGCCACAAGGTGTCATCGTTAAATAAGAGATCATTCTTTTGAAGGCGAGGTTGCCAAAGAAGGCAATTTCGGAGCCTGGCAAACCCAGTGTCAACAAAAGACCCCGGCGGGCTGCAACCTTGGGCAAGAACTATGAAGAGCCATACACCGATGAGAGCTCGTCCGAATTAGAGATGCCTCAATCAACCAAGGTAAGGAACTCTCAGAAATTGTGCCACTTATTCCTTAGGAAAGAATATTGAAATCAACATGCTTGTAATATTTACTGATATCCTAATTTCAAGGTTAATGCAGGACCTTAAAAAGTTTTGATAATGTGCCTTAAAAAGGCTTTGGAATTCATCTATTTTAAATTCCCCCAATTTTTAAATTGTGCTTCATTGCATGATATGTGCCTGAGAAATTTGCAGAAACTCTAGGAGTTAGTGATTTTTTATTTTTATTTTTTGCAACATTGGCTGTTAAATTTGTCCCGGAATTGGCATTAGGCTTTGTTTTAAGTGGTCATGTCTATGTCTTGAATTTGATATAACAGACATTGAATTACATGGTTCCTATCTCATCTACTACATAATTATTATGGACACCATATACACTTATTATCTGTACTGTTCTCTCTCTTAGCGGAATAGTATTATTGCCCAACCAAACAAGTCCAGTGTCACAAAGATTCATGCCCAAAAACCCACGTCCAAGCGTTCCCATCCTGACCAACTGGCCTCCCAGTCATGCACAGAGAGGAGCCAATGTAAGTAATTACCAATAGTTAACTATTTCAATGCCATTAATGGTGATAAACATGTGGCTATTTTTATCGTTCTGCTGTGAATTTAAGTGAGTTTGTCACAAGTAGATATCCAATTTATTTAAAGTGAATGAACTTCGCTGTCAATGGAAGCCAATGAGTTAATATAAAGATGAATAGTGGCATGGAAGATGGATAAATGATGAATTATATTGGACTTATCCAAATATGTACTCACCATATACTGTATGAGTATAATTTTGATTTGAACAATGTAAACCAATTCCACTAAGGGCCAAATGGATGCAGGTTTTTATTTCCAACCAATGAAGAAGACACCTTTTCACCAACCTGACCTCCATCCATCCATCCATTATCTTCCGCTTATTCCGGGGTCGGGTCGCGGGGGCAGCAGCTTCAGCAGGGAAGCCCAAACTTCCCTCTCCCCAGCCACTTCAGCCAGCTCCTCCGGCGGGATTCCAAGACGTTCCCAGGCCAGCCGAGCGACATAGTCTCTCCAGCGTGTCCTGGGTCGACCCCGGGGCCTCCCGCCGGTGGGACATGCCCGGAACACCTCTCCAGGGAGGCGTCCAGGAGGTATCCGAACCAGATGCCCGAGCCACCTCAACTGGCTCCTCTCAACGCGGAGGAGTAGCGGCTCGACACCAAGCCCCTCCCAGATGACCGAGCTTCTCACCCGATCTCTAAGGGAGAGCCCGGACACCCTGCGGGGGAAACTCATTTCGGCCGCTTGTATCCGGGATCTTGTTCTTTCGGTCACGACCCACAGCTCGTGACCATAGGTGAGGGTAGGAACGTAGATCGACCGGTAAATCGAGAGCTTCGCCTTTTGGCTCAGCTCCTTCTTCACCACAACGGACCGGTGCAGCGTCCGCATCACTGCAGACGCTGCACCGATCCGCCTGTCAATCTCCCGCTCCCTCCTACCCTCACTCGTGAACAAGACCCCAAGATACTTGAACTCCTCCACTTGGGGCAGGATCTCATCCCCGACCCGGAGAGGGCATGCCACCCTTTTCCGGCTGAGGACCATGGTCTCGGATTTGGAGGTGCTGATCTTCATCCCAACCGCTTCACACTCGGCTGCAAACCGCCCCAGTGAGAGTTGGAGGTCACGGCTTGATGAAGCCAACAGCACCACATCATCTGCAAAAAGCAGAGATGAGATGCTGAGGCCACCAAACCGGACCCCCTCAACGCTTCGGCTGCGCCTAGAAATTCTGTCCATGAAAATTATGAACAGAATCGGTGACAAAGGGCAGCCTTGGCGGAGTCCAATCCTCACTGGGAACGAATTCGACTTACTGCCGGCAATGCGGACCAGACTCTGACACTGGTCGTACAGGGACCGAACAGCCCTTACCAAGGGGCTCGGTACCCCGTACTCCCGGAGCACCCTCCACAGGACTCCCCTAGGCACACGGTCGAACGCCTTCTCCAAATCCACAAAACACATGTAGACTGGTTGAGCGAACTCCCATGCACCCTCGAGGACCCTGCCGAGGGTGTAGAGCTGGTCCACTGTTCCACGGCCGGGACGAAAACCACACTGCTCCTCCTGAATCCGAGATTCGACTTCCCGACGGACCCTCCTCTCCAGCACCCCTGAATAGACTTTACCGGGGAGGCTGAGGAGTGTGATCCCTCTATAATTGGAACACACCCTCCGGTCCCCCTTTTTAAAAAGGGGGACCACCACCCCGGTCTGCCAATCCAGAGGCACTGTCCCCGATGTCCACGCGATGTTGTAGAGGCGTGTCAGCCATGACAGCCCTACAACATCCAGAGCCTTTAGGAACTCTGGGCGGATCTCATCTACCCCCGGGGCCTTGCCACCGAGGAGCTTACCAACCACCTCAGTGACTTCAAACCCCGAGATTGAAGAGCCCACCTCAGAGTCCCCAGACTCTGCTTCCTCAAAGGAAGGCGTGTCGGTGGAATTGAGGAGGGCTTCGAAGTATTCTCCCCACCGACTCACGACGTCCCGAGTCAAGGTCAGCAGTACACCATCTTCACTATACACAGTGTTAATGGTGCACTGCTTTCCTCTCCTCAGACGCCGGATGGTGGACCAGAATTTCCTCGAAGCCGTCCAGAAGTCGTTTTCCATGGCCTCACCGAACTCCTCCCATGTCCGAGTTTTTGCCTCGGCGACCGCCGAAGCCGCAGTCCGCTTGGTCAGCCGGTACCTGTCAGCTGCCTCCGGAGTCCCACAGGCCAAAAAGGCCCGATAGGCCTCCTTCTTCAGCTTGACGGCATCCCTTACCCCAGGTGTCCACCAGCGGGTTCGGGGATTGCCGCCACGACAGGCACCAACCACCTTACGGCCACAGCTCCGATCGGCCGCCTCAACAATGGAGGTGCGGAACATGGTCCACTCGGACTCAATGTCCCCCACCTCCCCCGGGACAAGGGAGAAGTTCTGCCGGAGGTGGGTGTTGAAGCCCTTTCAGACAGGGGATTCTGCCAGACGTTCCCAGCAGACCCTCACAATACGTCTGGGCCTGCCAGGTCTGACCAGCATCTTCCCCCACCATCGGAGCCAACACACCACCAGGTGGTGATCAGTTGACAGCTCCGCCCCTCTCTTCACCTGAGTGTCCAAAACATGCGGCCGCAAGTCCGATGACACGATCACAAAGTCGATCATCGAACTGCGGCCTAGGGTGTCCTGGTGCCAAGTGCACATATGGACACCCTTATGTTTGAACATGGTGTTCGTTATGGACAATCCGTGACGAGCACAGAAGTCCAAGTTATTTGAAGTGAATGAACTTCGCTGTCAATGGAAGCCAATGAGTTAATATAAAGATGAATAGTGGCATGGAAGATGGATAAATGATGAATTATATTGAACTTATCCAAATATGTACTCACCATATACTGTATGAGTATAATTTTGATTTGAACAATGTAAACCAATTCCACTAAGGGCCAAATGGATGCAGGTTTTTATTTCCAACCAATGAAGAAGACACCTTTTCACCAACCTGACCTCTTACAATTGTAATCAATTGATTGCAGTCGGGAGCTGGTTGTTTCAGCTGAAAGTTCATTGGCTTACCTGCAGTGCTTAATTTGTAAATCATAAGGTGCTGGAACGCAAATTACATATGACAGCGCAGGGATGACGAGACGGGCACAGGTCCTGGAACATACACAGAAAATGGTGCTGTAAACAACACGCAAATGCCCACTTGCCATGGTGTGGGACTTACAAGCCGCAATTCCTGATAATATCCATGGTATAAATTTAATGTCAACATTTTACAATTATTTCGGCTATACTCTGCACAGCACGGGCAATTGCCCATATAACTACAGTGGGACTTTCAGTACGCAGTCAACAGTTTCTCAACAGGTCTAACTTGTAAAACATAAAAAAGAAAAATCAGATATTACAATAAATAACACAAACCCATTGTTTTGCGAGTTTCATGCCAGTCTTCACGGGCCCCAAAGTTCCCACAGCCTTACAAATTGTGCACCCGAAACCTGAATTTCCCGTAAGGGTAATGGCCTGTTGCTCCGACTGTTGGTGGTCCACCTGGCTGACTGCTGGCACTGTAGCTGGCCCCTATTCCGGGTGGCGCTGAACCTGACCCGGGTGCTGCCACGGTAGCAGCCTCCTGCCCCGGGGTTGCTGGCTGTCCGTGAACCTGGCTAGCTGCTGCAGCGCTAGCCTCCTGCTGCACCCGGTCCTGTTTATTAGCATAATCGCTGCAGCTGACCTCATCGCCGGTTGTTGCTTTTCCGACTCGTTTTGAACCATCTTCCTTCTTTTTTAAAAAAAGACAGTAAATGCAACTTTTTGGCATGTTGAAATACCGTTTGAGCCTGGCTGCTTGCTCCCCCGATTTTTTTCCCCCTTTGTCAGGAGCAATATTTGTTGGTCCAGGTTTTCAGTGCATCAACAAATCTCCAACTCTTTCAAATGACGTTAGATTTTCATGCAATTCTTGGGATTTGTTCTGTAAATGAATTTGTGCATATTATTATTTTATTTTATACATTTTTAAAAACACGTTTTTATATTATTGTGATTTTCTCTACACGAGAAGTCCCGGATCTGCCCAAATAAGTCCCGCAGGGAGGCCAAACTCAAGAGGTGCCGGATCTTGTTCCGGCAGGATCCGGCACAAATTAACCCCTGCTTAACGCCGCTGTATTGGTTGGAACAAAATCCGGCAACAACTTGGCACTTTGTGATGATGGTTTGAAACCCATGTACTTGTAGATTGTTGCATTATTGTGTTAGTTTGGACATATGTGGTTTACCATTTTTAAATAATGTAAATAATCTTAGAGTGAAAGACCATTTTTTGATGTATTTAAAGTTGCAAATGGGGAATTTCTTTATCTAAGTCATGGGAAAAATCCTGTTTAAACACAACAAAATAACAGCGGTTTTGAGGCATCTGTTATACACACTGACGATGACAACAACAAAAAAATCCTCGTGTTAGGCTATTTGATTTGCTTCAAGCTACAGAATTTCACATTAAAAAAAATATGAATTTCTACGTTTTATTATTGTGTTTTCAAGTCTTCCTACAGGGATGCACAATTGCACATGTTAAGGTTGTTGTTTGTCCCTTTAACAGTCACAATAGAGACTATAACATACATGGAAATCTGTAAATAGTAAAGATGCACGATAATATTGGTTACCGATGTTTATCGGCCAATAATGGCAATTATGACTTCACACAGATAATCCAGATTTTTAAAAAAAATTCAACCGATAATGCAATCCGATGATTATATACTTGATTTAGCCATCTAAATGTGTGCAACCGAAGCAGTTTTGTCCACTTCTCCACCGACGCCTCCTCAACCCCTCCTCTCTCTGAAGCCCCTGAGGGAGGAGGGTTTTGAGGAGTATGGCGTCATAGAGCAGGCGGCGTTACACAATAGGGTTGAGGCGATATCATGGCTGCTCTGTCACTAGCGTGGGTTGATTTTTTCCGTGTGTGAAACAAACGACGCTCTCGCCATCTGCAAAACATGCACTGCAGAATTTCCATGAGGCGGAAAGAAAGCGTCCTCCTTCAACACCACTAACCGGATCAGCCATTCAAAACTGCATCACAAAGAGTTTTTGGAACGAATACGAGGCTGCTGCTAGCGCGAATGCTAAAGCTGAATACGCATAAACTAAGCTAAACTACGGGGCTTGTGACGATGGAGAGACACTGCGGCCTTCCTGGAGTCAGGTATTTTGGGAATGCAGCCCAAAGCGGGTGGTAAACTCCATCTAAGGCGAAACACCGGCACAAGACCGATAGTCGACAAGTAGCCGTCTTCCGACTGTCTTCCAGGCAGGCCGAGCCCTGTTCCTCCGCTGCGGGATCTCCGACGAACACCCCAGTTTCTCGAGTGTTCCCCCACGGCGTGTGGGACGCGAGGCGCGCGCATCTGTCCCGAGCAGACCCAGGCCCCGAATACGCCGCGGCTATCCAGCCGGGGCGGGCTGATATCCGGTACGATTGTAGCTGTCGCCCCCACTCATCTCCGGTTCATATCATCGAGCACTACGGCCAGACAGAGGCCTGACGCGAGTGCTAATTTGGCGGCTGGACGGAGTGAAGGGCACAGGCGGCAGGGGATGCCCGACGAGAGACGTTTTTTTACTGAAGTGACCTGAGAGCCTAAGCCCCGGATAAAAAAATAATGAAGTTTATACGACCATTCTTTGTGAAAAACATGCTGATCACATCGGTCTCACCACAAACAGTACATTTGGACAAGTGATGTCAAATAAGCATCCTTATCATCACGGCACGGTATTTAGATGATAGTTTCAACATGCTCCATACCACACTCACAAAAAAGTCAGCCAGTCAGTAATGCATTCAGTACGCTGTAAATTTATGACGTCTTGATCAGATCATTCTTCCTAAATCTAGTTTTTAGTTAGTTTTGTAGTAGTTTAGTTTTCTATTTTCTCCGTCTTGTTTTGAGCATTAAAGACTAGTGAATGCACCATATTATTTTACTTACTTGAAGTAAATATTGTCATTTGTTCTTAAGCCCATGTATCTAAAAAAAATTGTCATTTTTCACCTAAATAAAGAAAAAAATGCTTTCAAATAATGTTTTGAACCATACCTATTCTTGAATAAAGAACATTTCTGACAAGTTTTTTTAGGATTAAGTATAAAAATTTATTTCTTAAAATAAGGCTGTTAAGCTTGTTTTCAGCTTGCTATTTTTCTTCAAGAAATCTAAGTAAAATATACTTGAAACGCTGGCAGATAATTTCACTTATTTCCAACAGATTTACACTGAAAACAAGGGAATTTAACTAGTTTTAAGGAGGAGTGTTTATGCAGTGTAGTAATGTTATGTCAGGAATGGGTTACTTATAAAGGCATTTTTGTGCAACTTAGGTATTTACTTTGTAAGTAATTGTTGCCAAAAGTTTACCTTAACACAACGTCAGACAATCTGTCTTTATTTAGATGTTGGAATTCACTACTTGTTCACATTTGATGTTGGAAAAAAAGAGCAATAAATTATATTTTTGCACAGTAATATTTTCTTTTGTGTATACTTTAAAAGTTTACATAAATTGTAATAGAATTATCGGCTTGACATTATCGGTTATCAGTTGGAACGAGGAGGAAATGATTGGTTATTGTATCGGTTGAAAAATGTATTATCTTGCATCACTAGTAAATAAAACAGCTGTTTGAGCATCTGTGGTCGTTTTGGACACTTACAGGCTCTGAAATGTCCACCCATTTAATGGAGATGGCCTTCTCTCCTGCTTTCAGTCTGCCACCATCTTCCACACTAAAGGAGGTAACACATTATTTTAGGGTCTCTGTTGTACTTTACACTTCATGATATATCACAAATTTCCCAAGTTTAAGACCCTTTGATTATGTTGTAATAATTTTTTATTGAGTACTCCAAGCAGTATATGAAGATGGGGCCCTGGGGTCTCTTTATTCCTATTCTTTTTTTCTCTTTTTTTTTTTTTTAGACACCTGTGATCCAACAGTCTTCACTTTCAGTGGCCTCTTTGCCCTTGGCATTCAAAAAGGCATCCGCCATTGTCACTTCCCCACATTCACATTTTTCTGTCTCTGACCTGAATTGTAGCTTTACTCCAGAATCTGATGTATCTCAGGTTTCTGTTTGTCTTTCCATTCAAGTTCAGCAAAGCACAATTGCCTCACAGGCTGAGGTAGGCTCTACTCTACCTAATATGAATGGAAAGTTGAATTTGGAAATAAGTTTCACCCACAAATATTAATTGTTTGCTGACAGAAAACACCACATTCAAATAAAGAGCCTACTTTCATCTCAGGTAAATATTGTTTCAATATTCAATTCAATATCAAAGCTATTGGATATTTAGTTATTGCAACAACATGTAATAATGAAATAAAATATCTGTCCAATATATTATACATTATAACATCTTGGTGACAGGACCCTGTCGGAAGCACCACACTTCGTCTCGAAATTTTGAGGATCAAAAGGAACAAAGAAAAAAGTGCCCCTCTCGCATGAAACCTACAGCACTGTTCAAATCATGTAAGCAAAAATTCAATTTTGAATGATTATTAAAATCATGTAATACATCCCTTGCCCGAATTATCTCACTCACTTATTTTGCTATTGTAATGAAAATACAAGATAAAGCAACTGCTCTGTACGTGCTTTAGTAAAATTACGTAAGTTGAGAACTGTTTAAAGACTGTGAAATTCAGAAATGCCTCCCAGGGCACTTTGATTTGTCTGTAATCTTTAGATGCAGAGAAGATCACTGAGGGCAAAGGACTAGCTACCTGCTCTTCAATGATGACAGATCACTCCACCATTGATGGTGGAAATGAAGAGATGCACTTGGAGGATTTAGAGTTACCAAATGTTGCCATGAACTTCAGTAATCTGTCTCAGCTGCTCAGCAACAAACTAAAGGCAAAGTTACACACTGAAATCATGTTCATTTTCTGTACTTTATGACCACGCACTGTATTACTACACAGTGAATAACAGTGTACATTTAATAATGTGCCTTTGAATGCAAGCTATGTAGGTATGCACCGAGAATTTAGTCACCAAAAATTTCTTCTGAGAAACTTGTCACTGAAACCGATGTGGCTGAAACAGGATATTTTTTAGCAAAAATATTAAAGGTTACTTTGTGTCAATTTACACCCCCCCACCCCCCCAATGAGTGTATGGCCAGTTTGAAACATGTCATCTTTGTGGTTAATGATTTATTTGCAATTTTATTTGACACTCATACGGCTTTGCCAATGAACTGATTTAAAATTAGTGATAGTGTAATGTCACACCATGCCTTATTATGCAAGTACCTGACTTCATTGTCCTTCGTACATGCCACTCTCTATGGCCACTGAATTTCTTAATGTAAACACTTGGCATCTTACACACCCACTTGCCAACATCCAATCAGAGCAAAGCATTTTAATTTTAAATATTAATTCATGAAATAGTAAAATTCGATCCACTCAGATACATGTTGCAAAAAAAATTGGAAATGACCTGCGATGTAAGCATAGCTTTAGAGTTTAGACAAATTCTGTCCTGTTTTTTTTTTTTTTTTTTTTTTTTTTTTTTCTCTGTGTTGTTCAGTCGCTTAGACATGGAGAATGGGAATCTGACTGTCTTTATAGACTAAAGAGATTTCATGTTCCACGTGAGAGTAACAGTACATATTTGGTCACGTGCAGAAAACGTTCCAGCCTATTTTATTATTTTTTTTATTATCATTATTTTTCAATATCGGATGGTTTGATAGGTTTTTTTTTTTCAGCATGGATTTTCTAATTTTTGGACTTGGCCAAGAATTGTCACTCTGGTGCATCACTACTTTTAACCTTGAATTAATTCCTAAAGTGATCAATATTTTATTTTAAAACACTATTTTTGAAATATTTTTACATTCAGAACAATGTCAAGATATTGAACATGTTTTACAAAGAGAACATGAGGACCATCCAGGAACATATCTTCGCTCTACACACGCAACTTGGTAAACACAGGTCAGCCAGTATGTTCTTGGAATAAATGTTGCCAATGAAACAAATTTTTGGGGAAAAAATAGAATTTACACATACTCCTTTAATTTCTCAATGCTAATGTTAATACACTCTTTTGCACGGGTGTCCAAAATCGTCCTCAAGGGCTGCTGTGGGTGTGTTTGGGTTTGGTGTGATTCTGATTTGTTCCTCAGTGGTTCTCTTTCCCTTCATTTCACCTGTTGCTTGTCCTTGTGTGTTCTGACCAATCAGCTCCTCTTGTGGTTCTGTGTTACACACCTGCATCTCATCATCTCATTACCCCTGTAATTAAGTTCCGTTTGTGTTCAGTCGTAGTCGGTTAAGTCCGGCATAAGGTGGGTGAGTAAGTACCCAACAGAGTAGTGTTGGAACTTACAAATGCCCAAAACAAACTACAAACAAAAGACTGAGGAAATACAAACATTACTTAGAAATGTTTTCATTAAAAGTACCTACTGTATGTGTCCTGCTCAGTCTAAACATTTTTTGCGACACATTTTCAGGGATAATACAGCTTCATTTTGTTAGAAAGCAGTATCTTTTGTTTACTGTAATTAAATTACAAATGGTAGATGAACTGGTTTTGTGTCAAACAGGTTGGTTGTAGAAAATTGACAAAATGTTTATTCATTCTTTTACTGTACCGTTTATCCTCACAAGTGTTGCGGAGGTGCTGGAGCCTGTAACAGCTAACTACTTGCAGGAGGCGGGGTACACCCCAGTGTTCGGACTGTTTGCCAGGTAATCGTAGGATAAACAACCTTTCACAAAATCCCACCTTGACTGTGGAGTAGAGCAGGGCGGTAAACCGAAAATTTACCGTTACCGAAATTCTTCACGATGACCGACGTAATTTTGACCACGTCGGTAAATTCGGTAATTTAATAAAAGAAGAAAATATAGTCTTTTCATCCCGCTTTGACTCTGTGTTGTTCGGCTATGTTCATTCCCCTTTAAGAAAGCAGACAGTGCGCTTACGTTTGGAGTCACATGGTTTTCAGGAAGCCAATCAAACAGAAGCCTGGTAGGCTAACGCTAGCAGCTAACGCTAGCGGCTAATGCTACAAGTAAACGGGATGAAGTCGGGCTTAAGTTAGCTTCGCCAAACTTTCACCCGACATTAGGTAAACTCTTGACAGGTTCCAGATAGGGATGGAAAAACCGAGGCTTTCTGAAACAATGAACCACTTTTAAGACAATTGCCCTAAATTGAATCACTGTTTGACACACTGCAAGAGCCCCATCTACTGGATAAACAGTGCACGTTTCTTTTTAAAAGTAAAGTTGACAAATTGCCTCAGCATTACATATCTTCAATAGAATTAAGTGGATGTCGTCTATTTCAACCAGGAGATCGTGTCGTTATTAAGTGTGATTTACACAATTAAAGTTGACCTCTTTAAGCCTGTGTCATCGCTTTTGTCTGTGAAGATGTGTTCAAAGCAGTATTTGTAATACACGACAGTGCTAGTCTTGTAAGTGGCTCGGCTCGTCCTAGATGACGGGGAGTAACTATGTATTGTTTATTTTTTTGTAAAAATTACAGTACAGTAAGCACAGTGCTTGGGAACAGGAATATTATTTATTGCATACTGTAAGGATTTCCAAAATCATAAGATGTAAATAATTGAGCCGAATAAAAGAAAGGAAAGGTTTGTGAAACATTTTATTTTTTAATTAAGTATAATTTCTGTGGGGCGGGTGGATGTGTCGTATTTGTATCTATTCTAAATATCTAAACGTATGCCACTATCTAGTGTATAACAATGCGGAATGAATTTAATGAAATTCAAGTGATGATATTTTTTCAAGTCATACAAGCTGTTATAAATGTTCACACAAGAATTCTTATTGTTTACAAGATTTTTTTTAATACTTAATGTTTAGACTGCATGTGCAATTGTTAAATTGAAAGCTGGTAAATAAATTTAATGAGAAACTGTTAATTTGTATTCCATGCATTGATTCAAATTTTCAAATTATATAACAGTTTGCTTGGGCGAATTTATCGTCATTTATCGTTATCGAGGTAAATCTGCTCAGTTTATCGTGATACGTACTTAAGGCCATATCGCCCAGCCCTACTGTGGAGTATCCAGTCAGTCTAGCATAGACGTTTTTGAGATGTGGAAGAAAAACAGAGTACCTAACCCTAACCCTGTACTGTACCTGGATTAAACCAATGCAAACAAAGGGAAAACATCCAAACACCACACAAGAACGCTGGAGCTCGGGGTTGAACGTATTAACCAGTCATCCACCGTGTTGCCCCAATATGTTGTTGTTGTTTTTTTGGCAGAATGAAAAAGACACTGTGGGAGTTGTGAATCTGGTTAGAGAACCACAGAGGGAACTCAGGAGTTATGTGACTTCAAAGAAGGATGGGCGTGGTTCTGGGAATACAATACAACCATATACAGCTTTTCAGTGATCTAACACACACACATATTAAGCTGCATAAATAATAACAGGCTTAAACATTGAGAATATAACTGAAATACACTGCTCATGTAATAAATATAATCACCATAGACATTAAGCAACATATTCATTTAGCAAGAGAATCACAGTGATAACATTACTCAGCAACAAGAGAAACTCTGAATGCAGCATCAGCTTGGTGCAAACACTAACAATAAAAGAAACCAATGGTTATCACTCGCGGCTAGCTCCTAGCATATAGACTAACAACGTCGTCGTCTGTCACATTATTTAGTTCCATGGTCCTGTGCTCCTGTCCTGCCTGGTTCTTGTATGTATTTTTATGATACCCTTGCTTTTGTTGGCACTTTTATTTTTATTGTAGTTCCCCAGTCTTTTGTTTGCACTTTGTTTGTTTTTTTTGTGTATTTTATCATTTTTTTAGTTCCACCATTACACTGCCTTGCTTGCTGAACTTGGGTCGTCTCCTTGTTTCCTCGCCTGCTCGCCCACCTGAGAAACAGGTGGGTAACGCAAGAGGCAGAGGGGGAGATGATTGGTCAGAACACATAAGGGGGCAGGCAACAACAGGTGACATGAATTGGGAATGACTAGGATGAGACACATTGAGGAACAAATAAGAATGCAACCAAACCAAAACACAAAACAAATACAAACCGTGATAGTAGTGGGAAAAATAGATATGTTCACATAAGCTTTGGTGATGATGATTATTATAATAATAAATAAACAGTTTAAAATGTGGTGGACTTAAGAGTTCCTTAAAAATTTAACTGCTGTATTTTCTTCCCTCTCCAGGAAGCTTGCAATTGTTCAAAAGGTCTTTCTGAATGAGGTCCACAAGTTGAAGAAGGGGAGGGCTATGCTGAGTAGCATTGAAAATGACCTAAAGGTATTTTTGCTCTCACATATCAGATCGTGCAAGTGCCCCACCTCCACATAACACTCAAAAAGAAAAATACATTTTATTGGAATTTCAACAGTGTGAGATAAATGCATTGTCTCTTTTACAGATATGCTTGGAAAAGCAGAACACTTTTTTCCAGTCATATCACAAGCAGGCAATCAAAAGGTAACTATAGTGCTCTGTTCTTATGACTACTGATGTGTTGTTTTTTTCTGTGGAAAATGAATTCAGTTGCATTACAGAAAAGTGCAGATATTTTTTCACCGGAATTATAATAAAAACATATAATAACTAAGGAGCAAATTCTCCCAGGTTTCTTAAGGCTGATTTATTGCCGTTAGCGCAGACCCAGATTTGGACCCTATGCCATAGCCTGATGTACACCTCCCAAAAATATTGACCTTTTCTTTTTCAAAAATCTTGACCACGTGTCACGTCAACACGTCGTGATGTGAATGTCAAAGGACTGTGATTGGTCCGCTTAGAACGTTTCCGGTTCAGCACAACAACACTGCCATTGTCAAACATTCTTGAGTTACACGCAAAAATGGACCAAGCCGAAGAGAGAGTTATCGAGGAGGTCCGCAAGTACGACCACCTGTACAACGTCTCTTTAAGGCATTATAATCTCTGTAGCCGTTGCTGTCTTTGACTGGAAGAAAAAATAAAGGAATTCAACAAGTGCTCAATGACGACGCAGGGTCGACACTGTTGCTTCGCTGGCAACGCAGAAGCATAAATCCGCCTCAAGTCACAAAAGGCGGACAATCGTGCGTTGTTCTGGCAGCACACATTCTCCCATCAGTTTAGGTTTTCATTGATGTGTGCTCGTTTTAGCTGTGGAGGTGGGGCAACCGAGTATGTGGGGATCCTCAAAAAAGCCAACGAGTTGCGCACATTCTGTAGGCTTTATACACCTTTACTGTTCCAAACTCCAGAAGCTGTTGTAAATCGAGTGCCTCGCGAAGGTGAAATTTCATATTGAATGATTTGATTCAATTAACCGATGGATGACTTGAGGTGATGATGCAGGACATGCCAGGATCATGTACCGTGTCTTTAGTAGGGCTGCAGCTTTTGATTATTTTAGTGTTTAGGTATTCTACTGAAATTTTTATTGAATGATTATTTTTTTGGGTAACATCTATTGTTTCTTTGATAAAAAAATGAACATATGAAAAAATAATATTCCGTTTCACTTAAAGCCCACATATCATACTTTTTAACCCAAGTTAAAATGATTTCTTTTTAATCATCTAATGTTGCTATGTGCAACTGAGTGTGTTCCCCAAACCTCAAGAATTTAAAGTAGACACAAATTTTTTGCTGCGTTTTCATAGCCCTTTCCAAAATGACAAATTTTATGAAGCTACTTCCCGGGGCAATGGTCGACATACATATCAAAACAAAATCGGGATGTCCAGTTCATGAGTCATTGTTCGGCATACTGGCCAATCCAAATGTGTAATAGTTTGTGCTGCAGTGCTGTGATTTCTGATATGATTCAAGACACTGTAAAATCCCTAGTCTCTCAGAAACCTACCTTATTTCTAATGTGTTGATTTTTCTATCTAGCATAGCGGTCCTGAAGAGAACCCTGAGAGACCTGCGTTTGAGCCATAAGTACGACGAGCAATTATTCATATCCCAGGTCTGAAGCAATTTTCATATAATCTGTCAGCTGTGTCTCATCATTTATGCGCTGATACCTTTGCAACGTTTTTATCTTGTCTTTACCTCATTGATCAAATTGTGCCCTCTGTGTGTCATATTGCGCCTGTGGGTGTGTTGCTGGGTGGCTTCCGCACTCCATGACTGACTTTCATTGTTTGCAGATGGCTCATCTTAAAAAAGACATGGAGTCAGTCCAGGCGCGCCTCCTCAGAACAATGGCAAGTAGACATTGCAATGATAATTTATTTTTACACGAGTTTGATTCCTCTTAAATTTTGTCTCGTTCACATTATTTTTAGTTATTTTACAACATAAGTCACATTTGTAATACAAAAAGTTGTTGAATATTACCTATTTACAGTATTAGAAAAATATTGACATTCCTTTGTCCAATTGCATATAAAAATATATGAGAAGAACAGGAGTGTTCAACCTTTTTTGATTCAAGGTGTATTTTCAAGTACCGTCTCCGGTCCCCCAAAATCTGCCCATTCAGTGTCAACATTGCAAACCACTTGCATCTTCTCCAGCTTGCAGTATTAGCTGTCAGGATCAAGGCACCTAATCAATGCCCGTCTTCTGAAAATGTGGTGCTTCTCCACCAGTAGTTTCCAGAAGATTACTTGCTCGTAAGGTTGAGGAGTTGTTGATCTAGCTTTGATCTCAATGTCAGAAACTCATCCTCAGGAGAGCAGCCTTCCATTTCAAATTATTTTACTTTGATGGCAATGTCCCCAATATCAGTGCAGCACTTCTACTAAATGTACATTCTTAATGAGTACATACTGTAACTTAACAATGAGCAACAAAAAAATCACTCATTTGCAGTTGACTGGTTGGGCGCTCCTGACCTAGATGTCAAAGAGAGATACATTGTGGTGGTCTAGCCTGGCAACACAGCCTGACTTTAGCCATGTTCAAGATACATGGAAAGTCAGTCTTATTCAATTTATTGTTTTATTTTTTTTATTCTTCATCAGTTTATCAATTTGATTTATTTATGTGGTTTCCAATTCAAACCACAGAAGACCAGACTGACTTGCATTGTATTGTGTACATGACGAATGTCAGGCTGGTTTGCCAGGAAAGTGGTTGTCTGCAACCATCATCCATTTTATTCTGCTTGTTATCATTTTGCAGCAAAGAGGACAATGGAAGATTTGAGACCTCTGCATCCATGAATATCAATTGAAAGAAGTTATTTGTTTTAATTCGATGTTCAATTATTTGTATTAAAACTTGTTCTCTAAAGATAAACTTGCATACTAGTTTGTAACCCAAGTTTTTCAGATTTTTGCATTAAATTAGTCATTTGTATTTGTAATTTGGCATGATTTAGTAATGTGACATTTTACCCAAAACATGAATTCTAGAAGAAAATTTTATGTTTTCTTACAAATTCATTAAAGTTTTCTAACAAATCCATTGAAGTTCAGATTTTCAGTTCCTTTAAAAAAACAAGTTTGACAAAGTAAATGAGCCTTTTTTTTTTTTTTTTTTTAAGAAAAGACTGTATTTTGAAGAGTCATCTTACAAAGGTTCTCTTTACAGACGTTTACATACGGTATGTACAGTGAATATCAAATCCATCCCAGGTCAAGTGACACGTTATTCAGCAGTTAAGAAAAGGTGGCCACATGCACAGTCTTCTTACTAGACTTATGTCCATGAAACGGTACAAAAAAACAACATTGACTCATTGACTAAACTCGTTTTTCCCTCATTGGGAATTGGGCCCGATATTTCCGTGCCCTACCAACTTGCTGCCATCTGGAAAGGTCAGCAGTCTCCTGAACACGAAGCTGCTAGCATCATCTCCTGTCCAAGGAGGAAGAGTGACTTGCTGATGAGGCTCTAGGCTTGTCGACACTCAGCACATTCAAAATATTTCTTCACAGAAGAAACTCCTTGCTCTCATGGCCGATGGAACCTATGGGGACAAATATACAGAGAAATTATGTCAGCCTACTATGACTGCTTCTGTTAATTAGTGATGCAGTTCAATATTTCCAGCAATACGAGTGCTGGGGGTCTCCGAATACGCCTATCCTCCTTGTAGGTCACTGTTACAACATGACTTTTGTTCTAAATGCTAACAAGCTTAGCCATGGACATTTTGGCATTTCATCATTTCATCCCCTATCCTATAGTATCAGACACTTCCCTCTTTTTTTGGGCTCCTCGGTCCTCTTTGGCTGAACCGGGAGAGCTAAACTGAGAGCTCTGGTTCCCATAATAGCTGCCCATACGCCCTACATACGCACGGCCCAAAACACGAACCTCGTAAGGTGTTTGCTGGATGCGTGTACTTCCATCTCAGTGCTTTTGAACTCATTCAGTTCTTTACGAATGGCAGCCTACAATTGAGTACAAAGAATGTTAAAAATACAGTTGGTTTCTTTTTTTGAAGTGTTTAACATGGAAACATAGTGGGACCTTGTCTGCTGCTGAAAGGCGCGTCCAGGGCTTGTCTGCTCTCCTGTCATAGTCCTGAGCTTTAGCCACTTCCACATAGTCACTGAAGCGGATCAAAATCTTTCTGTCACGAAGCTCATCTACTGTAGGCCGCTGGTTTAGCTGTGACATGTAAGAAATGCAAGATTGCCACCTTTATAATAAACACATTAGTCAATAAGAAAAGCTTTAACTGTTTGAATAATGTTGTACCTTTCTGTTTAGCCTCTGCTTTATCTCTCTCCTCTCCTCTTGTTCTGTCTGGTCATTTCTCTCTAGTAGGGGAAAAAAGACATTGAGATCACAGCCCAATTTTATAGACTTTCCAATGTGTTAAAGCATAAAACATGACACGGCTTGTCAAAGTAGACAACTTCACATTTTTTTTCATTGGGAGGACAAGAACATGAATGATCTGTCTTCAAATGCCCATTTCCCTGTGCAGATCTACCTGGCCAAATTTGCCTGCTTGTACTTCCTCTGACATATTGTGTGCCACTCTTCCACTAAGCAAACCAGTTTGTCTTTCCGTCAGATAGAGGATGCGTGGTAACAACAAATAGTGTTTGAATCGAATGTAAAGAAGCTTGTAAAGAGTGCGGTATTCACGCCTATAAGCAGTCTATCCTGCCCTCTTTGCAAAGCGCATGCCTACTGGTCTCCCAAAAATTACCAAAACCTGACCATAAAGATGGGTATTTATGGCACTGTGAAATGTGGAGTTGCTGTATTCCACATTATTATTGTTTGGGCCAATTATCTCTTACCAACTGACATACAAAAAGGTTATTTTCATATTGAGGCACAACTTTATGACCTCTTGCAAATTATAGTCATATCTTATACTACAGTACACCATTCTGAGTGCTCTGACAAATATTGCCCCCTAAACAGTTGTTTACAATGTGAGGAAGTTTTAAATGGACTTACGTTTCAGAATGTTCCGACTCTCCAGCTCTTCCACGTTGGGTCTCTGGCTCAGCCTCCTGCGCAGAAACACCAAAACCACGTTTTGAACCATTGTCTCACTGTCACGGCCCTGTCCTCCGTCCACTTTTGTCACTTTGCCTATGTATCCATCTCGCATCTGAACCACGGCTGTGATACTTGGGAAGAGGTGCGCCAAACATCTGGAATTTTACTCAAATGCTGCCCTGCACAGCTTCTGTTGGATTACTCGTGGAAGCAAAGGTGCTCCATGTATTGCCAGTACACTGCAATCCTCTACTACCCCAAGCACTCTACTACACACTGTTCTTAGAGGAGTCGTGATGGGCTGCCTGAGAGGTTCTGCCTCTGTCTCCCTGGTTACTGCATGCATAATGAGCAAGAGGCAGGGCTAGAGTAGGCTCCTACTTGCGGCATCCCCGACTAGAGATGCACTGGGCCAACAGTACACGCAAAGGATTTCTGTACTTATTACAGGTGAGGTGCCTAGATTTTATACAGAAAGACTGTTTGTTTGTTTTTTTTGGGGGGGGGGGGGGGGGGGGGCAAAAATAATGTTTAATTTCCTTAGCTTGTTAGATGCCTTCAGCAGCAGGGCATCCAGAAGACGTCACTTACCCAGAATACCCTATGCGAGCTTGTGAAATAGTAATAATCGATATGAATAATAAATACAGAACAATCCACGCTACAGAGCTGAACTCCACCACGATCAAGGCAGAGGACAGAGCAGAATGACAGGTTCACTGCAGGACTTCCCTGTCCTCATGACACTTTGTACTTGTGACCCAGGCAATAGCAAAGTGAACATACACTGCAGCAGTGACTTAGTATTGCAAAATAGAATTAGATAAACAGTAGTGAGGTAAACTAAAATAGTTGTTATTATTGTTAATGTTAACACATTGTGGAACCACAAGAAAAATCACATTAATTTTGTTATTGTATTTTTATGCATAGATTTACAGAATGATGGTCATATGTTAATATTTGTCACCTCTCGTCACAACAGCTTGAATGGAGGTGGGCTTTGGTAATTATACATGATCAAGCGTCCAAAAATAACATGAGCAGCCTGCCTTTGTGTTTTCTTAGAAAAGCGATAACAATGATAAATGTCTCCAAAAAGTTTAAGACACTATTAAGGTTTCAACCTAGAGTAAAATCTGTCCCGTTTGTTTTGTTTTTAATTTATTTTGTCAGTAAAAATTACTATAAGTGATCACATGGAGAAAAGTCACAATTTCCAGCGACTACCTGCATTTCTTTTATAAATAATATTCACTAGCACCCTTCCCTTTATTGCATTTGGGGGGGAAAATGAAAAGACCATCCTCTTGAGTTGCTAGGCAACTATATGCACAGTTTAAAAGACAATAGTCGTCGCACAGAAATACACATTTCTCCCTAGCAACACACTAAGGGGAATTCTCTGTTACATGCTTAGATGCTGGTGTGATGCTATTTTTAGAGACCAGCTATCCATTTTTATTTTTTGCCTGTTTATGTAGGCTCATTAAATTTGGGACGGTGTCAAAGTTAAACACAATGTCTCTTTTCCTTGCTTGTCATGAGTAAAGCATTCATAAAGTGATCTTTTAATTTGGGATAAAATGTGAGGTGTCTCATGTGAGAATCTACTGTCTGGTGCTATAGTAGGGCATGTTGAAAATGTTTTTAAAAAATGATGAGACAAAAAGATAATGCCCAGTTTTGAGAAACTGTCTGTTGGTTGCAATGATGTACATTGTATCACACAGAATTATCAGATATTGTATGCCATATGGAAAACTTTCACAGCCAATCAAATATTTACTTTGTGACCACTGATCTCGTATTCGTGGTATTGTATCACGCATGTGCTCATTATATGGTTGCCTGGGGTTTATCGTGGAATGAAAACACCGTAAACTTGATGCATGCGGAATGAAATTTGGCTCCTTTATGTCCACTACATTGTGCTCATGTCTTTTTTTTTTTCCTTTTTAAGTGCTCTTTTTATTTATATGACTGTGACACATTAGTGGGGAGGGGATGGTGAGATACATTATTGAGCGGACTAAGGCTAAAATTAGAAAAAGCCATGCTTGGGTACAGCCAAGTAAGTCACGAGGCAGGGCTGAGTCTAAAAATAGAAGGGTGATCGATCAAGTCTACTGTACAGACAGAGCATTATTGCGCACCCTGATGCCTAATGATATTTTTTGTTTGATGTGCAATTAATATAGCAACATTATATATATGTATATATATATAAACTACAAAATAAGGAAAGTTTAGTACTGTGCCATGAAAAAGGATTTTCCACCTTCTCAAATTTTTATTTGCAAAGCTATTCCATTTTAAAGTCAATAAACAAATTGTTATGTACTTCCTTAATCTAAGTACATGTCAGGCCGAGACTTGATTGGAACAACACTTCTTCATTCAGCGTGCTTCTCAGCATATGTGCCACCGACACATCACAGAGATTTCTTTTATACTGTAATACCACACCCACAAGAAGTGCACACTATGGCAACAGCAGTGTGACATAAATATGTTACACAAATGGAGAAAGATACCGGTAATCTAAGAAGAAATACGCTATTTTCATCGTCAAGGTGTGAATGCACGCAGCAAAGCAAAACGCCTGGACTCATTTATCCGTTCAATTGGCTTACATATTGACATGTGATCAGCAGAGATGGTTTGCTGTGATTGGTTCAAATGTGCATGTTTTCTGGAACAGCAAAAAAAAAAAAAAGCTTGTTGAATTGATGCGACAAAAAAGGGTAATGCAACATAAAATGGATCAAATCTTTAAGAGCAATGAAAGATTTCAGGAGGCTTATTTATCATATTTAGTTTTATTTACTCTGATGGGGAGGTTTGGAACATCTTAGCTTTCAATGTGCACTTTGGACTTATATTTGTTTATTAATGTTAGGCTACTTATTCATTTCCTCATGATTTAAAAAGGTCAGTGTTTGCGCGATCTTCAAAATATATTCCGTTTCACTCTGCATAATAGTGGTGTCAACAATAATCGATGCGGAGATGCATTCCGATGCGGGGCATAGACGATTCGATTCGATGCGGGCAACAAGCCGAATCGATTCAGCGCATTTTAAAATATATAAGTACGTTCAAAAATCTTCCCTGCGCAATTCCGGTGATGCAATGGATTTGGTTTCCCCATTTGTATTATTATTGTCATGTTTCATTTTTTACACACTGCATAACTCTGGTCAAGTTTCCCACCAACCTCATAGAAGCCAAAATGTCTCCAGATGTCAGCTTTCAATGTCTTAGCCATTGTTATGTTATGTCCTATCTCTTATGTCCTATCTCTTAGAGGTTAGATCTTGTGCCCGAGTTCGGGCCCAAAATGTTAAGCATTCACGTTCGGGTAGGGTCGGGTCGGGCCGCCCCGCGCCGGACTAATAAATTATTTAAAAAAAAAAAAAAAAAAGGGGGGGGATAAAACCGAAAGCAGGCTCTCTGTATTGTGCATTTGCTTGTGCACTCACATGAAGCAGTGGCGCCGCCCGCTTTTTCTTCTTCTCCGCTGTGGCGCTTGCGATTCGTTACGAAAGACACTTTTATTTATGCACACAAAGGCAACACAAATGTGATCCTTTTGAATCCTCTGTGTGTCTGCAAACTGTTTTTTTTTTTTTTTTTTTTTTTTTAATTTAGCTTTCCTAGCGTTATTTCGTTGTGTAAATGATTTTATAATGATCACAAAAATATGTAGACTATTTAAACATTAAGAAAACTTGCGTTTTTTTTTCTTTCAACTGAGAATTCGTTACGAAAGACACTTTTTTATGCACACAAAGGCAACACAAATGTCATCCTTTTGAATCTTCTCTGTGTCTGCAAAATCGCATGTTTTTTTTAATTTTTTTTTTTTATATTAAACTTTCCCAGCGTTATTTCGTTGTGCAAATGCTCCTATAATGATCACAAAAATATGTAGACTATTTAAACATTAAGAAACATGCGTTTTTTCTGCCATCTCGAAGAAATGAAAATAAATTGCTGCTGCTGCGTGTTTTTGTTTTTTTTTCGCGTCACTCCAAGCCGGGTCGGGCTTCAATATCAGCGGGCCGTGTCGGGTCGGGCTGGATTTTTTAGGCCCCATCTAACCTCTACTATCTCTCTGCTCTCTCAATTGCAAAAAAAAAATCATATTTCCTCATGTTGAAACAGATTGTTATGGCTGCTAAATGCTGCTGCACTTCATTTTAATTCATTATTTTTTATTGTTATGTGGTAGTTACTGATTGCATTTCTAAGTTGATTGCACATATATAGTGGGCTAGGCCAACATTTTACTTTTGTTCTACATTGCAATTTATTTGGATGTTTTGTTTGCAACTAAACTGATCCCTGGATTGATATTGCGATAAAGATGCTGCTGCGCTACAATATTTTCTGTGTCGCTTTCTTGAATATTTTTATCGATGGGTTGTTGTGACTAAAATACAGTGACTGTTATTACTGATTTTGCACAGGAGTCCAGATGTTGCACTGTGTGAAAGGCTGCTACTGTGAGTAAAAAAAAAAAAGAGAACGCCCTGGTCTCATTCAAAGCACCAATTAAATGCTGTGATCTGTTTTTTTTTGTGTGTGTTTTTTTTAAATATATATCTAAAAGTATTTTCATTTGACTTCAACCAGGAGTGACACAAGAGCCAATAAAAAGTTGTTTAATGTCTGACCGCTTGTGTTGCCTCATGATTCACGAAAAATATGCTTTGCTTTAGAATTTTAATGCATCCCAGGCTTTAAGGCATCGTGATGCATTGCCGAATCGAACCGAATCGAATCGTGACCCTCTGAATCGAATCGTGGCCCTCCGAATCGTAATCGAATCGAATCATGAGGGCAGTACCGATGCACACCTCTACTGCATAATATAAGTCATTTGTACTTATTTTTCTAAATATATGTTACTTATATCTTCATTATTAAAAAAAAAAAAAGTACTTTTTTTTTTTAATTAACTTCAATTTTGATATATATCCTATGTTCTTAAGTAGTTAAAATTGAGATTGGCATTTAGTATTTGAGGAAATGTGGAAAATAAAAAGTAGGAGATGAGGTTGGGGTTTTTGTCTTTTTTTTCTAACTTTTATTTTGCAAATCATTGAAAAAAATACAATTTTGAATGAAAATCAGTTTTTGGAAATAACTGCTAAAACAGTTTTCTTTGCATTTCAGTAGTTTAAGAGGTTTGACCCCCTCCCAAAAAAATGAAAAATAAATACAAATTTTCTGGCTCTGTGGCGACATTCCATCCGAGAGTTCCGGCAAGAAATTGTAGCCACTTTCACCCCAGTGTATCACACAACCTCGTATTGTGACACGTTTGAACAGCAGATCACTGTTGATCAATTTGGACAATGTGTTCCTTGGCTGTGCTTAAAAAAAAAAAAAAAAAAATCTATGCTATTTTTATCCAAGCATGCAGGCACTTGCTAATGTGAGTCAGTGCATATTGTACAAAGAGGCACGCTTTGTCTGTACCTGTTGCTGAGATAGATTCCTTTCTCATTTCATCATTACCTCATCATTTTTCTTTGTTCAGAGTCCAGTGTTGAAGCTGTTATTCTGCTGCAACAAAAAGTTTAACGCTCAACTAATTTATAGAGGAGAAAAATATGTTCCTCCTTAGGAACACACACTTACTGCTCAAATGCTTCACAAGATTGATGTGGCACAGCAATACAGCCATTTATTTTCTTTCTTTCTTTCTTGTCCTATACTTATGGCCATTAATTTACCAGTCCACATTGAGATCAAATTCTTTGACACTGTTGTTGACTTCTATTTTCTTTTTGCCGTCTCTCAAACCCTGTTCTGTTTAACTGTATATTCAATGAATAATCATCTCAATACAAACTGCACATGTCATTGTCTCATTTTATGCTCTATCAAGCGCTGGGCAGTGTGTCCTAAATTTGATATCTTTTTCTCATGACTGTCTTTTCCTCATCGTTGCTACGTCAGAGGAGAGAAACAGTGGTTGTAGGAATTGTCAGCCTTTGTGTCCACAAAACCAGTGTTCACACTGAAGTCTCAAGCAGCAACAAAATCTTTCATCGTCACTAGCATACAAAATAAACTCGATAATACTTTTTCCCCATCCAGGAAAGTCCATAGTTCGTTTTCATTGGTGTGCACCAAAACACATTTGGTCTGGACTTTTTTGATGTGGTTGCTTTTCACATTGCAATTTGAGCAAGCGACCAGGGATTTGACAACAAACGTACGCATGTGCAAAGATTGTTCAATCATTGGACAAAACGGTCTGGGTGGGGTAACACGCTAAAATAAAGAAGTAAACAATCACAGAGCTTCCGAGTACTACAAACGTGCTCATAATGATTTGTTTTATCCAATCACAAGCGTTTGAAGGAAATTTGAACCATCAGATGTGTTTAATGCCAAGTTCAATTTACAAGGACAGTGTAGAGACCACATAGCGGCCTAACATAATTCACCCATGTAACTAATGTGGGGGATGCTGTGTTCCGGAGGATAACGTTTTGACGCGCGGTTTCTGGCAGAGACAAGAGACACGAGCGCCCGACACACTAACTCAACTCACTGAGCGACAAGACTCACTAACGTCATCCACTACAACAGTAGACATTCCACTCTTCATTGCTCCATGTTGAATCCCGACTCAGATGATTTACTGCTAACCAAAGACTGTGGTGCTAACCAAACAAAATTTCCTGGCTACAGAAGCCTGTTACTTGCAAAGAGGTATGTCATTTCAGCTATAGTCTAGACCACGGTACGGTCACTTTCATACCTAGAGCAAACCGCATCACGGTCCACTTGGAAACGAACTGAGACCACCTCTTTGGCAAGGTCTTGGACCGGTTGTTTGGTCCGCACCAGAGTTTGATGGTTGATATTTACACCAGCCCAAAAGTAGTGCAACACGAACATTTTTGTTTTGGTCCTGATAAACAGGGGAGGTGTGAAAACGCCCTAACATATGGATCAAACTGAGCTAATGGAAATATCGCACAGTACAACCCAGCAGTGTTTTTTTTTTTCTTATTATTTGTCATTGGAATTCGATGTTATGTGTCGTGATTTCAAGGAAATCACTGACAAGTGCATGCAGTAAAGAAAGCATTGCTCACTTAGCAAGCTTCATCTCAATCTGCTGCCGTATTTCCTGGCGCTCCTGGTCGCTCCTTGCAGGGAAGATGTTCCGATCTTCGAGCTCCTGCTTGGTGGGCCTGTTTCGTAGTTTGACGGCCAGTAACTCCTTTCTTAACCTGCGAGGAAGTGTACCTGCATAAAAAATGCAGTTTATGCATTAACACACTGGAAAACTCTCCACGATTTTCTTTGTTGGCATGAATGAACCATTATTATGTACCGCATCAAATGAGATCAAAAGAAAAGTCCGTGTTCAATATTAATAAATCATTGTAAGCCTACTGGGTGACTTCTGGAACAACAGGGAAACACATAACCCACCAGAGATGACAGAGTCATTCCATCCGTCCAAGTCGGTGGGGAGGCCAGATGTGTTGGAGAAGCACTGGTCCAGCCGCACATTCTCCTTGTTCTCCTCCGCCTCCTTCTTGGGCCAGTCAGAGCCGCCACCTCCAACACACATGCCAGCTATAGACGATGTGTGTTGGTTTTCTGAGCTACAGGAGCGAGAGAGGCGTCCGTCCGAGCACCAAAGCCGTGGTGGTGATGAGGCCTGCTCACACCCTTCATGCACACTTCATGGACACACAAACATAGGAAATGTCAAAAAAAGGTCATGACATTGCAGAGAGATCTGAAACACCCCATCTCATCACAGGGAATGCTTTCCCAGCTGGTGGTGGTAGAGTAGTTGTCCCCCAACCCAGAGGTTGTGGGTTTGATTCTCTGCCCTGATGAACTCGCCTAAGTATCCTTGAGCAAGATACTGAACCCCACATTGCTCCTGGTGCTGCGTCACCAGTAGGGAGATGGTGATGTAGTGTAAAGCGCTTTGAGCGCCTTGAAAGGTGGAAAAGCGCGATACAAGTATAACACCATTTGCCACAATAACATATGGGGCATAACACATTAGTAGAGAGTCAATTAGTAATGTAAGGATGCTAGTAGTGCATATGTACTTAGCAATTACAGCTTTGCAAGTGATGCAGAGTGTCCAACAATATTAGGTGACCAGTAGTGAAGTAAAATTGATATAGCGACAATTGTGCAAACACTGTAATGCAGACATTACATAACACAAAGTACAAGAATTGTGATCATTACTATAGGACAAAAACAAATGCAGTAGTGTCTAATACGAGATTACTAAGTATTATTGAGATAAGAATTGGGTAATACTATCAATCTTAAAATACTGACAGTTACTAAATGGTACTGGGGATCCCCTCATTCTGTTCAGTAGAGACTTTGATCTTGTTCTTCCCTTTCATCTGGAAACAGCTTCAAAAAACATGCTCAACAAGAAGAAAATAAAACCTCAGTTGTAAGTAAAATGCCAATCTAAAAGGATCTAAATTATACTTTAGTTTAAAAAAAAAAAAAGTGTGTATTTAAATATTCATGAACGTATCCTTTTTTAAATATTTGAATTAAACTCTTTTGTACAGCATATTGCTACAGACGTTGCAAAAATGCTACATTAAAAAAAAGTTGAGCTGAGATGTGTGCAGCCTCACCTCTCCTGTCTGTTCTTGGTGGCGAACGCTCTTTGGAGTTCCTCCATAATGCAACTTGGAGGCATAGGGGGGTGAATCATATTGCCAAGGTGAGGAGACCCTGAGGAGTTAGCCAGGGGCCCACGTAGGGGCATGGTTATGGGCACCAGGCTCTCTTGTGGCCTGGGCAAAGGCTCCTTTGGATGGTAGGAGTTAGGATGATGGAGAGGCAGTGACACAAGGCCTGAATCTGAAGCAAAAACAAGCAAGGTTTATCATTATATGCCCAACCATTGTCTGTACTGTTTATGCGTTTCAGCATTGAGCATCAGCTACAGTCTATCACAGTAGACGTCTGGCAAGGGGTTGGTGACACGCTGGACTGGTTACCAGCCAATCCCAGGGCACATACAGACAACAATTTGCACCTAGAAGAAGAAGTTTGATTCCAGAACGTTTTTTTTTAAAAGCTCATCCTAAAAAGTGTTTAATACAGTCTGAGGTCAAGATTTTCAAATGTTTGCACTTGAAAAGAACAACCATGAAAATATGGCTTGGTAGGAAAAAAATAGCCTCCCCAAAAATGTACCCTCAAAATGAAGTATAATTCATTCGTTCATCTTTCGTGCTGTTTATTCTCACGAGGGTCAGGGGGGTGCTGGATTCAATCCCAGCTACAGGCAGTAGGCGAGGTTCAGTCGAAATTCGTTGCCAGCCAATAGAAGAAATTAAGTAGGAAAGTGTCCAAAATATCTTGACACTTACCGTCTCCACTTGTTAGCTGCGGCAAAAGTTTTGGAGGTACTTGTGGTGTAGATGTTCCTGGAGCAATCTCCTCCTCTGGTTTTTCTTCCATCCGCTCTCTGACATCCTGTAGGCTATCGGATAACTCCCCAACAGGGTGCGCCTCTTGGTCTCCTTCCTCATCTCTAAGTGCCACATTTACAGTTTCCTCCAGACACTCGCAGTCCTGGATGGGGGCGACCACTTGAAAAAGAAGACATGGGGAAGAGATGGGTTATACTGTTATTTTGGCAACAAACGTGTAGGGTTGCATTGATATAATGTACACAATGCCGTGTAACATAGTGTTTTTAAACTAGTGAATTGTGATCAGAAGTGCATATAAGAAAATTATTAAACTAATTAAGAATTCAACAGTTCATCCATCTTCTAAACTGATTATTCTCATAAGGTTCCAATGTTACCAGGAGTTTATCCCTTTTGAGTTTGACACAGGGGCAGCAGGATATACAGTACAGGCCAAAAGTTTGGATACACCTCATTCAACGCAACACAAATGAAGGTCCCAGCCCCATTGACAAAGCAATAAATTCAACTAATCAACCCTGAAAAGTAGTAGTGGGAACCTCTTGGTACCTCACGATACGATACGATTTGCGATATAAAGCTCACAATAACGATGATCTGACAATATGGCAACACAAGGGTTATCGATACATTGGTCATGAAATCATTCTAGGATATTCTACAAACAACGAGTGAACAGAACAACAAGCTTGTGTTATGAATTGGAATGAGTTTATCACTTGTAGACGTCCAATCCATTTGAACAGGGAGGGTGGCAGCAAATTAACATGCGCTCATTCGCTGCCATCCCTCCCACTTGACACGGATTGAACGTCTATGGCCATCAGTGACAGCCAATGCCAGGCAATGAGGTAATTTTGGGCCATTTAAGGTCATTTACCTGTTGATTTTCAGTTACTTCCTGTCGATTTTAGGGTATTTTATTGGTCACTTCCTGTTTATTTTGAGTTACAGAAAAGGAAGTGACCTGGGAATCACCCGAATCAATAGGCAGTGACTCAAACTCAACGGGAAATGATCTGTAAATGCCCCAAAATGAACAGCAAGTGACCTGTAAATGCCCTGAAAATCGGACAGAATAACTGTAAATGCTCTGGTTTCGAATGAACAAACGTTCCCAGTCTAAATGATTGGGCGTCGAGCACCATCAATGCAGCCCTATAGTTAACTGAGACACTAGTATGGTGGAAGATTTTGGTAGCAACTTGTTGGTTCCCTTTTTTTTTCTTTTAAACAGTGACACCTTTTTAAAACGATAATGTATCTCGATTTTTGGCAGGAGCATATCGATAACCTTTTGGGCTACAAAGTATCACAATATATCACCATTTCGATATGTTGTCACTCCCCTACTGAAAAGTCATACCTGTGAAGTCAAAAACATTTTAGGTGACTCCCTTTTGAAGCTCATTAAGAGAATGGCAAGAGTGTGCAAAAAAAGTAATCAGAGCAAAGGGTGGCTACTTTGAAGATACAGTACTAGAATATTATTAATGTTTTTAGTTATTTCACCCTTTTTTTTGCTAAGTACATAATTCCTGTGTTCTTTCATAGTTATATTACATTTAGGGAGAATTTACAATATAAATGGTCATGAAAAAAAAAACAAAAACACACGAATGAGAAGGTGTGTACAAACTTTTAGCCTGCACTGTACCTTGGGCTGGTCCCCAACAAATCACATTACTTTTACTTTTTAAAATGAATGTGTATTACATATTTATCAGGCTTTCACTTAAAACTTCAGACATTAAACTTGAAGATGAGTCCATAAGAGGATTTAAAGGGGAGCAGGCCCCCCCCGGTGGCTGAAAAGTGTCATTGCACGTAACTGTCTTTCCTATACTGTATATACAAAAGTTGTAAAGCAATAAAACTGCAACAAAAATGAATGAAATGAACCCCCAATTTTTTTTATAATGGGTCAAAATTATTTTTCGAAAAGATCATGTGACTAGCAACTTAGACGGTCATTTGCTTTGCATATAATTTTCAAAAACAAAAAAAAAATAGGGGTGAGCAATTTTATTTTTCATATGATTTTTTTTATTTGATTGAAGCAACTTTTTGGGGGATTGAATGATTTAGACACAAATGTCCTACCCATAATAGGGCCCAAACACAAAAAGGATTTCTTCAATCAAAGGCAACTTTTTAAATGAAAAATTAAGTGTTCAAATGCAAAATTTTCAATCTCAAATATTTTTTTGCATTCAAAAATTTTTTTTATGATTGAATTTTTTCTTTTTTGATTGAAGTGATTTTTCTTTTTAGAAATATCTTTTTGAAGCAAATAATTTTGATTGAATAGTAAAGACAAACATGTCCTAGCCAAAATGTGGCATGAATCACAAATCAACATTACTTCAATCAAAAAAGTTGATTCAATTAAAAAAAAAAAAAAAAATACTTCAATCAAAAAAATGAACAAATAAATAAATAAAATCAAAGAAAAATAGCTTTCATTTGCATTTTTTTGAGTTTCAAATTTGTTTTTGCATTCGCACACTTTTTTTTTTTTTTGATTGAAGCGACTTTTTCTGGGGTTGAAAATATAATTTTGGATTGAAGCTACTTTTTTTGGGATTGAATAATAAAGACACAAATCTACCTCCATATGGCTCGGCCCAGGGGATACAGTTTTTGACTGCGGTAACTACACTGGCACGACACCAGCGGGCGTACCATATTCAATGAATGACGATCTTGGCGAAAAGTATTGCCCAAGCAGCCTGATTTTAAATTCCCCTCAAGAATGATGGGAAACAAAAAACGTTCATTGTCAACTTATTATTATAAATTTTCTTGTAAGTTAATTTTATTGCTGACACTGCGTTTCGGGGTCATGTTGCATGTTGTGCCCGCCTATGTATGAGTCCCATCATGAATGTGTGGCAGACAGAACGCCACTTCCCAGGTTTTAGGTTTTTAAATTTGTTGTCTTTGCTGCCCTCCACTGGTAAGTGCCGTTCAATTTTGACAGTTCAGTACAGTACCAACTCATTAATTGGTCATTCATTAAACTCCTATTTCCCGTGAGGAATTTTCCTACCTGGAAGGGGATGGTCTACTTCTGGACCAAGGTATTCCACACTGCTGACAGTCAAGTTTGAGTTCAAAGGTCCCCCGAATCCACCAAGCAGGAGTGTTCCATCTGAACAACAGCCCTGGCTGTGAGAGTTTGGGTCGTGGTAGAGAAGGCCGCTGGATAATGCTACATCTGTTTATGGAGGAAACAAGACTCGAAATGACTTCCATCAGTATTGTTTTTTTTTTTTTTTTTTTTTTTTTTCAATTGCCAAGTACGGACTCTCTTAAGGAATCTCTTCTGCTTTTTTTCCTAAGCTGCTGACTCTTTGACGAAGACACAGGGTTGAAAGTGGGCCAGAACGGTCAGGATCGCAGTTCCGGTGTAAGATTCAGGGCCGGAACTGCATTCCGGTATAAGATTCAGGGCCGGAATGCTGTTCTGGTACACGGTGCTTTGATTCCGAAAATATGACAGCAACTGTCAAAACGCTATAAAAAAAAAAAAATGCTAAGCTGCCACACATGCATTTAATCTCCAAGAAGAAAACAATCTCCCAACATCAGATTTACATACACAAGTGTTAACAAGCATAATAAAGTGCTTGTGTAGCGTAATCCGTTTAAACCGATATTTTTTATTATTGATTTTATTCCACAGACGGCATGGAGGTTTCTCCAGCTGCTGCAGTTATCTGAGTCAATGATGATGAGTTACGTCAATTTGTGAATGCACGCAGCAAAGCAAAACGCCTGGACCATTTATCCATTCAATTGGCTGACATACTGACATGTGATCAGCAGAGATGGTTAGCTCTGATTGGTTCAAATGTGCATGTTTTCTGGAACAGCAAAAAAAAAAAAAAAAAAAAAAGCTTGTTGAATTGATGTGACAAAAAAAGGGCAATGAAACAGAAAATGGATCAAATCTTTAAGAGCAGGGAAAGAGTTGAGGAGGCTTATTTATCATATTTAGTTTTATTTGCTCTGATGGGGAGGCTCAGAACATCCTAGCTGTCAATGTGCACTTTGAACTTATATTTGTTCATTTATGTTAGGCTACTTATTCATTTCCTTATGATTTAAAAAAGTCAATGTTTGCACGATCTTCAAAATATATTCCATTTCACTCTGCATTATATAAGTCATATGTACTTATTTTTCTGAATGTATGTTACTTATACCTTTATTATTTAAAAAAAAAAAAAAGTAAATGTTTACATTAACTTCAATTTTAATATACATCCTATGTTCTTAAGTAGTTAAAATTAAGATTTGGCATTAGGTATGTGAGGAAATGTGGGAAAATAAAAATTAGGAGATGGAGGTTGGGGTTATCGCTGTTTTTGTTAACTTTTATTTTGCAAATCATTGAAAAAAATACAATTCTGAATAAAATCAGGTTTTTTTTGCGTGTTATAGAAATAACTGTGCCAAAACAGTTTTCTTTGCATTTCAGTAGTTTTAGGAGGTTTGATCCCCCACCCCCCAAAAAATGAAAATAAATAACTAAATAAGCAAAAAATTCTGGCTCCTTGGCGACCTTCACGTCGGGGAGTTCCGGCAAGAAATTCTAGCCACTTTCACCCCTGCAAAGACATACGTAGTAATCGTTTAGTGTACCTGTGGAACTCTGTTTAAGTTTTTCATTTTTCTTTTTCCTCCACTTCCAGGGCTTGAAGAGACGCCCCAGTGTGGCCAGCTTGCTGTTCCGCCTGATGGGAGGCGTGTGGACGCCGGTCACCAGACAGCCGGTCCTTAGCACCCTCTGCTGGTCCAGCACATCTACTGATTACAAGAGGCGCACAAACAGTGGTTGCTGTTAACTTTTTCACTGGCATTGAAAGGGATAAACATTTTTAACGCGTCATCCATTTTATCTTGGATGGTTGGCATAAAATGACTCTGCCCAATCCATTTAGACTGGGGGTGGGGGGTGGGGGGGTTCCCTGTTCAAGGGTCCTCAATTACAAAACAGTATCACAAAAGAGTAAGCATACAACTGCTACTACTAATTAAATTATCCATCCCTTCTACCTTGTTTTCTGAAGCCCTTATTCCTGCAAGTAATCTCCCATTTTGCTTTGGGTCAGAGGATAGGACCACTGGAGTAGCTTGAGGTCTTGTGCTAAAAACATCTCGCCAGTGATGACACTTTGGGATTTTCTCAATATTTTATAGAAGTGGTCATTTGAAAATGTAAATACTGGCTGAGATAAGTGTTGTACATTACAGCTTAGCAGTTTTCCAACATGATTAGTTTTAAAGGTAATTTAGAAAAATGGCTTTCAGAAGTGTGCATACAACGGGTAGCCCTCAGTATGACGTAGCTCTCAGTTTCAAATAGGTTGTTGACCCCTGATCTAAGATGACTTTAACTGATCACTGTATATGTACATAGCATTTCACAACAAAGAAGTCCCAAATTAAAAAAATATAAAATAAAAAAAAAGTATTTAAAACAATTCAAAGGTCTGCAAATGCAAGTACAAATACTATACTAGGTTTATTTAGATCACTGCATTAGTGCACTTTATTCTTTTGTGCAGACATCATAAAAGCAAAAGCCAGGAAGCTATGGAAAAATGTGAAGAGCTGCATAAGTATGTCACCAAGACGGGAGAATAATATTGTTCCTATCTGGAGGCTGATTTCTTTGTTCGAATATTCAACTACGATGAGAATTTTTTATTGGGGTACAGTGTGTGTGTGTGTGTGGGGGGGGGGTGCTCCTTTTTTTTTTTTGCAACTCCACAGTGACAGCATGCCGGCTGGAAAGTACGGGGTTATTCTCAGGCCGCAGGAGCGCACCAAAGAAGAAGGAACAGGACGGTTCAGTTGTAGTGAGCTTGAGAAATCACCCATAAAAGGTCACATGCTTCACATGTGCCACTTGTATCATCATCACCATTATGCTCATCATTGTTTATGTCCTGCATGTAGCGTGGCACAGCCAGCTGAATTCAGGTCAATCTTGAAGGAAAATGCATCAAAGAGTGCGAAAAAGAAGAGAAGCAGAGGGAGGAAGGGTAAAGGCGTTGTCTGTGTGCTTGTGCGTGCGTTCGTGTGTGGAAAGGGGAGAGGAGGTGGGGTCAGGCCTACTGCTGTTGCCATGACAACAACATCCAGATGCTGTCGCAGCAGCGGGAGCCAGCAGGATTGAACGAGTCAGCTTATGAGGACAGGAGAAGAGTTCCCCCTCCACATATACTGCCACAGCTAACGACAGTGACCGCGTTCTGGATGTATTGTGGGAAAGGATGGTGGGTGGGGAAAGATGCCATATAGAGGAATAGGTATGTGCTCCCTTTGAAGGCGGGAAGAGGGTGGATGTGTGTGCTAAGAAGGGGGGTTGCAGTTGGAAGAAGAGAGGGGGGCTGTTGCTATCCGGAAGAGATGACCAGAGAATGTGGGCTTGGCCAATCAGGGTGCAGGCTTTCATAATACACATCAGGCCCTTTTTTGATTGAGGGGGGTTTGACAGAACGCAGAAAATAGGTGGACACATATGCAAGTACATGGAGATTTATCTCTCTGCCCATTGAGGAACTAATAAAATCAAACCTGTCTACAAAATGGCTCAATAGATTCACACAACACAACAATATTTTTTGTGAAAATGTTACGTTTCATGGTGTTACAATGTGTTTTGTAACCTATATAGTGAGAGGGAAATAAATGAGTTTTGGTTCCTAGTATTGTTGGGTAGCGGGATGAATTTAAGGGATGTAATGTACATTACATGATGCATCTATTGAATCAATCTCCTTGAGCAATCTGGATTAATCAAATCTGTGTTTTAGCTGCTTGCCAAATGCCTGCCATGCCAATCACTTGGTGACATTGTGAACGATTAATTTAAAATGGAAACTATAAATCATGAAAGGAAACCATATCACTGGCTGCATTATTATGCGGCTTCAGAACAGTGAATAAGTAAAATAAAATGTCAAAATTAAAAGTGAATGAAATAATATGTGAAAGTGGCATCGTGAGAAATGAACACAGAAAATGCTGAATAAGCCACTAGCCGCCACTAGCCACCACACCCACTTAAACAGCTTTTCAGCACCTTTGAAAGCATTAGATCTTTCCTAACTGCGGAGTGCAAGTGCCCACAGTGAGGGAAGCCACAGGAATAATTTCCATTGTTCAATAGCCGGTTATATTAGATCAATATGATTTGCAGACTGTTGAATAAGTTCAGTGTTTTGAGCTAACATTATAGGGGTGTTAAGAATTTTTGACATTAGGCTGAATCTTCAAGTTAGTGGGGGTTTAGTCGGAGGAGCTGGTTTCAACAAATTACGTGCAGTTTGTTAGTTATTTGGCTCCGGAGTGGCTAAGCTAGTGCGAGTGAATGGGGTTTGCTAGCATGCCAATAAAAAACATATTGACATAATATTGTCAAATAAATTCAAAATGCAGATCATCGTTCGAAACATCCATGCGGCCAAAACAATGTCACAGCAAACTGCCGTAATTCATTTCATTCTGCAGGACTTTTTTTTTTTTTTTTTTTTTTAAGACACGTAATGTTACCACAATAGAGAGGAGTGCTTCGGCCACTCGTGCTCATGCGCATTCGAGGAAGTTGGAAAGTCGGAGTTTTCTAACCTCCGACCAGGAAAAATATCTGGAACAGGGAGGCCCTAGTCGCGCAGTTGGGGAAAAAAAGTACCTCGGTTAGTACGTCGGCTAGCTGTCACGCCTCCTGTTTTGTTTACGCTATTTCCTCCATCTCCGAAGCCAGGGCAGGGAAATGATAAAAGCCGGACTAACTCCGGTGGCATAAAATACCGTTCGGGAGAGGTAGAAGTCGGCAGTTTTGACCATTATGCAGTAATTTTCCCCTGTCGTATTGAATAAATGCATTTTTAATATTTCATATTCCATTTAGCACAAGACTGTTATTGTTCATAAGCAATGTTCCCTCTAAGCTGCGCGCGTCCGCAATCGCCCACTGCTTGCATACACTCAGCGCACAAGAAAATCTATGAAGTGCAGAAAAATACAACTCAAGAGTATTGCAGCACCAGTAGGACTACTTTCTGTTAGCGCCACAACAATATGCCAGCATGACACTCCTATTGGTGCGTTTGATACGGCAACGCGGCTCTTCTAATGGTGCGTTCCATATGGCAACGTGACGCTCCCATTGGTGCTTTCGATACGGCAACGTTCCCATTGGTGGAGGAAAGTGAGTTTGATCCTCCGCTGATCTACTGAAGCAACATTCCACTTCCAATCTTTGCAAGCACTACAGTATTAATAAATATCTAATTTTAGAACTAATCTAGCTAATCAATTAAGTAGACCAACAAAATTGTTTTCTGTACCATTTTGAAAAGTAACTCAATGAGCGACAGCTAAAAATGCTTTCAAATAATGTTTGGAACAATATCTATTCTTGAATTAAGAACGTTTTTGACCTTTCAAACTTTTTAAAGATTGAATATACTAATTCATTGCTTAAAATATGTCTTTTAAAACCCTTTAATGCCAGCAATATTAAGCAATTATCAGAGAATCCCAAAATTTGAAAAATAAGGTCCTAATGAAACCTTTTTTTTTTTCAAATTTGTAAAAAGGAAGGTCAAAATGGATATGTGTAATAAGCGCTCAGATATCTACAACCCTTGCTAAATCCTGTTTGTTTTTCTCATGGAACCTGCAGATGCATGTGTTGACTTGCATCCATCTTTTTTTTTTTTTTCAAAAAGAAATTCTGAATTAGTCTCAAAATCATGAAATTTTAGGTGTATCAAATGTGATACATTTGGCAATATAGGGTTAAGCTAATTTTCCACTAGCTATTTTACTTATTTCAAGAAATCTGAGTAAAAATGTACTTATAGCACTGGCGGATGATTTCATTTATTTCTTGTACATTTACACTGAAAACAAGGGGAATTTAACCATTCTTAAGGAGGTGTGTTTTTGCCGTGTAGCTGCTCAGAGACAGAGAATAGGAATCTTGATTGTCCTTATTGTCTGAGCAGTTTTAATGGGGGAGTGATATAGTGTGATACATTGTGGTTGTTCATTATGTTTTATTTATTAACTCACCCATGCCACAATTGGACCTTACCCAGGCCGAAGCAGGACTCTCCTATGGTTAAAGCAGGACTCTCACATATAACATAGTACACATCTCATGAACAACGAGATCTTCGGCTTTTTCATTTTAAGTGGGCCAAATCAGTTATATTGTATTAAAAGTAAACTAATGAAAATTGCTGCTGTAATTTCATTTTTCTAATAAGCCATGTAACTTGCTATGATGCAAGGTTTTGAATAGGCGTGATACTGGTGTGTGGCCTCCATGTACACATCTGATGTTGCTCACCGTGGTCCGCAGTGTGCTCAGAGAGCTTGTGTGTCTGCTCAGACACATGAAAATTAGAGGGAACATTGGTCATGACCATACCACGTATTTAGCAATTGGGGAAAATACTTAGATAAAAAGAAAATGTAAAAATATTGGAGTTGAGATATTGAAACAATGATGGCATTTTGCTGCTCCCTGTCGCATTTTCCTCATTCTGTAATCTTCCCTCTTAATGGGCTGAATTCTGTATCAGCTGAAATCGTTACCCTGCCGACGTCATCATCCAGCTGGGGATGCAAGAGTGCTATAATGACAGGTATGGCTAAATGGCAGATTAAAAGACTCATTTCTCGTCATCTGCGCTTAGGCAAGTTGTTGTATATAGTCGAATAACACAAAATATGATTTTAATTCACATAATAATGCTATTTTAGATTGGTTTTATGGTGTCACAGGCAGTTTAAGTCCACATAATGAAAAATAGAGAGAAAAACAAGAAAACAAACAAAAACAACTAAACCAATGGAAAACCAAATAGATGTTGAAATAGTATGTTAGCAAACCCCATTGACTCGCGCTAGCATAGCCACTCAGGAGCCCCGAAACTAACAGATAACCAACTCCACCGACTAATTAAACCCCGCTAACTCGAAGATTGAGGCCATGTCAACACGTTGCAGGGTATTTGGCAAAAAAAACCAAACTTTTTCTAAGGTTTGGCCTATCCAAACGCACATGCACATTTTGGGCTTTGAAAATGACGGTTCTTAAAAACTCCATCCAAAGTGAAGATGTGCTTTCACATATGCATTTGTAGCGCCATCATGTGGATACTGATAACCAAAGATTTAACTGTGGAAACGTCACTGACTGCGACAAACTTTGTTCCTATGTCACACATGAGACTGATGTTTACATTTGGAGTAATCATGGATACCTTCGTAATGGGTTTAGATCTAATTATTAGACAGTGGTTTTTGCTTCCATTTATTTACCAACTCTTGCATTGCTTCATATTGAAGAACACATGCGACAAATGGAGGTATTATGGACAATAATTTTTTGCGCATTGTTATGAACGTACCTAAAAACAAATGAATGTGGTTGCCTGGGGAAGTTTTTTTTTCTACAAAAGGGCTGTTGTAGACGTCATTCTTTTTCTGGACGTATTAGGGCAGCATCCTCGGTTATTAAAAATAAATAAATAAATAAATAAACTGCTAGGTGTAGACATGGCCTGAGCCTATTGTAAAAAAAATCAGAACTTCCCCTTTAAGTTGAGGCTTGGTCCCACAGCTGTGAGGCCTGTAATCAGGGTCAGATGTCATTTTAAAACAAGTCTGAGCCTGAAGCTGATTTTGTCTTGCTTACCCTCGGTAACTCACAAACTTTCCGGCTCTGTGGACTAATTGATTATGGAACATAATGTGCAAATAGGTGGATGTTATTATTTTTAAATGAAGCTTATTTTGTACAATGGCCGATGGCTTACCGCTAGCTTGGGCTAACTAACCACTCCAAAACATCGATGTTGTTAACTTTGTCATCCCTATAGGTGACTTTGCATTAATTGTCTGTTACATTATTGTTTTTAGAATATTGTCATTATAGATGTTACTTTATCAGGTTTGTACATTTGTGTCTAGAATGACATTTTTTGAGGTATTTTTATTTTAGTTGGTCACTAGCCAGATTCTTACAATGTGGCTGTTTGAATCGCATTTTAATATTTAACCCTTTAAGGTCTGGGCCTATTTTGTCTGATTTTGCATGCCTTTGAAGTTGCCTTTATATTTCAAAGAAAGAATTGTTTACGATGGCCTGGTTTGGTCCCTTTTTTTGTGACACCTTGAACTTCATGTCCAAACTGTTGTTTCCTTCAATGACCAATTATAAATCATCATTTTGGACCCAAAAAGACCAAAAATTCCAAAATCGTTTTGTCAAAATTTTTAATATTGATGTCCAATTGACAACCAAACATGCGTAACGAACCGTTTTGAAACTTTGTAATATTTATTCAACATGTTAGGATGAACATTCAACCAAAAAAATGTTGAATAAATAGTCTTATATTTGACAATTCAACATAAACAACAGGTACAGCCATAGGCGTTTTTTGCCTTTATACATGCTCTAGTCAAAACAGGTTATATACAGCAGACCGAACAGTGAAAAAAATATATACCATCTAACACAAAAAGTGTTTAGAGGCCATCTCTTTATGAGTTTAGGTATTGCGGCCCATCACCTGATGAAAACTATGTACACACAATCAAGCTTCTTGAACACACATTTATATACACAAATTGAGAAGACTGATTGTGGGGAAAAAAAATATATATATAACATTAGGGGGAAAAAAGTATTTTCAAAAATATTCACAATAAACAAGTTAAATTTTTTTCAGGCATGCCACTCCGAAAAGCAGTTTCGTCCTGGAATTCGACACAGGGTGACATCACACAGCCCACACTTCCATGGGGTGTCGGTCCTCTTTCCACCCTTCCATTTTCATTTCACTTTACTTTCATTGTCACTATAAATGTACATGAAAAAAAGTCAGTATTTATGAAAATAATAAAGTATAAAATAAAAATATATACAGCAATAAATAATAATGGAAATCTATATGTATGACAATAGAAAGAATACCATAGCTGAATATGTGCTACATCCCTTATCTTCATATAGAAAGAAGATCACCACAATTATAAATTCCTGCCTTGGATACACACAGTGCACGTATGACTTTGATCTGATATGCACATTTTATTATTATATACACAAACACACACTTATATTGCATCAAAATTAACTTTGTCTTGCAATATCAAAAGAAACTTTCAAAAGAAACTTTTTCAGCATAAAAAAAAAAAAAAGTGAGTTTGCTTACCTCTGCTCGTCGATGGCGTCACCCACGTGTTCAAATCCGTCACTATCTTCACTCGAGGACTCTTCCGAAGAAGACGATGATGACGAATTTGGACCATCCTCTTCCTCAAGTTGATCAAAAAGCACAATTGCTTGCGCTAAATTTAGTTTTCCGTTCATTCTCAAAGTCACACAAAGTCGCTGCTCGATCCAAACGGCCGTCGCTCGCCACCTCGCTGCTTCAGAACACTCCTCCCTCTCGCTCGTTGGAACCTCGCACGGCAGTTATATTTATTAAAAAAACGCATTTTGTGCTTCCACTGTGACTTCGAAAGGGTTCGTTTGATTTGTGTTTTTTTCATGGAGCTTCCGTTTTGAAAAAGGACAAGAAATGATGAAAATATAGACATAAACAAATGATCCATGCAGCGTTTTAATGTTTTTTTGAGAGGACAATAAAACTATAAAACTTAAATGACAATATCTCACGTTTTAGTTGGTCGATTGACTTCAGATAATAACGAGAGTAAACCGCGACTTCCGCACTTTAAAACGAGACCAACCAACGGCATGTGGGTGACGTAATTAAAACGTGAGGGTGCTTCAAAGACGACGTGCGCTGAGGATGTGCCGGCGCGTCCTTCGACTCTCAAGGGTTAAACTCTTTGCTCTGATGGCTCTTGTATGAGTTGGTGGCAAGTATTTTTACTGGCCCTCGATTTGACTGTAAGGCAGCCTGAGGAGACCCACCCTCTCGTGCCAAGCAAGCCCACAAGCTCAATCATGTTTCTGTATTTCTATTAGTGTTGCACCGATACCATTTTTTGGCACCGATACCTGGCTGTGCAGTATCGGCCGATACCGATACCATACCGATACCACCCCGTTTATATATATATATATGTATATGTATATGTATATATAATATATATATTTTTTTTTCTTTTTTTTTTTTTCCCAAAAGAGCTACATAATTGGGTTAGGGTTGTGAAATCATTGCTATCAAGGCTTTGTCAGGCTGTTGCTTACCTTTGCAAAATAGGAAAAAGACTAGTACAAAGTATAATACCAGCCCAACAGTAAGAAAGTAAAAATAAGTTCATAATAATAAACTCTGAATGAACTGAGTAAACTTTTTTTAAACCTCTCATAGGCCAAACAGTGCAACTTTCATGAAATTATTGTAACATTCTGCTGCTGGTTAGATTGTGTTTTGTTGCTGGGCTGTTAGTGGGGGCGTTCCTGACGTTGCACCTGAATCCAATGCGGGCTCATCAACGCAGCATTTAAGCACGGGTGAGCTCAGAGAAGGCTGCTGAGATATTTGCTTTGCTGATCGCCATTTGACATCTCGCACTATAGTCTCGCTACATTTGCTTGTTACGCCCCTGCATTGGGTTTTTTCTGTTAGTGTGCTGCACTCGTTTGTAACCTCTACCCTGTGCAGGTATTTCAGTGTTTTTATTTTGGCTTTTTGGCCCGCTGCCTATCGTCTTAGTTTACCTTCGAGTTTGTAGTATTGAGCTCCGTCGACCTGCTGTCACGGACTCCTTTTGTTATTTCTACTATCCCGCGATCGCGTGTTATTTTTTGTTTGCAATCATTAAACCCTTGTACTTATCCCCCGCTTGTTGTCCGCTTCGAGGTCCAACCTTGTTTCCGCATTTGCGGACGCTAACAATTATAAGTAATAATAATTGACCACAGCATCCCGTCTCTCTATTAGTCTCCTTTTTTTGGGGGGGGGGGCCTTATTTCTATTTCTGAAAGGTGGCAACCCTACTTTGGAAACAGTTCCCAAATTACTGCAGCATTTCTTTCAGTAAAAGACAATAAAAGTAAAGTAGACATAGTGAACTGACCAGAGATTGTTGCACTTGTCCAGCGCCCTTCCTCTGGATAGCAGTCCTGCTCTTGCAGGCTCAAACTCGTTGTGTTCGTTCACGTTTTGTCTTCAAATGTTTCATCAGGTTCGAGGTATTGAAACTGGCCGATTTAACTCCACATCTCGAAACTTTCAGGCCGCAAATCTTGCACGCAGCCATTGATTTTAATTGACGGGATTTCTATTTTGAAATATTTCCCGACCGCCGCCATGTCGGCCATGTCGCCATGTCGCCATGTCGGCCATGTCATTGGTCAGAAGTGGCTATTGGCCCGTTCTCATTGGTCTGGAGCAGGCCAATAGCGATAGCTGTTTTGTGTTCACGTGTCATCGACTCATCACACAACACAGAGACAAAGTGTAGTGAGCGCCAGGAGAAAAAAAAAGGCTGCGGTCAAATGTTATAATAATGGACCGGTAAATGGTATCGGCGCCGTCTTTGTTGGTACTCGCCGATACCGATACCACCATTTTGGGCCGGATCGGCGCCCCCTGCCGATACTAGTATCTGTATCGGTGCATCTTTAATTTCTATGCTTCATGTTCATTCTTTTTGTCTGGCGCCTGATTCTCTCTTCTGTCTAGCTGCATTTTCTAAAACATGGACAAAAGGAGTATAACGAACTCCCATGTGGCACATTAAAACTGTTTCTGCATTAAGAAGCATTCAGATTAACCATTCTACATGTCCAACCAGTTGAACAGGGCAGAAAAATGCACTCCTGAGATGAGTGGGCGTGGAGGAAGCACCAAGTGGGCAGGTATTTGAATTCATATTATTACACCCAAGGTTGAACCAGATATGGTACTTGTAGACTTTTCCATGACTTTAAAGAAGCACTGTTTCAGGTGTACATTCCAACACATCCACAGGTGTGTCACTCTTTAAAATTGAATGTTGTCAACAAACACATCTCAGGCTTCCAAAGACATATTGTCATCGTTTTTTTCTCAGTCTCAAATGGTTTGAATAAAAAAAATTACTGACTAAATGTCAGAGTTTAAACAAAGTAATGAAACAAATTAACCTAAATTGGGAACTGTTAAATCTTAAAAAAAAAAAAAAAAAAAAAAACATGCTGTACGTACAGTTTTATATAGTGTATTAAACTTCTGCTTTAACTCTTGTCGGAATTGGCCGCCTTTGTTCGCTTCTTTTAAAATTTTACAGAATTTGATGTGCATCTCCAAGTTAGCCTGGGATTCATTATTCTATTCTCAACCAGGTAGCCAAACTGCTCTCAAACGCTGAACTAGTGTATATAAGCGTGAAGATTCCACAACTTCAGGGCTATTACAGTAGTCATCTTCCTTTATCTCCTCTGGATCACTTACTTCATGTAGCTGCATAATTACCTTTTGCTGTAGCCACAGTTTTACTCACTTCAATCAGATGAATGTCACTGGAAATAATATTTCCTAAAGTTATGGTAGGCAACATGAAAAAACAAAATATGGTTCATTGAAAAGACAACAAAAGTAAAATCCTGACAATATACTGCAAAACACTTCTGTGTGACCCTTTATTATTTTATAGTGTCATTGCATAAATTTGAATGAAAGCAACGGCTTAATACCTACGTAGCTCTCTACCATGTGTCAATGAATAGACACTTTCTTAAGGAAGCTCACTGTCATGCCAGCTCGCCTCCTTGTGCTTTGCCCCCCTGGCATTACAACTGCTCTGCCATCTGTCTGTGGCCTTTCAGCCTCAGGGGCCCAGCCACACAAAATGACTAGCAGAAGAACAGTGAGAGGCAAACATGCTTCAGCGACATGAAAAGAAAGTAATTTGCAAGGCGAAAAAAGACTGTTATGGTTTTCAAATGAGTCACTAACAGAAAAGATAGGATGATGTGAGAGTTTTCATGAGATAAACCAATTTTAACTATTATGAAAGAATACAAACATGTTTGAAGTATGTCATGTTATATTGGATTATTTCTATTAATGAACATGACAGTTGCATTATGGGAGTGGTTTTGCACCGTTTCGTCACCATTTAATCAGTTATTTATTCAAGAGAGCCATCACTGAAAAAGATACAAATGCTGTTATTGCTGAACATCCGCTGCATTTAATACAAAATGCAGGGATCCTCTTACTCCTCAATACAAAGCTCTCAAGATCACTATAGAAAACAGAGCAATACTATATACATATATGTATATATATATATATATAAAACTCTAATAAAATCTCAATCCAATCCAGAGTACCAACACTGAATATAATAATATAACAATGAAATTATATTAGAGACAGAATTTGTAACTATTTGAACAAAGTTGCTTTTTTTTCCCTCAGGTCAGAAACAATAACTACTCAGAAATAGTGGCAAAATATTTGGTACGATCCCATCTAGCTTTTCTAGAAAAATTTACAAAGAATGCTGTACTGTACATACAAATGAAGTTAAAATAATGCAGTTTTCTGATGTGAACATAACACATTGTACAACTCCAATCTGAACCAGATGATTTACAGTGAACGCCTGCATCTCCACTGTACTGTGCAGACCACTGGCATCAACAACATGATATAATGTCAGTGAGGTCAAAAGCCAATAGGAAAGGCCAGAGGCCCTTGTGAGTTACCAACCATATGCTACTGATGAGAATGAACATAACGAGGGAAAGCCCTCTGAAGTGCAACAGTAATAGATATAAGGCAGCAGTGGCATAAATGCCATTGTTTTTTGTGGTGTTTTTTAGCACTGTATGTATGAAGTCTAAGTCCACCATTATGAGTACTACTATCTTTTTTGTACCTTTTAAATGTGCCCCCATACATGCAACATCACGGATTTTCTTAACAATACATAATAGAATACAGAATACATATAAAGGATTTAATGAATAAAATAAACCATAACCATTTGTCATTTTCTTACATTTCTAACACAGGCTCAAGTTTCTGTTCTCTCCCTGTCTCAAGCCGATATACCACCCCTGAGGTGGCCTCTTGCGACCCTTCATCCACAATGACTTGTCTTCCTCAAATTGTCCACTAGATGCCCTCGGCCATTCCACTCCCCTCCCGTCATGTGGGCTCTGCCTTCTCAGCATGTCGCGCTCATTGGTAAAGGTAAAGCTGCTTTTTGCAAAGCACATACTCAATATGCAATGTTTTCAGTATTTAACACATCCCTGCGGAGCAGGTCATGTGTCAATGTGTGGTACTTTGTCTCACAAATATTATCGGTTCCACAATCAAGCTCGTAACTTCATTTGCTTGTTGTATAGCAAATCAATATTCCACGCTGAAATGAAATAAAATGCCACACCTTTTTCATGAATTTGTAAAAAGAAAGAAATGCATTTATTCAGTACGACACGGCAAAATTACTCCATAATGTTCAAAATTGTCGATTTCACCTTTACTGTCGCACCTCCCAAACGATAATTTGTGCCACGGGAATTAGTCCGGCTTTTGTCATTTCCCTGCTCCGGCTTCGGAGAGTGTAAACAAACCAGGAAGCGTGACAGCTAGCCGACATGCTAAACCGAACCGAGTGATGTTTCAACGTCTATTCTCAGCTTTCGAAGTGAAAAAAATCGCTCAAAACTAGCCAGAATCATCAATCGATCAATCAAATTTATTTATATAGCCCTTTATATAGTGCTTTACAACAAAGACAAACATAGCTCATGGTAAATAAAAGGAAAGTATTATACAATGACATTGGGAAAAAAAAAAAGAAGAAATGTGAAATATGAAGAAATTAAACAACGCATCGCGATAAAAGTCAGACAGCAAATTAAACAAAACAGATAAAATCTGAAAATATTAAAAACCGTTATGAAATAAAACCAGCCTACACTAAACTGGGGGAAAGGCGAGTCTTAAAAGGTGTGTCTTTAATTGAGATTTAAAAAGGCCTAAATTCGTATTGGTGCAGATTTCAGGGGGAAGACTATTCCACAACCTGGGGGCAGCAACCGCAAAAGATCGGTCTCCCCACTGTTTAAGTTTGGATCTTGGAACTTTCAAAAGAAGTCTGCCGGTAGAACGAAGAGTCCGGCCAGAGTTACAGAGGGTTAATATTTCCGATAAGTAAGAAGGAGCCTGACCATTAATACAATTAAAAACAAACAGTAAAAGTTTAAAATCAATTCTAAAATGGACTGGAAGCCAGTGGAGCGATGATAGCACAGGGGTAATATGTTCACGTGTAGGTGTACCTATTTAAAATCGAGCAGCAGCATTTTGAACAAGTTGCAGACGAGAAATTGAGGACTTGGGAAGGCCAACATAAAGTGCATTGCAGTAATCCAGCCATTCCAGTAGTCACACGGCGGCGTGGTTGTCGATTGTCTTGGCCGCCGGTGAGCAAGTTACAGCTCGTGCCCTGCTGCGGGAGGAGAGCATGTTTGCCGGGGAAGCAGCTGGAGAATTGCCGTCGGACAAACCAGCCCTACGTCGGAGGAGCGCGTAGCTGCTACATGGTCAACATGAATATGGCGTAAATTAATGCTTAACTACACGGCGAAGACGTAAACACTGACAGAGCAGGATGGAGTTGTTGTGCGGCAGGATGTTTCTGAGAAAAACTTTTCTACACGTCCGTCCACGATCAAATGTAAATAGTCCTTTATTTAAAGAAAGTTTGTAGTGTTTAATTTGTAATCGCTGTATTTGTGGCCATTTTTAACACAAAGTTGCAATTTCTGATCGGGTGGAAAATTTTAAAAGAACACCGGGCACACGAAGAGTATAGCGCTCTCCCAGGGGGGGATGTGCGACAAGCTGCCGAGCGTCAGCCGAGTGGCATTCTCGGTGGGCAAGGAGCATGTCAGCCACAAAATGCAAGCCACCTCCGTATTAAAACGTGTGCGATGATCCCAGTCTTTGACATAATATTAAACACGATGTTTACTCACTTCCTCGTAAGCCCATTGGTCCCACAGTTGTCGCACACTTGTTTTGGCCGCTCTCAGGGTGAACGGGAACTTTCTGAAACCCAAAAAGGCTCACACGCCTCTCCCTGGTGCAGCTACAAAAGCCTGCAGCGGTTTGGCTGGCGTGATGCGAAAAATAAATGAATTAATCCGCAAAATCAGCTGAATCTGCAGTAAATCTGCATGCTATAAAGCAATGCTGTATTGTGAGATGATGACTCGGGTGACATCACATTCTCATTCATCTTAACCTGGGACTGGAGTCGGAACTAAATCATTTTTATGGCGCAGGATTCAAAAATTGAATATATAAAACGATCGCTTCCACACACATCCAAGCGGTCTATTTCATTCAGGAGCATAAAACACATTGTGAAATATTAAATAAACATGCTTTTTGGTGTCATACGCACTTTAAAGTAGAGCATCAAAGGCAAAGTACAGGCCCAGTCATCAACAAAACCGAGGAACCTACATCGTACTGAATATTCACAAAGGTGTTTATTACATTTCCTGGGAACACCCTCAGTAGCGTACCTCAACATCATTGGGTACTTCGAACATTACCACTTGACACCCTCACTTAAGTCCTAATTGTGCTCAGAAGAAAATTAAGCGCAATGTTGTATGAAGAGAAGGTAACTCACATACACAACTGAGAGCAGTGCAGTTAGCCAGTCAAAAGTAAATGCTTCAAAATTCATTTAAGATTTGAGCTCAATTGCTTAAACAAAAAAGTGAAAGGAAAATGGCACTGTTTACATATATATATATATATATTTATATATATATATATATATATATATATATATATATATATATATATATATATATATATATATATATATGTAAACATGTGTGTGTGTGTGTGTGTGTACACTCACCGGCCACTGTTGCCTTCAGAACTGCCTCAATTCTTCATGGCATAGATTCAACAAGGTGCTGGAAGCATTCCTCAGAGAGTTTGGTCCATATTGACATGATGGCATCACACAGTTTGTGCAGATTTGTCGGCTGCACATCCATTATGCGAATATCCCGTTCCACCACATCCCAAAGATGCTCTATTGGGTTGAGATCTGGTGACTGTGGAGGCCATTTGAGTACAGTGAACTCATTGTCATGTTCAAGAAACCAGTCTGAGATGATTCCAGCTTTGTGACATGACGCATTATCCTGCTGAAAGTAGCCATCAGAAGTTGGGTACATTGTGGTCATAAAGGGATGGACATGGTCAGCAACAATACTCAGGTAGGCTGCTGCATTCCAACGATGCTCAATTGGTACCAAGGGGCCCAAAGAGTGCCAAGAAAATATTCCCCACACAATTACACCACCACCACCAGCCTGAACCGTTGATACAAGGCAGGATGGATCCATGCTTTCATGTTGTTGACACTAAATTCTGACCCTACCACCCGAATGTCGCAGCAGAAATCGAGACTCATCAGACCAGGCAACGTTTTTCCAATCTTCTATTGTCCAATTTCGGTGAGCTTGTGCAAATTGTAGCCTGTAACGGGTGGTTATTTGAGTTACTGTTGCCTTTCTATAAGCTCGAACCAGTCTGGCCATTCTCCTATGACCTCTGGCATCAACAAGGCATTTCCGCCCACAGAACTGCCGCTCACTGGATATTTTTTCTTTTTCGGATCATTCCCTGTAAACCCTAGAGATGGTTGTGGATGAAAATCCCAGTAGATCAGCAGTTCCTGAAATACTCAGACCAGCCCTTATGGCACCAACAACCATGCCACGTTCAAAGTCACTCAAATCACCTTTCTTCCCCGCACTGATGCTCGGTTTGAACTGCAGGAGATTGTCTTAAACCATGTCTACATGCCTAAATGCACTGAGTTGCCGCCATGTGATTGGCTGATTAGAAATTAAGTGTTAATGAGCAGTTGGACAGGTGTACCTAATAAAGTGGCCGGTGAGTGTATATATGTATTAGTGCTGTCAAACGATTAAAATTTTTTAATCGGGTTAATTACAGCTTAAAAATTAAATAATCGTAATTAATCGCAATTCAAACCATCTATAAAATATGCCATATTTTTCTGTAAATTATTGTTGGAATGGAAAGATAAGACACAAGACGGATATATACATTCAACATCGGTAGGTAAGTACTGTATTAGTTTATTATAACAATAAATCAACAAGATGGCATTAACATTATTAACATTCTCTTGAAGCGATCCATGGATAGAAAGACTTGTAGTTCTTAAAAGATAAAAGTACAAGTTATAGAAATTTTATATTAAAACCCCTCTTAATGTTTTCGTTTTAATAACATTTGTAAAATTTTCAATCAAAAAATAAACTAATACCTCACCATTGGACCCAAGCGCCAGCAGAGGGCGTCAAACACCAAAAAACAAGTAACAAGCGGCGGACATTACACTCTGATGTCATTTTAATCTGTTTGAGCGGGGCATGTGCGTTAATTGTGTATAAATATTTTAACATGATTAATTTAAAAAATTCATTACTGCCCGTTCACGCGATATATATATATGTGTGTATATATATATATATATATATATATATATATATATGTATATATATCAGTTGTGTATGTGAGTTACTTTCTCTCTCTCTCTCTCTCTCTCTCTCTCTCTCTCTCTCTCTATATATATATATATATATATATATATAGATAGATAGATAGATAGATAGATAGATAGATAGATAGATAGATAGATAGATAGATAGATAGATAGATAGATAGATAGATAGATAGATAGATAGATAGATAGATAGATAGATAGATAGATAGATAGATAGATATAGATATAGATATATACAGTGGGGCAAATAAGTATTTAGTCAACCACTAATTGTGCAAGTTCTCCCACTTGAAAATATTAGAGAGGCCTGTAATTGTCAAGATGGGTAAACCTCAACCATGAGAGACAGAATGTGAAAAAAAAAACAGAAAATCACATTGTTTGATTTTTAAAGAAATTTATTTGCAAATCATGGTGGAAAATAAGTATTTGGCCAATACCAAAAGTTCATCACAATACTTTGTTATGTACCCTTTGTTGGCAATAACGGAGGCCAAACGTTTTCTGGAACTCTTCAAAAGCTTTTCACACACTGTTGCTGGTATTTTGGCCCATTCCTCCATGCAGATCTCCTCTAAAGCAGTGATGTTTTGGGGCTGTCGTTGGGCAACACAGACTTTCAACTCCCTCCACAGATTTTCTATGGGGTTGAAAGCTGGAGACTGGCTAGGCCACTCCAGGACCTTGAAATGCTTCTTGCGAAGCCACTCCTTTGTTGCCCTGGCTGTGTGTTTGGGATCATTGCCGTGCTGAAAGACCCAGCCACATCTCATCTTCAATGCCCTTGCTGATGGAATGAGATTTTCACTCAAAATCTCTCGATACATGGCCCCATTCATTCTTTCCTTTACACAGATCAGTTGTCCTGGTCCTTTTGCAGAAAAACACCCCCAAAGCATGATTTTTCCACCCCCATGCTTCACGGTGGGTATGGTGTTCTTCGGATGCAATTCAGTATTCTTTCTCCTCCAAACACGAGAACCTGTATTTCTACCAAAAAGTTCTATTTTGGTTTCATCTGACCATAACAGATTCTCCCAGTCCTCATCTCGATCATCCAAATGCTCTCTAGCGAACCGCAGACGGGCCTGGACGTGTACTGGCTTCAGCAGGGGGACATGTCTGGCAGTGCAGGATTTGAGTCCCTGTCGGTGCATTGTGTTACTGATAGTAGCTTTTGTTACTTTGGCTCTGGGATTTTTGCTCACCGTTCTTGTTATCATTTTGACGCCACGGGGTGAGATCTTGCATGGAGCCCCACATCGAGGGAGATTATCAGTGATCTTGTATGTCTTCCATTTTCTAATAATTGCTCCCACAATTGATTTCTTTACACCAAGTGTTTTACCTATTGCAGATTCAGTCTTCCCAGCCTGATGCAGGTCTACAATTTTGTCTTTGGTGTCCTTCGACAGCTCTTTGGTCTTGGCCATAGTGGAGTTTGGAGTGTGACTGACTGAAATTGTGGACAGGTGTCTTTTATACCAATATTGAGTTAAAACAGGTGCCATTAATACAGGTGACGAGTGGAGCCTCGTTAGACCTCGTTAGAAGAAGTTAGACCTTTTTGACAGCCAGAAATCTTGATTGTTTGCAGGTGACCAAATACTTATTTTCCACTCTAATTTGAAAAGACATTATTTAAAAATGAAACAATGTGATTTTCTGTTTTTTTTTTTCCACATTCTGTCTCTCATGGTTGAGGTTTACCCATGTTGACGATTACAGGCCTCTCTAATCTTTTCAAGTCGGAGAACTTACACAATTGGTGGTTGACTAAATACTTATTTGCCCCACTATATATATATATATATATATATATATATATATATATATATATATATATATATATATATATATATATTAGGGCTGTCAAAATTATCACGTTAACGCGCGGTAATTAATTTTTTGAATTAATCACGTTAAAATATTTGACGCAATTAACGCACATGTCCCGCTCAGACAGTATTCTGCCTTTTGGTAAGTTTTACAGCAAGGCTTTTTGTGCTCCAGCACAACAGCGAACTCTTGTGGTCGCTTTGCGACATGGTTTATTATGGCTGCACGACGTCTCGGGCTGACGCCTACGTTGTAATGTTGTGCTTATATGATCCTTGGACAAGATTTGTCCGTAAGTATGGTTGTTGTAAAGAATGTACATATTATGTTAGTGAGCGAAATGTTCTATTTTTTGTATGAGACGCTTTTTGTTTATGTTTAGTGAACCTGTATAGCGTACTAAGCTAACGTTGTTGCTAATGCAATGCTTGTGTACTTTTTTTTTTGTAGTTTTATGACGGTCTAAAGAGGACAATGGTTTGAGGCCATTTTATTAATAAATCAGATGAAAAAGGAAGAAGTCTGATTATTAAGGCGTCGTTCACTAGCTGTCTAGCTTTGGAAAAAGTAGACGCTTCGGACTGAGGACAGCATAGACAGATTTAAATGACAGTAGAGTGAAATGCCCACTACAGTCCTTATGTACCGTATGTTGAATGTACAGTGGGGAGAACAAGTATTTGATACACTGCCAATGGATTCTCCCTTTGGCAGTGTATCAAATACTTGTTCTCCCTACTGTATATATCCATCTTGTGTCTTATCTTTCCATTCCAACAATTTATTTTACAGAATATATATAATTTACAGAAAAATATGGCATATTTTATAGATGGTTTGAATTGCGATTAATTGCGATTAATTACGATTAATTAATTTTTAAGCTGTAATTAACTCGATTAAAATTTTTAATCGTTTGACAGCCCAAATATATATATATATATATATATATATATATATATATATATATATATATATATATATATACACACACAAATATATAATATACAGTACACACACAGTACAGGCCAGACGTTTGGACACACCTCATTCAATGTGACATAAATGAAGGTCCAATTCCCATTGATAAAAGCAAGAAATTCGACTAATTTACCCAGATAAGGAATACCTGTGAAGTGAAAACCATTTCAGGTGGCTACCTCTTGAAGCTCATCGAGAGTATGCCAAGAATGTGCAACATGTTTTTGTTTATTTCACCTTTTTTGCTCAGTACATAATTCCATGAATCTTAGTTCATAGTTTAAATACCTTCAGTCAGAATTTACAATATAAATAGTCATAAAAATAACAAAAACGCACGAATGAGAAGGTGTGTCAAAACGTTTGGCCTGTACTGGATATATACGGCATATAAAACAGCTTTAAAAAGTCATTTTTGTAGGGCTCTGAAATCTCAAACAAATTAACATATATGAAAATAAAATAAAATCATAGATTTAATTAGTATACATAAAGGGACATACACACAAAAAATTGAGAACAAAATAAGATATTACATCTTAACGAGAGCAAAACGGAATTTATTACTTTTTGCAGACCTTCCATGATGAATGCCCTTGAGCCCAACTCTGGCGCTCTGGCTCCCTTTCTTAAGACTCACGTTAAAAATGTTGGAGTGATATTCGATAGCAGGCTCAACTTTGAAAACAGATTAGTTGTAAGAGCTAATTTTTTTCCAGCTCCTTCTCTTGGCCAAAGTGAAGCCTTTTCTTAGTCGCCACGACCATGAAAAAGCGATTCACGCTTTTATAAGCTCAAGGCTTGACTACTGCAATGAACTTTATGTTGGTCTTCCCAAGTCCTCTATTTCACGTCTGCAACTTGTTCAAAATGTTGCTGCTCGATTTTTAACTGGTACACTCAGACATGAATATATTACCCACGTGCTATCGTCGCTCCACTGGCTTCCAGTTCACTTTAGAATTGATTCCAAACTTTTACTATTTGTTTTTAATTCTATTAATGACCAGGCTCCTTCTTATTTTAACCCTCTGTAACTCTGGCAGGGCTCTTTGTTCTACCGGCCAGCTTCTTTTGCAAGTTCCAAGGTCGAGACTAGAACAGTTGGGTGACCGATCTTTTGCAGTTGCTGCCCCCAGGTTGTGGAATAGCCTGCCCCCTGAAATCCACACCATTACTAATCCAGGCCTTTGTAAATCTCAGTTAAAGACCCACTTTTTTAGACTTGCTTTTTCTCCAGACTACGGTAGCCTGGTTTTATTTCTTAAGGGTTTTAATGTGTTCGGATTTGATTTGTTTTATTTGCTGTTTTGACGTTTATCGTGATGCGTTGTTTTCGTTTGTTTTTTGTTTTTTTGTTTTTTTTGTTTTGTTTTGTTTTCTTAATGTCATTGTATAGAACCTTCCTGCCTTTTATTTATCACGAACTGTGTTTTTGTTGTTGTAAAGCACTTTGAGGACTTTTCGTTTTTTTTTTTTTTTTAAATGGCTATAGAAATAAATTTGATTTGATAATTATTTTTTAAATTGGGAGTTACTTTTCAATCACACGATATACAGTGGTATGATAAAGTATCTGAACCTTTTGGAATTTCTCAAATTTCTGCATAAAATCACCATCAAATGTGATCTGATATTTGTCAAAATCACACAGATGTAAAAACAGTGTCTGCTTTAACTAAAACCACCCAAACATTTATAGGTTTTCGTATTTTAATGAAGATAGCATGCAAACAATGACAGAAGGGGGAAAAGTAAGTCAGTGAACCCACTGCCTAAGGAGACTTAAAGAGGAGACAATTTAAGTCAGGTGTGTGCCCAAACACTGATGAGTAGTTTAAATCTGCCCTGCCCACTATAAAACACACACCTGGTAAGAATTGTCTTGATGAGAAGCATTGTTTAATGTGCATCATGGCTTGGTCAAAAGAGCTGTCAGAAGACCTGCGATCAAGGATTGTTGATTTGTATAAAGCTGGGAAAGGATACAAAACCATCTCTAAAAGTATGGATGTTCCTCCATCAACAGTCAGAGAGGTTGTCTACAAATGGAGAGAGTTTGGCACTGTTGCTTCTCTCCCAAGGAGTAGCTGTCCGCCAAAGATGACGCCAAGAGTTCAACGCCAAATACTCAGAGAGATAAAAAAAATAAAAATAAAAAAAAAAAGAACCCTAGAGTGTCTGCTAACGACTTACAAAAATCACTGGCACAGTCTAATATCTCTGTGCACACATTAATTATATGTAAAACTATGGCCAAGAATGGTGTTCATGGGAGGACTCCACGGAAGAAGCCACTGCTGTCTAAAAAAAACATTGTAGCTCATTTAATGTTCTCAAGAAGGCACTTGGACACTCCACAGAAGTTTTGGCAAAATATTTTGTTGACTGATGAAACCAAAGTCTAATTGTTAGGGAATAACACACAACGTCAGGTGTGGAGGAAAAATGGAACAGCTCACCAACATCAACACCTCATCCACACCATGAAGCATGGTGGAAGGAGCATCATAATTTGGGGCTATTTTGCTGCCTCATTTGCAATCATTAATGGAAGAACGAATTCAAAAGTTTATCAGGATGTTTTGCAGGAAAACCTGGGACGGATGCTGCAACAAGACAATGATCCAAAACACAGAAGTAAATCAACTTCAGAATGGTTCAGAAGAACATAATACACATTCTGGAGTGGCCAAGTCAAAGTCCAGACTTGAAACCCCTTAAAATGCTGCGGCATGACCTAACAATGGCGATTTATGCCAGATACCCCAGGAATCTGACTGAACTACAGCCGTTTTGTAGAGAAGAATGGGCCCAAGATTAGTCCTGATCGATGCGCCAGACAGATCTGCAGCTACAGGAAGCGTCTGGTTGAAGTTATTGCTGCCAAAGGGGGGGGCCACAAAATATTAAATTTGATTGTTCACTTACTTATTATTCCCCCTTCAGTCATTGTTTGCATGCTGCCCTTATTAAAATATGAAAAAATTTAGTGCTTTTAGTTTAAGCAGACGCTTTTTCATCTCTGTGATTTTGACAAAGATTAGATCAAATTTGATGGTGATTTTATGCAGAAATGTGAGAAAATCCAAAAGTTTAGATACTTTTTCATACCACCGTATGTATTTATTTATACATATACAATATGTATATATGTCATTAGTGGGCATGTTTTTTTTTGTTTGTTTTTTGTTTTTCCACCCACTAAGTTTGATAGATTTTCCATTTCCGTGTTATGCGGGTTCTGGCTCTAAAACTGTATTTTTCTGGTTGATTGAAGACTTCAGTAGGTGCAAATGTGCGTGTGAATGGTTGCCTCACAGCATGTGACAGTTCTATGATTGACAGGTCATACTGGCTTGCGGATAGGTTGCCTAGCCTCCAATTGTCTAGTGACTGAACCCTACATCGGACTAGTCTAGTAATTGATCAGAAAACATATGTTTCTTTTCCCACCACAACAATTCTTAAGATTTGCGGAGGCTCATGCAAAAATATGAAGCATTAGTTCATGAGGGGAAATTGCTATGCTATTGAGATCAGGAAATACATGAAACATATCCGCCCACGTAGACACGCCTCTGCATTTCACACACTAGCCCAAAAAACAAAAAAGACAGGCTATCTTAGACCAAATGTGTGAAAGCCTCTGTGCTGCTGCAACCAGATTGGCCCATTGAGCTGAAAACGATCCTGCTAAAAGCATTTTTCCTGACACCTACATGAACCTTAAAACTGTTCCATGATCTCCCAGGAACATGCATGAAAGTCTGGATTCGGCTACTACGCTAATTTACAATCCGTCGTAATGTTGTTTCCTCTTTAATGTAACCTGAAATTAAATCTGGCTTCTGTATTTAATTGACAGCTCTGGATTATTATGTATTTTTGCTAATAAGGATCTATCAAGGGGAAATTCAAGTTCCATTAGGTTTTAATGTTTGTGTAGCACATCACATCACAAGGTCACCACAACAATAGTCAGAAATCAGACTCTCTCCAGCATCTATTGCCAGTATTATTAGTCGCACTGGAACCAACATTACCATGCTCACGTGTTCAGATACGTTACTGCAGTTATACACCTTTAAACTTTTATCTGCTCATTCAGTCAGCCTTCCACTACAGCAGTGCTCATTCAAAATTCAGCCCTGCTAAATTTGGAAAAAAAAAAAAAAAAGAAAAAAAAAAACTGATGAAACACGGAATTTTCAAGTGTGTCTTTGTACGTTTTTTTTTTTTTTTTTGTTAACCATTTGTGAGGTCAAATGTTGCATCTGAAAAGGAGCCTGTTGGCTCACAGTCTCTGGTCGAGTTGATCTCAAAAGTGTTAGTGATTAAGCTGAAGCGTCTCCATACCACAACACACCCTTTGTTGTGTAGCTACTGGAGAAAAGTGCAGGAAACATACAGAACTGGAAATATAACAAATAATTAAAATTGAGGGGTTAATGAGGGGTCTTATTCACCTCTTTTTGATTAATGAGATGTGTCTTGAGAGCTTTGTCCAGTCAGTGCATTTGTCTCCAAAGTGGCAAACTAAGGGTGCATACAGTAAACTCCAATAATAATAATGATAATAATAACAGCATGAATTTATTTCTTTGTGTTTTTTATCTCCACTAGTTAAACACATTGCCTAAAGAATATATGGTGGAAAACACTCAGGTGACTTGAAGTTCCGCTCTGAGACCCCCAATTTGACAAATTTCAGAATTGCCCGATATGCATGTGTGATACATCATTGGAAAGTTTAAAATCTCAATTTTCTGGGGGAAGAAAATTTTTGAACAGGAGGGCATTTAATTTTTTTTTTTTTTTTTTTAAAAAGCAAAACCCTATCTGGATGTGAGAGCATGCGAGAGCAGAATTACAGACGCCATGACTTTAACGAGATATTGTCGCGTACTTACCTTGTTTCCATCCAAAAACTCCATGTAGCATGTATCACCGCATGTCAAGACACAGCTTCGAATGGCCACAGCAGGATTTTTGGGGGATTTTATGGGTGAAACATGGTAATATAACAAAGGTCGCGATGCAGAAATCGCAGACATCGAGGAGTGGTTGAAATTTTCTTTTTCATATATTTACCCTTTTAAACGTTATTCTCTCAATTGTTCTTTGTTTGGATCGATTAATTATCATCTAACATATCGGAGAAAATGCGACAGTAAAAAAAAAAATATATATATACAATTAAGCGATACTTATGAGGTAGATATCCGTGACTTTTTACAGACACCATTTTTTTCAATGTGACGTCATTTGTTTAAAAGTTCAAAATATAAGAGTGAATAATTTATTAAAGGTTTTTTTTTCTTTTTAAAACGAAATATTGACATCAATTAATGATTTTAAGCTAAAAATGACAGACATTTTGAATAATAATTAATTACCTTCATCTTATGGCTGAGTTGAAACAAAAGTGGTTGCGTTACGTCTGTAAACGGGGTTTTCCAGGGTAAAACGGAAAAATTAAAAATAGTTTGGGGGCTGAATATGCCATGAATCTTTTATGGCAGCATATAGACATATTGTTCTATCAAACACAACAGTTGTTTTGGGTTAAAATACAGCAGTTTCTTTTAAGAAGTGTGCAAGAGCAGAAACTGCTTTTCCAGTCTTGCCTGTGTTTTCCGCCGTATATACAATATACCAAAAGAAAGTTCCAGGCAATGGATCACTAGAGTGTCTCTAATGATAGCATGATGATTTTAGAACACATCACTCTCCAAAGTAGGAAAGCTATAATGGACCACCGAGATTTGTTTCACACTAGCACACATGCAATGGACAACATGAAGACATGAAGCATGGTCATGTGGAACCGAATAAATATGCTGTAGCAGCCCAATTTTAGAAAAAAAAAGAGATGGTTGATGTTGCATTTTATGAATATACAATATATGCATATACACTATATACATTTGGTCCCCGGGTTACAAACGAGCTCTGTTCCTACGCTGGTAACGTAACCCGAATTTCCGTCTAAGTCAGAATTAACCCTTGAAGTACCCTTAAATACCCTCTAAAACTCAAAATAACTGTCCAAAAACAAATCTTTGTGTGTACATGCGCTATTACTCGCGTGCGAAAGTACTACCTGCTCTACGCTTCCTGCTCCAAAATAAAAGCATGCATCATAAAACAAGTCAACATTATAATCAAATACACATTTTGACAAAGGGAAGAACAATCATATTAATAAAATTAAGTAAAAAATAAGATACTGTTCGGTACAATAAGGTACTATTTACCCAACAACAACAAAAAACTTTGTAACCTGGGGACTACCTATACTATATGTACATATTTATTTACATTTATTTATTTGAACAGATCCAGGTTTTTATGATGCAAAACAATCTTTTTAACTCATTTCAGTCTGGATTTGGGCCACAACACAGCACCGAGACCGTGCTTATCAAAGTCCTAAATGATATTCGTCGGAATACTAATTCTGCTACTATTAGATCTCAGTGCCACGTTCGACACGGTTGATCACAAAATTCTACTCAGCAGACTGGAACAGTGGGTAGGGCTCATTGACACTGTTCTTCAATGGTTTCCATCTTATTTACATGATAGGGATTTCTTTGTGTCAGTCGAAAACCATCAGTCAGTCAGAATGAACCAAATTCACGTGTGGGGTCCCTCAAGGGTCCATTCATGGACCACTCTTATTTAACATCTATATGCTTCCCCTAGCTCAGATCATGGAACAGTATGACATCTCCTATCACACCTATGCAGATGACACACAACCCACACAATGCATTCATCAAATCAATGAATAGATGTGCCAGAATTTTCCCAAGCTAAATGTGGAGAAGAAAGAAGTGATCATTTTTGGCCCAAAAAAAGAAAGGTCAAACATAATTACGCACCTAAGCACAATGTCACTTGCAGCTACAAATCAAGTCAGAAATCTTGGCGTAATTATTGACTCAGACCTAAAATGTGATTGCCTGGCATGGCCAGACTGTTCTCCCTGTATTTTTCAAACACTGTGAGAATAGTCTGGGACCCACCTCCTTAATACGCCACACTCTACATCAAATTGGTGTGCATGGCTGTCATCCCAGAAGGAAGACTGTACACAAGAAAGCCCGCCCGTCTCATCAGACCATAGGACATGGTTCCAGTAATCCATGTGCTTTGTCAGCAAACTGTTTGCGGGCTTTCTTGTGTACCGTCTTCAGAAGAGGCTTCCTCCTTGGTTGACAGCCATGCACACCAATTTGATGTAGTGTGTGCCGTATGGTCTGAGCACTAACAGGCTGACCCGCCACCTCTTCAATCTCTGCAGCAATGCTGACAGCACTCCTGTAATGACAATTACATGACATTTTGGGGGGGAAATGACAAGCAGTACTCAATTTGGACATTTAGGGATGTACGTAGTTTCTAAGGGGTGTACTCACTTTTGTTGCCAGGGGTTTGGATATTAATGGCTATATTTTGAGTTATTTTGAGGGAAAATAACTCTATTATATAAGCTGCACACAGATTACTTTTCATTTTGTCAAAGTGTAATTTTGTCAGTGTTGTCCCATGAAAAGATATACTTAAATATCTGCAGAAATGCGAGGGGTGTACTCACTTTTGTGATACAGTGTACATACTATAACTGCTAAATAGATGGTACCTGCCATAACAGTTCATAAATTGAATTACCAGTAGGTTATTTTACTAAAGAAAAACATAGAAATAGGTGGCATATACTGTAGTAGTTCCTAAACTTTGTTATGATAGTAAAGCCCACAGATGATATTACCATTGTGTAAATAGTGTCAGGGTTTGATGGTCAATTAAATAGTTATTAAAGGCAGACCATTAATTGTTCAGTATACTGGACTGCATTTATTGATGGCTATGAGTTCACTCACTGTTTTTCCCCACAGAGTTTCAATTTACAGGAACACAAACATTTTCTACCAATATTCATGTATTTTCTATTGTGTTCATCTTGATTAGGGTTGCAGGGAGCCAGAGCCTATCCCATCAGACTTGGGACAAAATGCGAACTATGCCTCGTACTGGTACAAGTCTCAAACAAGACAGTTACAGACAATTCAAACTTACATTCACTGTGGCTGAAAACATGCTGGCTGTGACTGTTTATACTTGCATGCAGACATCTACAATGATAATAAAAATAAATCTGTTTCCTTTTGTTTCCTATTATGTCCTTATGCAATTTATTTATATTTATAATCAAACAAGTTGATTAAGAGATCATTATTGAAAAACCTAATGACAGCCTGCAGTGAAAACTCTGGAGTGTAGTGTCTCCCAAATTCATGAGGCATCAACAAATCTCAGCATTCCTAATGTTATTGTGTTTGGCTGCAGACATTCCACTGTATTAAGGTCTAATCTGCAGCTAGTTGAACAAGTCAAGTCAACTTCTAAAATAGAATTTGCAAGATGACGCTCCAGTGGTCCAACACCTTTGGGCATTGAGAAACCCTCACACATCAGACAATGGAATGTAACTTTTTCTTTGAAATTAAAACTTCTTTGAGTTTGTCAGGCTATCACTTTATTATGCAGTAATCAGTGACCGCTGCTGTCCTTGGTTCTGAAACACGCTCACTGTAATACTATAATTTCAGGTGATTTTCTAGTAATAATTTATTGAGGACACCAAATTTGCCATCAAAACAAATATGAAGCTTTGTGGAACTATATTCATTGTATGTGTACACTCACTTAAGAGTAGTTCTCAAAATGACTGAGCTCACTTGTGGGTTGTTTGCATGTTCTTTCCTTTACATGTCATCATAACTGTCATATTTTCTCACACTTGGTAAAACAGAGAACATGTGTAAGTACTTTCTTTACGTCCTATCCAGCCCAACACTTCAATTAATATCGTCCTTGTGCTCATAGTCCTCCCAGTACTGTCTGATTCAGCTTAGTATTTAATTAGCATCTCCTGAGAGGCATAGCAAGGGAAGCGTAATAATTCTTTGGTGTGCATAAGTGCCCATCTCCACTTCATATCATTGATTTGCTGTCATTGCATTTCGAGCAATTGGCCCAATCTCCCACCTACTGAGCGAATAACCCACCTATGTACCCATCAACCGTCCAAACGACCAACATTTAGCATTTATTTAAATTAAAGCCATTAAAATAAACTAAAACATTGATACTCTTTGATTTTTACTCAACAATCAGTGATTTTTGGCTGTCTTTCACTGAAAACTGCCACCTTCTCATGTATTTCTCCATTTGGACAGTTTTCTTTCTTTCATCTCCTGTCTGTCTCTCTAATCAAACTCTTGTGCATTTCTTTCCAGCTTTTTTATATCCTCTTTCCATCAAAATACTGTCTGCACAGCCCTCAGTCTCAATGCCCGCTGAGGCTTAACCTCTTAGCTATTCACTACTTTCATCTTGCAACATCTTGAACTCAGTTTAACCTCATTCCTTGCACCCTTTGCCAAATGCCATTAGGCTATGTTGCCTTTATGCAATTGATGCAGGATTTGTATTTGTTTTGGTCTTCCCTTTAACTTCTATCTTGCTCTGTGTTTTTTCGTCACTACAAAGAGCTGCTAGTTTCCTTCTGGATCAACGCAAACCTGCATGGAAACATGTAGACAAGCATGCAGGTGTATGGGCACAAACAACAGCTGCTGCAACACATGGTGCAAACACTGATCAGGGGACCCAAACATGAGGCACACGAGGGTTTTGCTGTTCTCATCTCTCTGCTTTGTTTTCCTGAGCGGCTAAATGACAATAACCAGACATCAAGAAGTGACCCAAATGTAGGATGTCCTTTTTCAGTAGTAGTGGAGCCTCTTTGGGAGCCACTTTGGAACATTTAACAATTGTATCATTTTACATATATTACAGGGCACAGGTCTGATTTTAATTACAGACAAATAAAGAGGAAGAACAAAGGTAGAACCAAAATTCTTTGCTGATGTAACCCTATGTCAGGGGTCGGCCACTTTTACACCTACAGAGCCATTTCGACCTGGTTTTCACGGAAAAAACAACACTGGGAGCCACCCACACTTTTTGCCATCTCAAATAGTGCTGCAACGATTAATCGATTAACTCAAGTATTTCGATTAGAAAAAAAGATTCGAATTAAATTTTGCTGCTTCGAGTATTCCTTTAAGTAAAGTGGCGTCGTAATGGTTTGTTTTGAAAGTATTTGTATTTAGTTTTATGGATTTGTGTGGATACACTGCCCTCTAGTGGAAACAGTGAATATGAAATAATTAATTTCACATGGCTGAATCAAGCTGCTCCCTGTTATGACCAACAAAAGCTGTTTTTTTTTTTTTTTTTTTTTTTTTTTTGGAGTGAATAATTGTTAATGCATTTGTAATTTAGTTTATAGGCATAGCCGTATTTTTGTGTGTGTGTGTGTGTGGGGGGGGGGAATATCTGTTTGAACCATTTTTTAAGAGCATTGTAAAAAAAAAAAAAAAAAAAAAAGTTGGCAATTTATAGCATTTAAGCTGCTGGACTTTTGCTATGTAAGTTAGCCAATTGTTCTTTTGTTGTACTTAGATACTCATTTATATATTTTTATACTGTTTGAGGCTGAGCTCAAGTATTTTAATTTTTTATGTTCCTTATCTGATTACTCAATTATTCTAACTAACTAGTTCATCGATTAATCTACTACTAAAATAATCGATAGCTGTAACCCAAATGTTAACCCAAGGTTCAGGAACCAGTCGACCTCACTTTTTGTACACCTTTATATAAAGAACACAAGCGCAGGTCATAATTTCACCAACTATGTAAAGTCACAATGTCACTTAGAAGGTGGCACCACGACTTGACATATTTGGTGAATTAATGACCTGCGTGTGTGTTCTGTTTACAAAGTGAGCCTGACTTCTTGTGCTTACTATAACAAAGCTAAATTCCTTTGTTAAAACTCATAAGCGCCACAATATGTTTTAAACAAATACACTGGTACCCTGACATACGATCGCTTCGACACACGATCTTTTTGACATTCGACGTAAAATTTGACTCTCCATTCGTTTCTACATTCCGATGCTCGGAATTCGATGACTTATGACAGCCCGGCAGTGTCTTTGTTTTCCCACAAGACGGACGCATGGTCAATTTTCTTTTGAGAGAAATCAACATGGGTTCCAACATTGCTAGTACTGGTGGTGAAAAAAAGGAAAAAGGTGAGGCTTACCATTGAAATGAAATTTGAAATGATAGGGAGATATGAGCGAGGTGTCCGCGTCCGTTAACTGGCTCGACAATATGGTCGTAGAATGGCTACGAACTTGGCGGTCCTCCGCCGTTCGCCAGTCTTTATAAGTGAAGATGACAGTTATTATTTTAACAATCACCCGACTTCGTCAGTTTTTTAATCATTTATTTCAGAACTTGGCCTCACAACATGCCCACTGTCCATGCAGATGACGCCTAACAAGGACAACATGGAACATTGAAAAATGAATGTAAAAACTCTAATACACTCTGAGTCTGTCGTCAGCCACGCGGTGAGTTCAGGTAAACCACGCAAAATACATCCGCTACATTAGAACCCAGTTAGTTACATTATTACAGGTATTATTATTATTATTACTATTATTGTATTATCATTCTGATTTTTATTCGTAATTTATTTGTTTTGCTCTTTGTAATTGCTATTTGCAATAGTAACCGCAGTATTTATAAAGTATTTAGTGTAGGTTTTTGGGCTGTGGAACGAATTAATGGAGTTATAATGTATTCTTATGGGAAAATCCTGCTCGACATATAGTACGACCATTTCGACTTACAAACAAGGTCCTGGAACGAATTAACTTTGTATGTAGAGGTATCACTGTACTCGTGTTTTATTTTGAAACTGAGCCGCATCAGAGGGATCATGCAGCTCTGGAGCCTTGGGTTGCTGACCCCTGCCCTATGTCAAATGAATTGAGTCTGGATTGGACCTCTAGTGAAAATGTCGCTTTAGCTGTCGTGGTTTTAAAACCATGTTGCATAGTGACATAAACAGCTGTCTTGGCTGGATCTACGTTGGTTTACTAAATCAACTTTGCTCTCTGTTTTTCCTCCACTTCTGCAATTTGCCCTTCCATCCACCAGGACCCTTGTAACCATGTAGCTTTGCATCCTACCGCCCTCGCCCTTCTGTGTTTGTTTACAAGATAACTTCAGGATGGGATGTGGTTATGTGTAATGTTCAAAAGAATAAGATGTGTTTTTCCAGCAATGTTAAATGACCCTATGTTTTGCATGAAGTGTCATATAGATACCGACTAACCATAGCTGCACAATGAGGATATTCATTTTTACCCACACGGGAAATTTGTGCTATTCTTGAATCTTATGAACATGTACATAATGTATTCCAATGGAAGATGAATAATTTCAATAAAATAATGCATTTGCAACATAAGCTCACCTGAAAATTTTATTCTGTGTGGAAGGTTAGGTACACTTCAAAGGGCCTTGGTTCCATTGTAATTCAAATCCACTTCTTATCTATGGTTAACGCTTAAAAGGAAAACATTCAATCCTACACTTAATAGATAAGATACAGTACCTAAAACTTTCTGCGTTTGAGTAAATAAATGTCCACGGCTACAATAGGAGGTACAGTTTTTTGTTTTCTGACTTGGACAACAATTTGTAAATGTATTAAAAGTGTCAAGTGGGAGATCATATAAGTCTTAAACACACCTTCTGAAAAATCTTAACAAAACTCACTAATGACAGTCACAACTACCGCTATGAAATATTAAATAAAAGTTGCAAAGTTTCATGACGGATGAAAAAGTGGTTCAGATCTACCACTTGACTTGACTGTTCCCTATAAGTCTCTGTAGGGATGTCTTTGCATCACTGTGAGAGAGATGAATAGCTCTCCAATGACTACGACTCTACCAACAGGTGGCTGTGACTGAAGCACGCTGAAGCTGACCATGACTAATGAGTGACTCTGATGTGAAGAGCTGCTCTGCGACAGGAAATGGGAAGTGAGAAGTGAATTAGGCTGAGCTCTATTTACGTAGGTGCAGGTGTGTGTTAGGCTGACTCGGGACAGAGTTTACTGTAACCACATGCTATAAAGGCTGCAAAGTAATGTAGGTCGTATTTAGTTGTACTTTATTGACGCATTATAATTCTGGGTTCACACATCTTTTCTGAAGTTTTCATGTTCTTTCCAAGCGTGTGAAAGGTTTCTTTTGATACAGTGGCTTCCTCCCACATTCCAAACCACTCTCGTTAGGTAAATTGGAGAATCTAAATTGTCACTAGGTCTGCAAGTGTATTTGAAATTTTGAATGTTTTTGTCATAGGAATGTGCCTTTAAATGGTCAAGACTGGGGCTTATAGAAAAAGTGACTTCTCTCTTTTTCACTGTCAGGAGTTGCCGCAGAGACTCACATGATTTGTTTGGCACAGTTTTAGTCTGGAGTCCTTTCATGTAGCAACCCACCCATTTGTATTCATCAAAATAAGAAAATATGTTTTCATAATAATTTCATTTCATTTTCTCAAATGTTCCTATTACTGTAAATGCTGCTTTTGATTTGAGTGAATAATTTTCAAAGCTTAATATAATCAGACAAGTGTTTTTGAGAAATTCTAGTTGTAGGTTAGTTACTATTCAGGTGAAGCAAGTCGGATCATTTAAGAAAAGATCATCAGTCAGTGAGGAATGAATTGCAATCAAATTCATTTTTGAAACCAAATATGAGTGTGCTAAGTATGGAGATAGAATAGTGCCAAAAGAAGTGAGGTTGTAAAATGAAAATTCTTCCTGTAAAATGACCATTTTTAACTAAAAAACACTTGTATTACCGACTTTTTCCTTTTGTAATAAACATGAAAAAAACACAATGTAAAAAATACATTATACAAGTGTTTTTTTTCCAATTACAAGTGATTTTTTTTGTTCTACGGGTGTTTTTTCTTAGCTACAGGTTAAAAAGTTTTGTCTCACCCTTGTCGCGTTTTATGAGACAAAAAAAATACTCGTAACCTAGTTTTAAAATAAAAACATACCTGTAAAATGACTCATCTTAACTAAAAAACACTTGTATTTTAACTAAAAAAACACTTGTATTTCCAAATTTTTTCGTTGTGAAATAAACATGAAAAAACAATATTATAAAATTTCTTCAAGTGTTTTTTTTCCTCATTTACAAGTGATTTTTTTTTGTTCTACGGGTGTTTTTTCTTAGCTACAGGTTAAAAAGTTTTGTCTCACCCTTGTCGCGTTTTATGAGACAAAAAAAATACTTGTAACCTAGTTTTAAAATAAAAACATACCTGTAAAATGACTCATCTTAACTAAAAAACACTTGTATTTTAACTAAAAAAACACTTGTATTTCCAAATTTTTCGTTGTGAAATAAACATGAAAAAACAATATTAAAAAATTTCTTCAAGTGTTTTTTTCCCCCATTTACAAGTGATTTTTTTATTTTTCTACAGGTGTTTTTTTCTTTGCTACAGGTGAAAAAGTTTCGTCTCACCCCTTGTGGCGTTTTCTGAGACAAAAGTCACTTGTAACCAAAGATGAAAAAATCTACTTGTACATCGAAATAATATGTTGTAAAACACAAAAATATCATTCCAAGTCGTGGTCAAAAGAAGACGTTAGTTAAGAAAGAACACAATCTAGTGAATAGTTCTTCGGGTGTTTTATCTTTAATAATGTACAAGTGTTTTCTGAGCATGTACAACTAAATTTCGGCCCAAGCATGTGATGTGAGGCAAAATTCAGACCAATCGGAACGGCGATTGTTCAGGAGGAGGGCGGGACACACCATTGCCGACCTGCTCCTTCTTGCTTTAATCATCACGGCAGAGTACGACAGAAATGGCAGAGCAGCTCTGCCATGGCCGAAATGGCAGAGCTGCTCTGCCATTTCTGTCGTACTCTGCCGTGATGAATAAAGCAAGAAGGAGCAGGTCGGCAATGGTGTGTCCCGCCCTCCTCCTGAACAATCGCCGTTCCGATTGGTCTGAATTTTGCCTCACATCACATGCTTGGGCCGAAATTTAGTTGTACATGCTCAGAAAACACTTGTAGATTATTAAAGATAAAACACCCGAAGAACTATTCACTAGATTGTGTTCTTTCTTAACTAACGTCTTCTTTTGACCACGACTTGGAATGATATTTTTGTGTTTTACAACATATTATTTCGATGTACAAGTAGATTTTTTCATCTTTGGTTACAAGTGACTTTTGTCTCAGAAAACGCCACAAGGGGTGAGACGAAACTTTTTCACCTGTAGCAAAGAAAAAAACACCTGTAGAAAAATAAAAAAATCACTTGTAAATGGGGGAAAAAAAACACTTGAAGAAATTTTTTAATATTGTTTTTTCATGTTTATTTCACAACGAAAAATTTGGAAATACAAGTGTTTTTTTAGTTAAAATACAAGTGTTTTTTAGTTAAGATGAGTCATTTTACAGGTATGTTTTTATTTTAAAACTAGGTTACAAGTATTTTTTTTGTCTCATAAAACGCGACAAGGGTGAGACAAAACTTTTTAACCTGTAGCTAAGAAAAAACACCCGTAGAACAAAAAAAATCACTTGTAAATGAGGAAAAAAAACACTTGAAGAAATTTTATAATATTGTTTTTTCATGTTTATTTCACAACGAAAAAATTTGGAAATACAAGTGTTTTTTTTAGTTAAAATACAAGTGTTTTTTAGTTAAGATGAGTCATTTTACAGGTATGTTTTTATTTTAAAACTAGGTTACGAGTATTTTTTTTGTCTCATAAAACGCGACAAGGGTGAGACAAAACTTTTTAACCTGTAGCTAAGAAAAAACACCCGTAGAACAAAAAAAATCACTTGTAATTGGAAAAAAAACACTTGTATAATGTATTTTTTACATTGTGTTTTTTTCATGTTTATTACAAAAGGAAAAAGTCGGTAATACAAGTGTTTTTTAGTTAAAAATGGTCATTTTACAGGAAGAATTTTCATTTTACAACCTCACTTCTTTTGGCACTATTCTATCTCCATAGCTAAGTTCATATTTCATACAAAGGCCTCCTGCACTAAGTTCTGTGTTCGCTGTTTGTGATTCATTTTACTCTTCGAAGAATACTGTCAGCCCAAATCTTACACAAGAGCACAGGGCTCACGGGAGGGGATTTCCTTATGCAGAGACGGATCATTTGTTTCAATTAGAGTTGTTCGACAATTACTTTTTAACCATATATATATATTGGATATTGTCCAACTCCAAAAATCCGATACAGATATACTGGAATGCGGTCGTGGACTTAACATATTCATTATTTTTCAATCGTTTATCATTCATTTACTTTTTGCACCATTAATGCAAATCAAGCATCTTAGTTTGGAGACATCTAATGGTCAATAACCATAACTGCTGTACTAAGCTATGACTATCCCGTGTACAACGACAGAAGGCGGACGGCTTCTACATTCACTTTGAAGGCAACATACAAATTGGCCCAAAACTGATAAAGAAAAACTGATGTTGATATTATACGATATCATTTTAAAATGCTTTTATCAGCCGATATTATCGGCTATCCAATAATCTCGGACAACTCTACTTTCACTGCTTCAAGCTGTCCTTCCTTGGTCAACAATGTCCAACAAAAGAGTGGGACTTTCAAGCAAAGTGATAAATTATCGTTTAGAGAATTTAAAGGCTCACTTCTAAAGACATGAGGTCACATAATAATACAGCTCTGAACTTGTACCTCAGTAACTTCAGAATTTCTTTGGAAATATTAATAATATTTGCTTTATAGTGTTGTTCAAAACCTTTCTATGGTCAATTTCATGTTTTCATTAGGGCTGTAAAAATTATCGCTTTAACGGGCGGTAATTAATTTTTTAAAATTAATCACGTTAAAATATTTGATGCCATTAACGCACATGCCCCGCTCAGATTAAAATGACAGCAGTGTAATGTCCGCTTGTTACTTGTTTTTTGTTGTTTGGCGCCCTCTGCTGGCGCTTGGGTCCAAATGATTTTATGGGTTAGGGGAGTGAGCATGGTGTAATGACGTCAACAAAGGCGAGCTACTAGTTTAATTTTTGATTGAAAATTTTCCAAATTTTAATAAAACGAAAGCATTAACAGGGGCTTTAATATAACATTTCTATAACTTGTACAAACATTTATCTTTAAGAACAACAAGTTTTTCTATCCATGGATCACATTAAGAGAATATTAAAAATGTTAATGCCATCTTGTTGATTTATTGTTATAATAAACACATACAGTACTTATGTACCGTATGTTGAATGTAAATATCCGTCTTGCGTCTTATCTTTTCATTCCAGCAATAATTTACAGAAAAATATTGCATATTTTATAGATGGTTTGAATTGTGATTAATTACGATTAATTAATTTTTAAGCTGTAATTAACCCGATTAAAAATTTTAATCGTTTGACAGCCCTAGTTTTCATACATCAATGTTATTATTCAGTTTTGGCATAAGTCTTCTTTGATAAATTTGTGGCGAATCTAAAGTGTTGTAAATGTCGTGCTTTCTATTACAATGCAACATTAATCAACAAACTTCAGTTTTTTTTGTTTGTTTTTTTTTTCCTCAAAAATCATTTTTTGGGGAAGATTTTTTGTAGAGGGGGGCAAAATTCTTCACGACGCCAACAATATGCATGTCATTACTTACTTCTACTCTAAATGGCAACCTTGATTCCGCTAGTGCAATTATTCCATACACCACTATCTATAGGCTACAGTTGACCCCCGCTATTTCATGTTTCGACAGCCGCAAATTCACTTTTACGAATATTCTTTTTCAGAAAGTAACCTGTCATCAGCAGAAAAAGTATTGTTTACATCTCTGTCTGTTATTAACTTGGAGTGTGAGTGCAGAATTCCAGCTACACATAAGAGTCGCAAGAAAAATGAGAACAAAAACCTGACAGTCCTATGAGGAAAGTGTAGTACCCAGACACAAGCACATTACTTCTGAACTTTGAGGTGGTCATGCTAAGTGATGGATGGATGGATGGATGGATGGATGGATGGATGGATGGATGGATGGATGGATGGATGGATGGATGGATGGATGGATGGATGGATGGATGGATGGATGGATGGATGGATGGATGGATGGATGGATGGATGGGTGGATGGGTGGATGGATGGATGGATGGATGGATGGATGGATGGATGGATGGATGGATGGATGGATGGATGGATGGATGGATGGATGGATGGTAAAGAAGAACAGCACAAAGAAATAAAGACAGATTTCACAGTAAAGCTGTAAAAGCCACAACTGTGTTGAAGGGCGTTAAAGTAATCCTTTGGCAAAGACTGGTGCCCCAGATGCAAGCGTTGTGATGAGCCTTATATAGAGGGGGTCGTCTCAGTGTGTGTGCTTGGGATCATCAGACTAGATGCTGTCATCGACGAATTATGTGACCTGTTCTTGCTTGTTTTTTTTTTGTGTTTTTTTTTTTTTGTAGCATACCCAATCTCAGAAAGTATACTGTAACTTTGCCATGCTTAGTGTGTGCACGGTCCCTGATGACTGATGACCCCTGATGAGCTCGTTAACCTGGCTGATCGGCCTGTTTACTCAGGTTCCGTCAAGCTCTCAGTGTGAAATTAACACATTTACCAATGTGTGAATTAAATCTTACAAAAGGAATTATGGATGCAGCAGAAGCCAAACTCAAACCCCTGTTGGGCAGTGTGAGAGAAGCAAGAAGAAATGTGTGGATTTCCATTTTTTTCCCTTATAAGTAAACAATTGAAAGGAGAATGACATGCTTTTATGCCTGCATCCTTAAGCGGAGCATCCTTGTTCATGTGCGTAAAACTCGCCATGTGTAGGAGGAAGCACAGACTCTTAACAAGCCCACACCATGTTACTGTAAATAGCCTCACTCTTAAAAAAAAAAAAAAAAAAAAGAAAGAAAACAAGATGGTTTGCCCTGAATTCATCTGAGTCTAAGTGCAGATGGCGTAAACCCTGGAAACTTTAATTCAGTTCGCCAGGCTGCTCTCGTCAACGCTAAACCTGCACCATGCAGTGGGATGACTAACAGTGAGATAAACAGGGACACCATGCTGAAAAGCACACCTGCCTTGTCAATGGATCTGCAAAGTGATGGTTGTGGTGATTGGTGAATCAGAGGCATTCAGTGCTTCCACGGGTGGCATCACGTGACATCCATCATAACAGTGAGGGGCTTAGTATGGAAGAAGACAAGGGTGGTGTCACAGGCTTGTCAATGAGATTGAATAGCACGTCAAGATGAGCATGTGCAAATGTAACGCTACAAACCAGACAAATGAAATAGAACGCGTGTCTCCTCAATGGACAATGGTGGCTCACACAGCAGGGCAACAACTGGTAGCATTGTTCATATTGATGAATATGATGCACTGGATGAGCAACATGCGCGCAAACGCGTGCATTATGACACACTTGCCGATGCCACAGGCGTCTGTACAACCATCTGCTTGCAGAATTCAATCTGCAGGAAGCATGGCCAAAGATGTGGTATCTTCAGTTTTTATATTTGGGTTCATTCAGCATCCCATGCGTGGCGGGTGGTGTCGCTTATTATTGCTGATATTTCCCCAATGGGAAATTAAAACGTGAAATAATATCATTGTCCGCAGAACGATGCGGTTACATTACCTGCGCCGTGAGCCAAATCGATCCCCGGTTCGGTCAGTATATTCGGGTCACTTTGAGATCTGCCTCGCTGCAGACAGCCGTCTAGTCCATCCGATGTGGCCATGGATGGACAGCGCCGGAATCCCGGATCAAATATTAAGGAGCCAAGCCGGAGGCGGGCAAGGTCAGGGGGAGGAAAGCAGCGAGTGAGACCGCTATTAATTCGCCCTGACAACAGCGGCTCGGAGCGTCTACGAGGGATTCATGGCCGGGCAAAAGAAACACGTATTTGTGCATGCGTGTGTGTCAGTGCGCGCGTGCGTGTGCATGTGCGCGCATGTGCGGCTGCAGAGGGGATTGGGTTTGGGTTGGTGGTGGGGGAGCATCTACACGCGTGCTGCATTATAAATACCAGGGAGCCCCGTTTATTTCAATCTGTTATTATCACGTGCTACGTTGCAAATAATTGTGGAGAGTTACCCAATCTAAAGGTCTTCAACTTGGCACTCGTCCTGTTCGCAATTCGCATTCTGTTTCATGACTAAGGCATGAATCATAAAAGTCAAAGAACATACAGCTGACTTTTAATAAAAAAAAAATAAAAAAAAATTAAGTGCATTTGCATATTCGTGTAACTACATCATTATTTCAAATAAACTGCTACCGGCTATCAATATATTATTTCATTGAACCGTTGTTGCAATAACCATAAGAGGGACGATTTGTGCAAAACAAAGCATGTGCGTTTAATGTCACGTGACTGTTCTACGCCCAAATCCATTGGTTGATTTGAGGGGAAATATTTCCTAAAATACTGTCATTGTCAGGAAGATTTACCCCTTTTCCCTCCATTTTAGGGGGGAGATTGAAGAATTTGGAATCACTAGTTGATTACACGAGACTGAGCTGTATTCAAGGATATCATGAAATCGAAGCATAATGCCTGAGGAGGGCAGTATACGCCACGATGAGGCCAAATTGCTGGAAACACAAAGAAGAAGAGGAGGAAGCAGGAACAACTCAAGTCGGACGAGAAGAAGAAGAAAAATGGCATACAGCAGGTGCCGGAGCACTGTTTCCTTCTTTCTTCTCATTAGTTCGTCGATATTTGTCCCCGCTTGCAGTCAAGACTCGACATTGGACACCGGCTATCGTATCACGGAGCACAATACTGAACAAAACGTCGATAAAACGACCGATCAAAAAACTTGGGAAGCGACCCAGGTTGGAGAAGGGACTTCTATCGACCGACAGGAACGTTCAGACCCGGTTTCTGTCCACTCTTCAAGCGGTTCTGCACAGAAAGATGATTTTCAAGAGGAGCTGGTCATCAGGCCGCTACAGTCGGGGGATATTTACGCGAGCTTTCAATTCCGTACCCTGTGGGAAACTGATTTCATGGGAGGAAACAAAGGTAAAATCGGAGTCGAACAACAACGTTAGCCTATGTTACCTTTGAAGAAGTTTCAAAACATTAACAAAACTGTAAAAGTGGGGAATGTGGAAGACGGTTGAGAAAAAGGGGAAAGGAAAGCTTTATAGCAGTGCTTCTATCACTGCTTTTACAGTGGGGAGAACAAGTATTTGATATGTATCAAATACTTGTTCTCCCCACTGTATATTAGGAGTGGTAACCTCGTGGTACCTCACGATAGGATACAATTTGCGAGACAGCTCACGATAAAGATGATCTAAGAATATGGCGATACAACGATTATCTATACATTGGTCAGGAAATCATTCTAGGATATTCTACAAACAACTAATAAACAGAAAAACAAGCTTCCGCTGTGAATTGGAATGAGTTTATCACTAGTGGACATCCAATCCATTTGACGTGGGAGGGATGGCAGCGAATGAACATATGTTCGATTGAACGTCTATGGCTGTCAGTGACAGCCAATGCCAGGTAATGAGGTAATTTTGGGCCATCTAAGGTCATTTACCTGTTGATTTTCAAATACTTCCTGTTGATTTGGGGGTAGTAAATGGGTCACTTCCTGTTTATTTTAAGTTACAGAACAGGAAGTGACCTAGGAATCACCCGAATCAATAGGCAGTGACTCAAACTCAACAGGAAATGACCTGCAAATGCCCCAAAATGAACAGCAAGTTACCTGTAAATGCCTGGAAAATCAGACAGAATAACTGTAAATGCTCTGGTTTCGAATGAACAAACGTTCCCAGTCTAAATGATTGGGCGTCAAGAACCATCAATCAACAGGAAAACAGAAAACAGCCTTAAATGGCCCAAAATTACCTCATTGCCTGGCATTGGCTATCACTGACGGCCATAGATGTCCAATCCATTTGAACTGGGACTCCCACTTCAAACGGATTGAACGTCTAACAAGTGATAAACTCATTCCAATTCACAGCAGAAGCTTGTTTTTTTGTTCATTAGTTGTTTGTAGAATATCCTAGAATGATTTCCTGACTAATGTATCGATAATCGTTGTGTTGCCATATTGTCAGATCATCGTTATTGTGAGCTTTGTATCGCAAATTGTATCGTATCGTGAGGTACCAAGAGATTTCCACTCCTAATTGACAGTGTTTAATTCACCATTCTCCTTCTAAAGTTCTTATTTGCATGTTTTCCTTCCTTTGGCTGTCAAATTGCAAACATGTATTTGTTATCAGACGTATTCTCAAATAGTGATGTTCTGATCCGCTACTCTGTATCGATATCGGCGCCAATACAGCTACAGTGGTACCTCGACATATGATTGCATCGACACAGGATGTTTTCAACGCCAGACGTAAAATTTCACTCGCCATTTGTTTCTAAATCCGATGACACAGCGCCACAGTTTATTTTTTTTCCCGAAAGACGGACACACGGTGGATTTTCCTGTGAGAGGAATCCGCATCGGTGGCTAATGCAGGTGTTAAAATAAGGAAAAGGTGACGCTTACCATTGAAATGAAGATGGAAATGATAGAAAAATATGAACCTGGTGTGCGCCTCCGTTAACTGGCTCGACAATATGGCTGTAGAATGTCTACAATCTCGACAGTCCTCCTTTTTGGGTTAAGGTGTCAATTATTATTGTGGTACCATCCCCAAAGAAATCGCCAGCTTCATCAGGTTTCTAATGATTTATATCAGAACTTGTGCAAAACAACATGCCTACTGTCCGCTGCAGTTGACGCCAATAACTACAGAACATTAAAAGAGAAAGTAAAATCTCTACCGCTCCTATCTCACTGTCACGTCAGCCACGCGTTCCATTCAGGTACAGCACGCAAAACACATCCGCTACATTAGAACCCGATTCGTTACATTATTGCAGGAATTATTATTATATTATTGTTCCAATTTTTATTTATAATTTGTTTTGCCATGTGTAATTGCCATTTGTAATGGTACCAGCAGTTATTTAGTTTATTAAGTATTTAGTGTAGGTTTTCTGGTTGTGTAACGAATAAATGGAACTATATTCTTATGGGGAAATCCTGCTCGACATACGACCGTTGCCAATTACGACCAAGGTCTTGGAACGAACTAGCATTGTATGTAGAGGTACCACTGTATTTCTGAATCTGGAGTATCGAATAGTATCTAGTTTGGTCACAAGATCCGATCCGATCCGATCCAATACTCGCGTATTTTTAGTACCGTCATGCTTTTTGACTGCAGTAAATCAAACCACTTGGCAAACATGTCCGATGAGTGGGACTACTTCTCTTTAGAAACTAATGATAAAACAAATCATTGTATAATCTTTGTAAATAGAGCTTTTCTTGTGGAGGTACCCACAAGGCTTGCATTATTACAAACAATATGATTTGTAATTTACTGGTTAGATTATTTTTGCATTGTTTGAATTGGTTTAAAAGTATGGGTATCGGAACAGTATCAGATCGGTATGGGCAACACATTTTGAAAAAAATCGGATCGGACATCCCTACTCTCAAATAATATTCTTATAGTAACACAAACCGGATTCTAAAAGTTCAGATGCTATAAAACCTATGAATAAAGACTAAATATAATAATGTGGAAGTGGCCAATTTCAATTTTCTATTCAAAATAGAAGGCAGTAAATACAATAATGTGGGTTTGCCAAATTTCTGTTTTCAAAATAGAACGAAGATGACAGATCAAAAGTTAATACTGTGAAAATGTATCATTTTAAGGAAAAACAGGTGGATTTTAAATTTCATGGTGTCAACAAATAAAAATGTTGGGACAGATAAAAACAAGAATCTGAAAAAAATCAATTGCACATATAACGAACACCAGAAAGAGAGGATGTCTCACAGTGGTGATAAGAAAATGGCCTTATCCCAACTTGTCATTTATATTCTCTTCTAAATAGAGATTGAAATGTTGCACATCCACATCATTGCATTCAACTTTAATATGAGTTTTGCAGAGCGCCGTTTTACACCGTTTGTAACACACTAACCCTCATGCTCTTTTTGCGGCAGCCAGCAACTACAAAATGTCTTCTTTTCCTTAATATGCTGTCAGTGTGTAGAAATGTAATGAACAAATGCTTGGTTTTATCATTTGGAAGGTATACACGGAAAAGTATGAAATGCAGATTTGAAAGGTCTTTGTAACCAAGTTCCAAATCACTGCTTTGATCATTCATACCCGCCCAAAATCGTATTGGTGGAGTAAGTATGTCCAAATATATTTTGGGTGTCATCATGGTTACACACGCGGGAATGTCCCCCCCTGTCGTATTTTGTGTAATATTTTTCCTGAGACGTTTTAATAATAATAATACCGTATTTTTCGGACTATAAGTCACACCTGAGTATAAGTCGCACTAGCCATAAAATGGCCAACAAAGAGGAAAAAAACATATATAAGTTGCACCAGAGTATAAGTCGCATGTTTGGGGGAAATTTACTTGATAAAATCCAACACATAGAACAGACATGTCATCTTGAAAGGCAATTTAAAATAAAAAAAATTACAATAGAGAACAACGCACTGAATAAGTATGGTATATATATATATATATATATATATATAGTATGATAATGTTACATGATGCATTAACAATAAAACCCGAACAAGGCCGGTATGTTAACGTAACATAGCATTTAAGAGTTATTCAGATAACTATAGCATAAAGAACATGCTAACAAGTTTACCAAACCATCAGTGTCACTCCAAAACACCAAAATAACATGTGAAATGATATAATAATGTGTTAATAATTTCACACATAAGTCGCACCCTCAGCCAAACTATGGAAAAAAAACTGTGACCTATAGTCCGAAAAATACGGTAATTTAAGAATAAAATAATAATCTCTCCCCAATGAAATGAGTGGGAATATCATTAATCTGTACATACCCCAAGAAAAGGCAGAAATTGAAATATTGTTATTCATTAAAGACCACACAATACCAAAGACATATAAATGAAGAAAAACCTTTTACAACTGCTGTAAGTGACTGATAAACTGCACTGATAAATGATATAGTTTTGCTTTTTCTCAACAGTATCCCACTACCGGTTGTTCCCCAAATCCCTGGGACAGGTCATCTCTAAATTTTCCGTGCGTGAGCTGCACATCTCCTTCACACAGGGCTACTGGAGGACAATGCAGTGGGGGCAACCTTATCTGCCTTCTCCCCCTGGGGCTGAGCTCTGGGTCTGGTTCCAGGACTCTGTAACAGAGTGAGTCGTCCTTTATACCATTCCATCTCCCTATTATGATCACGAGCGGGTAAAAAAGCTCCTCTAAAGCTCTTTAAAGTTTGTGTTCTTTAGTTTTTCACATTGTTCCAAAAGCTTATTGTCATGGAGATTTTTTTTCTGGGTTACTTTAGTGTGGATCGCATGTGGAGTGAGCTGACAAATGTTTTGTCGGGGATCTTCTGCGCTTCGTTGAACTTTATTGACTCCACCAACAGCATTCAGCCAAGCGCCTCCTTCAAGCCACTCGGGATAAGCAATGGTACAGTTGCTGCAAGGATCCCAGAGGGCCACTATTCCGTGATTTTTTTTTTTCTTTCTCTATGAAGCATGTAAATGTTTGACCATACCTAGGAGCCTTGCCACATCATATTTGAAGAGGAAAACAATGGGAACATAAAGTTGCATGTAAAGTTTGGGGACTGGGCTATTCTAAACTTTTTCATTCCACGACAACTGCAAGATAAAAAAACTTTGCGCCTGAAAAAACAACTGGAAACTCCATTGCTCCCCCAACCCACCCTTCTGGCAAATACATTTGAATCTGGGTTAGGCCTGAACGATATATCGTTTAAACATCGCCATCGCGATGTGCGCATGCGCAATAGTCCCATCGCAAGGACGTGCGATAGTTTTTTCATTTCATTTTTTTAAATCCACAAACGTTTGTTTTGAGCAAGGAGCGAGAAAGAGAGTGCACAGTCTCTCATTCTCTCCAGCTCGCAGTCATCGGCTCCTCCCCCTCCCCTGCTAGAGCAGAGTGGAGGGAGGAGGGGCCGAACAGCAGAGCGGAGGGAGGAGGGGCCGTTTTCAAAGTGAAAGCAAGCAATCAAGCAGCACGTTGAATAGGGAAGACTGTCTCCAAAAGGAGTTTTGGAAGTATTTTGGCTATCGACAAGAATATAAGGAACAAAAAACAGCCCTGTTGACAGTGCCTCGCCATGGTTGCCTCAACAAGAAGTAATCCGTCGAACATGTGGGACCATTTAAAACGCAGGTATCTATGCATTCCTGCTACGAGCTTCCCATCAGAGGCTTTTTAGTACAGGTGGGAACATTGTTACGTGCCAACGTTGTTGTCTCAAGCCTGCAATGGTGGATAAACTAGTAGTCTTGGCCAAAAACCTATGAGACCCAGTTGAGAATTGCTGAGCAAGGAAGGTGGACGATATGCAGACAAATACATAAATTTGGGAGTTAAAATGGTTCTGTTATTCATCAGTTATTTGCTGTTATTCAGTTCAATTATTTACAAGTTCAATTGAGTTTCTGTTTCTTTTATATTTAAATTAACTGTAAATCGTATTTTTCAAATAACTATAGTACAGCTGCACATAAAGTTTTGATACTTAATATTTTTTAAATATTTTTACAACTTTGTTGCAGTTTTGCAGTTCTATATTGTTATATTTTGTGTAAACAACTCAGGGGACTAATGCACTTGCACTTTTATTTGACAGATTTAATATTTAAGTTCAAATATGTTGACAACTTTATTGTTTTACTGAGGTTCTTATTTATTGTTATAGTTTGTGAACAACTCTTATTTGTCATATTTAATATTTTTGTTCAAATATGTTTACAACTTTGTTGTTATTTTACCGAAGTTGTTATTTATTGTTATATTTTGTCAAAAACTCAGGGGACGAATGCACCTGCTCTTTTATTTGTCATTTCATGTATTTGCTGCTGTTGAAGTGTCAAATATTGTGTTCAAGAAATTATCTATTTTGTGCAGACATGGCTTCCTGGATCCCTTCATAATAATACAGCAATCTTAATCATTCACAAATGAAACGGTATTATATGAATACACTGTGGTCACGGTGTGTCATGCAAAGTATTTCCAAACAGCTATTCAAGTCATCTAGTGAATATTTCTTTAAAAAAATTTTTTTTTTTTTTTTTTTTTTTACTATCGCAATATAATATCGCAATATATTGCACACCTAAAAAAAATCGCAACAATAGTTTTTTCCAATATCGTTCAGGCCTAATCTGGGTGCTCTATTCACACCCCCTTACCCACTTTGAAGAATAGTAGACATGTACAGCCCCCTCTCCCCCTTTCTCGTTTTATCCCCATGAGAGCTTAAGCTCTATCAGGGTTTGGCATTCAAACAGCTTTTTGTCAGTCTAACTAAAATGAATCCGTTAATGAAACTGGCTTTAACTATATGCTATGTTTTCTGTCTTGCCTCCAAAGTGACCGACCAGCGTTTCCTTCGCTATGCCACTCTCCCACGCGAGATTGTTTGCACTGAAAATTTGACACCTTGGAAGAAGCTTTTGCCATGCGGCTCCAAGGTAAGTCCTCAAAAATGCCTGTTTAATTCTACCACAAATTTATCGTCAATACATGCTTTGCGTTATCTTGAGAATTTATTGTTTATAAACCAACACCAGCAAATTATTTCCTAATGTTGACATTTTGATCCCACAGGCAGGACTAGCAGTCTTGTTAAAGTCAGAGAAGCTCTTCAACAGCAATTTTCATTCCCAGGCAGTACATGTACGACCTGTGTGCCAGGGCACGCAGTGCGAAATCATTTCATGGGAGCTGAGACAGACACTAAATGTTGTTTTTGACCTTCACACTTCTGGACAAGGCAAAAGAGGCAGGTATTCCGACTTGTGTTTATAGTTTGTTGGAAACAGCAGAAGCATGTTTTACCAATCTCGTTGAACTGCTCTTTTTCACAGAGTGGTCTCTCTTCAAGATGTTCTCCCGCACCCTGACAGAGGCATGTCCTTTGGCTTCCTCCAGTAAAATCTACGTTGACATTTCAGACAACGTTGAGGTTTGATTTGCTCACTAAAAAGTCGAATCATTCAAATCCTTTCTTCACACATTTTAAGAGTAGTTATTTTCCAGGGAGAACAGTTGGAGCTTAGTCCTCCTACTCCTCTGCTTAGCTCAGCGGTAGTGCTAGGGGACAGACGGACCTACTCTGTCTATGACCTATCCCAACAAAGCACCTTTGGCCCAACACACTCTCTCAACCTTCTGATTCGCTGGAAATCTAGTAACGGTAAGTTGAAAAAACAAAAAAAGAAAGTCTTAAGCCATTTCTGTGTGATTCTTTTTATGGCCATAAATTTTCTCAAAATAGGCTGTCAAAACACACTCTTTTCTTCTTCCTACAGGTCACATGCTGCGCCCTTTGCTCCATGCAGAGCGCTATGTGGCGGGCTATGGGCTGCAAACAGGAGAGATTCACACACTGATGTACAACAATCACCCATACAGGTCGTTCCCCGTGCTACTACTGGACTTGGTGCCCTGGTACTTTCGTCTCTACATCCACACCCTTACTGTCACCAGCAAGGGGAAGACTAACAGTCCCAGTGAGTAAAGAGCATCATTAAAATGTATTTTCACTCACTGCTTTAAGCATGTTAAAATGTGCACATTTTTTGTTTTTGTTTTTTAATAATGACTGAATGCTTTTTTCCAGAAAGTGATGTACATATTTCTAATCCATATTTGTAATCTCACATTCACAGCATAATACAAAAAATAATTATAAATTAGTCTGCTATACTTAACCATAAATAGGGCACGCAATGAAGTTTTTGGCTGCCATTGATGGCCCTAGATATCCAATCCATAATGAGAATCTGTTTGCAGAGGCCAACAAAAATGGCCAACTATATAAGCGTGGAAAATTACATTCTGGGAATTGTAAACACAAATTTCTTTGCTTGCAAAACTGATAAAAATGATATCAAATATGATAAAATACAATATAGAGACTTGTAATGGAATGCCTCCTTTAACTAACTGTTGTGTGACCTACAACCCCAGGTTATATTCACTACCAGCCATCCAAAGACCGTGTGAAGCCACATATGCTGGAGATGTTAGTGCAGCTTCCTCCCAACTCTGTCACGGAGGTTACAGTGCAGTTTGAAAGAGCTCTCCTCAAGTGGACTGAGTACACTCCGGATCCCAATCACGGCTTGTATATTGGGTTTGTGTTTGCTTTTGTTTTGTCAAATCATCCCAAGTGGCTGAACAAACACTAGTTTGTTTTTAAAGTTACTCATGGTCAAAGTGTAGCTGGTATTTTAAAATTGTACTAATTTCTCTCTTTATTGCTTAGGTCTTCTGTTGTCAGTTCTCTTGTACCAAGCATTGTTGCCATGGACACAAATGCCACACAGGAACGCCCTCTTTTCAGCAATTTGTAAGTATAAACCTCGTGTTGTGTGACATATTCACCAACTGCCGATCTGGCATCTCGGACGCCTCACGGCCATGTTGCAAGAAGTCTAGCGTATCAGTATTCCTGCTTGTCCTGCTGCATATTGTGACACATCCTAGGTGTTCCTCTGATTTATTGCTGCATAATGTGACTGCTGTGTGCCATCTTTTGCGTGTGCACGGTCTCTCCTTATTTATTTTAAACTGAGTGTATAGAGGTAGGCAGCATGTGACACCGGATATAAAGGGTGTCCACAAAGTCTCTTTACCATTTCAAAAATGTATTACAGCTGCAATGGCGTACCGCAAGCAACACGTCACTTCCGCTCATTAATATTCATGACATTAGCTACTGTTGCTAAGGGGGGGACACGCCACCGTTTGTCCCAAATAGGAAATTAATGGAAATCATGTACTAAGATGTTTACAGAGCTAAAACTACCAATTCTCTCCGAAAATGATGTCCCTGGTGCCAAATTCACTAGGAAAGATGTGGAAGAACATATAAATGTTCAGTTAAAGAGATGGCTTGAGTGTCGTGGGCTGAAAAAGACGAAAAAAATGAGACGACCTAAGCATAGCCTTAGCTTTTTTAACGACACCTTTTTCTTACGCGACTGACCGTGACATTCTCCTGTTTCAACAAGCTATCCTTTACCACCAGCTTTGTCTTTCTTATATATTATATCCTCTGGTTGTCCTACGTCTCTGACCGTTCTTGGGGGTAATTTAGTTAGTTTGTGTAGTGATCGCAAATGATCGTCAGTGACAGCCAACGAAAACTTTTTTCCATTGATAACAAATCTTAATTCTATAATTTGTTTACAAAGTTTAGTTACTAAAGTTTTTTTTTTTTTTTTTTAACAACAGAAAAGGTAACTGGCAGTTGGATACCATTCTAATTCTTTTCAGGTCATTCATTGTCGGACAGAAGCAGCACGGCACAACGTCACGCTAAAAAATAAGTTAACAATATCAAAATGGCTTACCTCTTTGTCCTCTGAAAGACCATGCCAACCCAACAAAATGTTTACTGTATATGAAATGTGAATTGATTCACCAAGCTGCCGTTAAAAGTCCACGCAAGTTGATTCTATCTTCACATTTTTTCCTCTCGAGTTTTTTGTTTCGGGAAACGTATAAAGAAAACATCCTTCATATGTCGTAATGTCTAGAGTCGTCTGGGGCCGTCCCTGGGGCCTCCCGCCGGTGGGACATGCCTGAAACCCCTCTCTAGGGAGGTGTCCAGGAGGCATCCAAGCCAGATGCCCGAGCCACCTCAGCGGGCTCTTCTCAACGCAGGAGAGGTAGCAGCTCAAACGTTCTCAGCCTGGGTCTGCCAGGTTTGGCCAACATCTTCCCCCACCATCATAGCCAGCGCAGTTGACAGCTCCGCCCCTCTCTTCACCCAAGTGTCGAAAACATGCGTCTGCAAATCCAATAACACTACTACAAAGTCGATCGTCGAACTGCGGCCTAGGGTATTTTCGTGCCAAGTGCCCATATGGACACACTCATTTTTTTAATATGGTGTTTGTTATGGAAAATTAGTGACGAGCACAGAAGTCCCAAAACAGAACACCGCCCTGGTTCTGATCGGGGGGGGGGGGCATACCTCTCAATCACGCCCCTACATGTCTCACTGTCATTGCCCGTGTGAGCGTTGAAGTCCTCCAGCACAATATGTTATTCCCCAGAGGGATTGCTCTCCAGCACACACTCCAAGACCTCCAAAACTTCTCCGGAACTTCTCTGCCTCGCACACCAGCTCGGGCTCCTTCCCCGCCAGAGAGGTCACATTCCATGTCCCCAGAGTTGGCTTCCGTAGCTGGGGATCGAACCACCAACACCCCTGCCTTTGGCTGCCGCCCGACCCCTTTGGCCCTTCCTACAGGTGATGAGCCCATGGGAAGGGGGACCCACGTTGCCTTTTCAGCCTGTGCCCGGCCCGTGGGTACAGGCCTGGCAACCAGACGCTCGCCTCTGAGCTGCGCCTCCAGGCCTGAGGGGGGCCCCGGTAACCTGCTTCAGGGCAAGGGATAATTGAGTCCATTTGTATTTCTCATCATAAGGGGTCTTCTGAACCATGGTTTGTCTGGTCCCTCACCTAGGAATTATTTGCCATGGGTGACCCTGCCAGGAGCATAAAGCCCCAGACAGCATCTCTCCAAGGATCATTGGGACACACAAACCCCTCCACCACAATAGTGATGATTCACGGAGGAGATTAATAGTATATTCACTTTAAATTTGTTTTATTGTAATCAGCATTTATTAATGGTTTTTTCCCCCCTCATTTTATACACTTCTACATGGGCACAATTAGTTGCACGAAGCACACCAAGACTGTGCTTGATTTTTTTGTCCTCCAGTGTATTAAGTCCGACTCTTTCGTCCTGCGTATGATTGCAAGTTCTTGCGTAGGTCTTTCTGCACCGTTAAACACGTTCGCTCTAACTGTGTGGCAATACTACAGAAGGACTTTGTGGGAGAACGGGAAAAGGATGGTCTTCACGATCGATGTTTTCATAAGATGTTCTTGGTCCCCCACACCTCCCCTTATCTAACACAGTCCCTGTCTCCATAAATTTCCTGTGCAATGCACAAACTGACAGACTTGATGGTGGATCTTTTCCATACTTACCAGTAGTCCTGTAGTTTTGCTGAGTCTGCCGATCCGATTTTGTTTCAATAAACCATGAGACACATTGCGCCTACTCTTGAGGGGTAATCATTTTTTCAGGGTTTATTCAACACCCCCTTTTTCACAAACAGGATCCCTGAAACATAAATGCAATGTGATTAAAAGCTTTTAATAATCACTGAATAGTGAATAAAATAGGACAAATCTGAATGAAATATCAATAAAATTGCATTTGTAATAAATTTTTGAAATGGTGAAGAGCTCCCTGCCATCCAGGAAGAAGTTTCTTTTTTTCCCGTTCTGAGCAGAGGACTATCATACTATTATTACAGTATATGAAGTGCCTCCGTCACTGTGACTCAATGTCCCGCCTCCCGATGACGTCTACTGTCTGACTGCGCTCTTCGCAGTCATGCAGGCTCTGGTCCTGTAGTGTGACCACTTGCCCCTTTTCAAGACACACTACGACTTCATGACACCATGTCTTTTGATCTGACCATGTGACCGTCGTGATAGTTTGAGTTCGGCATAACTCTACTAGGTCAAAAGATCTCCTGTAATTCTTTTCTTGCTGTCCATTTCCAGCTTCCCCAACAAAGAAGAGTCCAGCTACTTTGTGCGCCTCTACACTGAGCCTCTGCTGGTGCAACTACCCACTCCAGACTTCAGCATGCCTTACAACGTTATCTGCTTGACCTGCACTGTGTTGGCTGTGGGTTATGGATCCCTTTTCAACCTGCTCACCCGTAATTTTCAAATAGAGGAGCCCACCCCTGGACTGGCCAAACGGATTGCCAACGTAATCCGGAAAATAAGGGGTGTCCCGCCACTTTGAGACATGTTGGGACAGATGACCCACTCTACTTCGTTACTTTAGTTGAATCCACTGGTAAATATTCCCTTTTCAGGGGATAACTGATTGATTTTCTTCTATTTGTCCAGAATACATGTTTACATATGGTTGCCTAAGGACATGCAAACACAATCTTTGTATTGGATATGGATGTAAGAGATGATTTCTGTAGTTGTCAAGCGTAAGGAAACAGGTGAGCAGAATGTTTGACTTGACTAGTAGTTTTAGTTACACTTGAGTTTCTCCGAACATACACAGTGCAGTGTCTTCCAACCTTTATCTAGCCAAGAAGATTTTAACACAAAAAAAAAAACCCTCACATTACATCTCCAAACAAACGTTCTAAAAACATCAACAGGTGATAAATATATCTCAATATACAAAATATTAATTAAAAAAAAACTTATTAATTCAATGTAAAATATGGCCGTTCAGTTGAACTCAAAGAATTTATTCCGTTGTAGATGAACAGCGTCAAGGAGATACAAAATATATTAGCTTTTTCTCTTCTAGTAGGGGACTATTTTAATGTTCTTCCTTTCACTTTAAAATGGCATGAATAGAGGAACAACGAATTTATTAGTAATTTATTTTTTGGGGGGGGCGGGGGGTATTAAAGCAACACGAGGTAACTTTTGAGTTTGAGTCAATTTTACCGACGCCGTGGGACAAAAGCGGTAGTGTTTTCCCTTAAGGAACACCGTTTTCCATGAGGACCAGTGCACACCCACACAGTGTCGTAAAATCACGATCTCCCAGTCACCTGCAGATTAATTAAACGACAATTCTGTTTTCAGTGGCTATGTAAAGGATGACTAGTAATAAGCTAATGAATCCTGTTGTTGCTAAACAATAGCATATGACGGTTAGCAACCATGTGGCTAACGATCGAGCCCGGGCCGGGTTGGGCCCAAAATGTCAATTATTTACGTTCGGGTCAGGCCGGACTTCTCTCTCGCTAACTTTTTATATAATAAATACATATTTATCTATGTATACTAAAGCGATGTATGTATGTTAAACTAAGGAATACTTGTTATAAAATAAATAAATTGGATAAAACAGAGGAAGCCTGCGCACGTGAACACGGTGGCCCCCCCCTTTTTTTTTTTTTTAAATGTTCCCCGCCTGCCCTGACGCCCTCCGGGAGTCCGCATCCTGGTATTTCCTTTTCGATATGGAGCAGTAAGACGTGAAAAACAAACTAAAAACGGGGGAATTCAAAAGGTAAACATGCACCTGTAGGAGTTGGGTATGGAAAGGCTTCAAATTGATTGTTGAAGATGCGATACAGAAACCTGTGTCGGCTTCGCTGAATATAAACAAATGTGGCGCTTTGCTCTCGGGAAATATAACAAACTTTTCCAGCGTCATTTTGTTGTGTAAATACATTTATGATCATAAAAATATGTAGACCACTTAAACATTAAGAAAACTTGCGTTTATTTTTCCTGCCAACTCGGAGAGATTAAATGTCGAAATCCACTATTAGCCTGATAGAACAGGCACACAAATGTAAAAGATATAAATGTTTATTGAATATGCATCTTACAGTCTTGTTTAACTGGGAGAATTTGTTACAAAAGACTGGCTTTAATTTGTTATCATTATGCACAGGTATCGTCACAAATGTGATCACACAAAACAAAATTTCCTCCTCCTCCTGAGTCCTCACAAATATAAAAAAATTCTTTTTTTTCAGGCTCGTGCCTACAAATAAAACATAAAATTTCATGTTTTTTGGGCTCGCGCCTACAAATAAAACATACAATCTCGTTTTTTTTTTCGGGCTCGGGCCTGCAAATCAAGTTGGGGTCGGCCTGGAATTTTTTTGGCCCGATCTAACCTCTAGCTACCGATGACGAGTTCGGTTGTGGGGGGCATCACGCCAGCGAGTGAAAGCTGAGCTAACATTTATTCTTGAGTATCCTTTTATCCCTGGTAGCCTTTTTTTCCCTTCTCGGACAAAACTTTTTGTCTCTTTTGTTGCTCTGCCATCTTTGTAGAATTTGCAAAAGCGTTCACATCGACGTCAGTGTTTATAATGAAAGGGGGAAGTGACGTATGCTGTAACGCAGTCAGCAGATGAGTAGTTTTTTTGTGTGGCAGGGTTCCTGACACCTTCCTCAAAGTTAGAGCCGGTGAAAGCGATACAGACTCCCTCAAGATATAAAAGATGTGTCTTTCAACTAGTTCTCAGTCGCATCATAAATGTGAAGATATTTTGTTACGTTGAAAAGTTACCTAGTGTTGCTTTAAGTGGAGGTGGATAAATTCCAGTGGCACAACTGATGAATTCTAGGCCTCTTGCTGTGGTGCAGCGATTCGAAAACACTATGCTAGAGGCAGTGACGTGCGGTGAGGTTCATGGTTGGTGAGGCACTGACTCCTTTAGTGTCAGATTTCCAAATATATAAACCAAAAAGGGTAGCTTATTCAATTGGCTACTGGTTATTTCATATCTCATCAGCATTCTTTACAAAACAGGCACACACGGTACATATTATCGATACGTAAAAGTAAGAAAATAACATGCATTTGCTCTACACCCTCAATGTGTTGGCCGTCACCATTCTATAATTAATGCAACATAAATGAGAGTAAAGAGTGGTGTACAAAACCACAGAATTCAATTCTGACCTTTAGTGAAATATTCAGTTGTTTTTAAAACTTTTAATTCTGAAACTTTAATCAATTTATTACAGATTGCTAAACAAAAAGTGTGAAAAGAAAAACAAATAATATTTTATTTAAGGCCAAAATTTAGTTTTTAAATATTCTATTGTATTTTTCTTGGTCCAAGCTTTTTTTTTTTTTTTTTAATTAAATAAGATTGAAATGAAAACTGTTTGTGGTCTTGTGCCTGTCCTTCACCACAAAAACCGGCGTTACTTTGGAAGAGCATAGGTTTTGTCTCAACATTCGTAGGGACGATATAACAGCATAACCTGCATGTAGGTACACTTTTTGCTGGGGACGGGACATTAATTAGACCAAACAGATTGGATGAAGGGGGCAAAGGGCCACATTTCTAATGTATATGAACCTAATTAATTAATAGGCAAAATGATCAATGCAAAACAAATCCTTATCTACTGATAATAACTTTTACGTGCATTGGTTTAGATGATACACTGTTCAATTCAAACCTTTGTTTTCAAAAAATACTAAAGAAACATTTTGAAAACTTCCTGAATAAATGTCTGGTTTTTATTAGCAAACATAAACATAGTGAAAATAATTCACTTAATAATGGTAGGGTCAATTCTATCCTTACAACATATGGAACTATTGAAAGATCTAAATTCTCTATATAACTGAACATTATATCATGCAAAAAAGGTAAGGTTGCTTAAAAGTTGGTGGGGACAATTTTAGCATGCTGAAAAGTTGGTAGTGTTATGTCCCTACCGTCCCTATGCAAACCTACGCCCTTTTAGTAAAAGTCCTCCTTATTTTCCTTTACTTTAAAAAAAAAAAATCTCTCCGCCTCAATGGAGAGGATTGCTTCAATTAGATCGTTCTGTGTTCTATTTGACATGCCAGAAAACACAGTGGATGTGTCCAAATGTCTAGCTAACCTTTCATCTTTCTCAGCAAAACCATGTAATCGTTCTACATGTATGCCACTTTTAGAAGAGCTACACGCTCATCGTTACCACGAAATGTTAACTCCTGTTTAGCTAGGATGCAGGTTGCATTAATGAGGTCTTTCAAACTCTTTTCTTTACCTTAGCTTTTGAGGATGCTACCGTTGAGCTTCCGCTGTTCGTCAAAGCCAAATCGATCCTTGAGCTTCCAAAAGTTTTTAAAGCAAACAGGCTTTGAATGTGAGTGGTCGAGCTCTCATGTTTGCTGAGGCTTCGTGGTAGTTTTTTAATGTCACAATATCTCGTGTTAGTCCAGACATTGGCACAAGTTGAGAAGAAAAGGCAGGGAAAGCAGCAAAGGCGATTTTTCGAAGGACAGCCACATAGACAGTCTTTTCGGGTGTACCAGTCCGTTTGAAAAGCGCGAGTTATCCTCTGTCCCGTAGTTTGAAGCAAACCTTTTAGCTCTGGCGTTGTGTTAACCGCGTCCACTTTTAACGGAAAGTCCAGTTTCACGTACGCCCCCTTGCAGTGCGGCAGAGTACTATCTGCCGCAGCCTGTGTCTTTTCACTGCGGTTTTATTTCCCATCAGCAAAACTAATTATGTCGCTAACAAACATTAAACTTTAAGGGTTAAAGACATTAGCCAGACTGAGGAAAATCAGGTCAAATAAACGTATCTGGAAACATTATAATGGCGACATGCAGATGTACGGCAACCAGCACGCTCCAATTCCATGTATCAACCCAGTTTGTTAAGGATTGCGCAATCAGAGGTGAGGCTTTACTCGTTGCTGCCGCACCTCTCGTTTCATTTCTTTATTTGAACAGGAAATAGGCAAATTCAGCGATTTTGACTATAAAAAATGTTTGAAATGAGTCATAAAGAAAGAGCAAAGGACAAATATTAATATAAATTTGATGCTATAATTATTTTTTTGTCATGATGACAGGTGAGGCTCTGCCTCACCTGCCTCCCCTGACCGCACGTCACTGGCTAGAGGACTAATTAAGACCAAATTTCCCACACTGTATTTTTTATTTAGTTTGCACTGATGTCTAATATTATTGGAGGCCAAAATTATAAATGGCAACTGAGATTTAAACCTAACAAGTGTTCTTAATTTTGTTTTGCACTCAATGTGAAATGCTTTCGGCTATTATTTGGCCAGTTGAGCTTCATACAATGTATTTAACTGCTTTCACACTGTAGGAACTATCCGCAATTCTCTAGAACCTTATGGGGGACAATGATGTCATTTTGCGTGTTCGCACATGTAGGAACTAGGGACCAGAAACTCGAGTTCTGCGAACCATTTCAGTTCCTACTCTGAGGTAGGGACTTTCAGTGGTGCCGTAGGAACTCGATTACATAGGTGTTTGGTGATATGCTGAAATCACGTCTACGCCTCTTCCATACTCGCATGTCTCGTGGAGTCGCTATATTTAAAAAAAAAAAAAAAAACGATCCTGTATTAAATCTATTCCAGTCTCGTTAGATGCTGGATTTGCCCCCCGATGGAAACTATTCCCTTCAAACATGCAAGAATTGCCGCTGTGTCCTTGACAGTCTCCATTTCGTTGTTTTCCGTTCAGCTTTGTTTTCACGGTTTTATTTTGCCAGCGATGTGGGTGGCAAGTAAATAATGTATCACTGGCACAGACTACATCACAGCAGTTAATTTCAGGCGCAGTACCCATTTGCGAACACGACTGCCTGGTGTAGGATAGTTCCTATAACTGCTGGAGAGGCCTATAGTTAAAGGAACTAAGTACTCAGGTTACTACAGTCCAAAAGCAGCTTTTGATGACTGTCCATCCATGGGGCCCCAGAAGATGCCAGTTGTACCTTTTTCAAAGCGTTCACGACACATGTAATACATTGGTTAAGTTGTTGTTGCGACTTTTGGCATGTCCTGGAAGGGGTTGCCTAGAGTCACTTGCATGATTTGTTTTGCACAGTTTATGTTGTGTGCCCTTCCTGACATGTCTCCATAAAAAATGTATTTATTGTTTCAATGATGAAAAGATTGTACCTTATGAAGTGACAGTTAGAGTGTATCTTTTCATGGGACAACAATGACAAAATGACACTTTGACACAATGAAAAGTAGTCTGTGTGCAGCTTATATAATATAGTTCATTTCCCCCCCCCCTCAAAATATCGTTATTAATATCTAAACCCCTGGCAACAAAAGTGAGTACACCGCATGGGAACGATGTACATCCCTAAATGTCCAAATTGAGTACTGCTCGTCATTTTCCCTCCAAAATGTCATGTGACTCGTTAGAGGAGTGCTTTCAGTTCCCATGCGGTGTACTCACTTTTGTTGCCAAGGGCTTGTATATTAATTACTGTATTTAGTTATTTTGAGGGGAAAATAAATCAACTCTATTATATAAGCTGCTCACGGACTACTTTTCATTGTGTCAAAGTGTCATTTTGTCAGCGTTGTCCCATGAAAAGATATACTTAAATATCTGCAGAAATGCGAGGGGTGTTTTGTGATACTGTATATGCATAAAAAAGAACGGCCAGACAAAATGAAAATGTAACTTAGCATTTATCATGTTTTTAAAATGATGACATTAAATTTAATGATGACATTACATTTTAGTGATGACATTTCAGACATTAAATTGGATCCATGACAATCAGGGATTTCAGTACTGCTGTATTAGTTGACTACGGCTTTTCCAGACTCCACGATTATGCATCTGATTAAATTCAGACTTATTTCACATCAAAGTTTGGCCTACTTAACCAAGGAGGAAGTATTTGTTCTCCATATATTGTGTACTACCAAAAAATTTACATTATCATGCCTTCATTTTACAGTGAAAAATGACCATTCTAAACATGAGCTAAGACACACTTTGAGTACCTTTCTTTGGGTGAAACTGGATTACTTCCCTCTGACTGCCTTCATTTATGTACTGTTGAAGCAAACGCAAATGGGGCAGACAAACAGAGGTTTCTGTGTCTAAAGCTCATCCCAGCACATTAGGTCACCATGTTGAAGTGGGTGTGGGGAAAATAAACTGCAAATGGTTTCTTTCCTGAGCCAATGTTTAAAGAGCCGTCTTCTATGTATACAGCTAAACCTCAATTTAATGGACTAATTTCATTTCAGATTTTCCTTTAAATTGAAACACTTCTTCCATACTTCCCTTGGTTTTCTGTTTACATTTTTTTCCGTAGTGTTTTTGACGGGTTAGTGTAGTGAAATATTCTGCGACACACCTCAATTTTGTTGGCACTGCACTGTCTACTTAATGTTCCAAGATCAGATTGGTAGAGGTCGTCCTGAGTCTTTCCAAGCCAACCTAGAGGCAAGAGCTACAGTAGCAAGCTGTGTTGATTGTATAAGCAAAAAAACACCAGGCAATTATATAACAAATGGACTTCGCTTGCTAATCCGAGGTGAATTCCGAGTTCCTATCATAAATGGATTTTTAGGGGGGCCAGCGGCCCCCCGGCGGCCGAAGAGTGTCATTGCATGTAATTGACTTTCCTGTTTGTAAAAAAGTTGTTAAAAAAAAAAAAAAAAAAACTGCAACAAAAATGAATGAAATTAACAAAATATATTTTTATAATGGGTCAGTTATTTTTCGAACAGATCATGTGACTAGCAACTTAGATGGTCATTTGCTTTGCATATAATTCCCCCCCAAAAATTAGGGGAGGGCAATTTTATTTTTCAAATGATTTTTTTCTTTGATTGAAAATATATTTTTTTTGATTGAAGCAACTTTTGGGGGGATTAAATGATTTAGACACAAATAATATGGCCCAAACACAAAAAGGATTGCTTCAATCAAAGAAAACTTGTTCGATGAAAAATTAAGTGTTCAAATGTAAATTTTTCAAATCTCAAATATTTTTTCGCATTCAAAAACTTTTTCCATGATTGAAATTGTTGTTTTTTTGATTGGTTATTTTTCTTTTAGAAAATATTTTTTGAAGCAACTTATTTTTTGATTGAATAATAAAGACAAAAATGTCCTAGCCAAAATCAAAAAAGTTGCTTCAATAAAAAAAAAAATTTTAAAAAACTTGAAAAACAGCTTTCACATACATCTTGAGTTTCAAATTTACTTTTGCATTCAAACACTTTTTTTTTTTGATTGAAGCGCCTTTTTTTTTTTTTGGGTTGAAAATATATATTTTGATTGAAGCAATATTTTTTGGATTGAATAATAAAGACACAAATCTACCGCCATATGGTTTCGCCCCGGGGATACAAATTTTGATTGGGATAACTACATTGGCACGACACTGGCAGGCATACCATAATTCAACGGATGACAATCTTGGCAAAAAGTACTATTGCCTAAGCAGCCTGATTTAGAATTCCCCTCAAGAATGGTGGGAAACAAAAAACGCTCATTGTCAACTTATTATTCTAAATATTCTTGTACGTTAATTTTATTGCTGACACTGCATTTTCGGGGTCATCAACATGTTGTGCCCACCCTTCCCCAAAAGTCAAACTCCGCCTATGGTTTCTATGAACGCTATTATTTCCAGCAGAACCTGTCGGTTGAATCGAGAGTCCGTTATTGCAAGCCGGGTCTGAAGATCGAGGTTTAACTCTTATGTAGCAATCATGCATTTTTAATGAAAACGAAATGGATTTGTACGATACAATACAATACCTAATCACAGCGTAAAAGCATGATGTAATATTTTACAAATTATGCTGCTTTGTGTAAAAAAGCTAATAACATTTCAGGACATGTAAGACATTTATTACTTTTCAAACATCACAAAGGAAATGATTTAAGCTAAATCTAAGAAGTGGCTAAATATCATTATTTATTAGTATGAGGCCACCGTTTTAGAGGCCGCTGGTTATTCTGACACCCTACCCAAGTATATGTTGAAGATAAAACAAGACAATGCATTCTTAATCTGTGTTGTTGATTGATGTCCACTCAGCAGGGCTGACTGCAAGCATGACCACAGGTTGTCCTGCAGCATTTTTGCTCAGCTGGACACTGGCCATCATGGTAGCAGTACTCCGCACACATAGGAGTTCCTTGGGGTAGAGTGCAGCGGCCTGGCTTCACTGACACACATAACATAAAAACAAGCATGCATGTAGGGTTATAGACCAGAAAGTATTAAATTTATGAATTTTCCACTCACTGGGTACAGTAAATGTAATCTCACCTTTGTACGGTGCAATGCACTCATGTCCGCATCCGTTGTGGCAGCATTTCTGCTCATTGGGACAGTCACTGTCATCAGAGCAAAACTCGGCACACATTCCAGAGCCCCAGTTTCTCCGAGGACACAACCCTGGCTTACCTGAAAAAAAATCACCAGAACATCACAAGATAAGCAGGTAGTATAGGAGAATGGAGTGTTCCACAGAAGGACACATGAGCATTTGATTTCCTTCAGAAAACTAATGTGGCTCCTACTGAAAGAAGGAGGGACACAGACAGCTCCACAGTCAAAGACACAGCACTTATGGTCTTCAGGGCAGTCTTCATCACATGCACACCCTTTCTTTGATGGCAGCACCTTAAGTAGACGAGGACATTGGCCCGCTTTTGGAAGAATGCCTGAGTAGAAAAAAAACAAAACAGTGATTTAGACTACATTGTGATACCTGCAGCAAAATTTTAATACACATAATATATGGCTAAACAAATTAAAATCTCACCTGTTAGATTGCTCTTAGAATCCTGAGTAAAAACTGTGTTAAATTGCACAATTGCACTTAGAGCTAGAACCAATGCACAAACTGTAGACTTCTCCATACTTTCACACAAGAATGTGCGCCTGTTGGGACAAACACAACTTGTAGACTGGTGTCACGCAAGACATGATGCTGGGTCCTAGTCCCTGTTGTGTTACGCTCACAGTTCCTATTTGTAATTAAGATAACTTTTTGCATTAAAATTCTCAGATGGACAGGTATGTTAACCCTTTCATAGACAGTTGTCACTACAGTGGATACCTATTAGGGGTGTGACAATATATCGAAATGGTGATATATCGTGATACTTTGTATCCCAAAAAGTTATCGATATGCTCCTGCCAAGAATCGAGATATCGTTTTTAAAAGGTGTCACTGTTTAAAAAAAAAAAAAAAAAAGGGAACCAACAACTTGCTACCAAAATCTTCCACCATAATAGTGTCTCAGTTAACTATAAGGCTGCATTGATGGTGCTCGACGCCTAATCATTTAGACGGGGAACGTCTGTTCATTTGAAACCAGAGCATTTACAGTTATTCTGTCCGATTTCCAGGGTTTTGGGGCATTTACAGGTCATTTGCTGGTCCCACTCCTAATAGCTATTCAAACATTGACACTTGACTATTACCCATTTATGGAGCAAGTGACTTTTTGTATTAAAAGAAAAAAACAAGTTAGTGATTATAACTAAATCAAATTAAAATGAATAAAAACATACGCATTGGTTATGGCCCTATGTAACACTCTAAGGTTAAGATTTTTTTCATAGCATTTGACTCATTGCATGGCATTGATGTTGATGAGACTGGCCGTGAATGCTCATCTTTCTGTGCCATTGGCGGCGCTAGACGTCTAATCCATTTTGACTGGGTGGCGTCATTGTTTTGCCATCAATGGCAATCAACAAGTTAAAATAAATTAATGAGTTAATACCTCTTTTAAAACATTTTTTTTTAAATTTGAACCTTATACATGGGCTACTGCGTGTGTAGTGACGCAGGGGCAAGAGGGGGCAGTGCTCCCTCAAATATCTTGCCCACTCAAATCAAAATGTGAGAAGTTGAGAAGGCACATTTTTAATATACTCACAAAATGAATACATTTCAAGTTGACAGATTAATCCGCAGTGGTGGGAAAAAAATCAGCTGAAAAGGTGACACGAAGCTGATACGTTACCAGCTCTCTCTCTCTCTCCCTCTGCTGTGTGTATATTCACAGGATGGTCAGAGTGCGCGCACAGTAATGCGCGCACAGCCCCCAGTAAACAACCAATCACTGTTAGTATGTAAATAAGCATAAACGTTACCAGACAATTTGGTGTCAGGTTTCACCGCGTCCACGGAGCAGGAAGACTTTGAAGAAGCAGCTGCATTTTTTTTCAGTCCCACAGAAATCAGTACAGCACAGAAATAAGTATGTCCACTTCAAGTGACAGACTGAAGACAATTGACCGGTGATTGACAGACCGCTATGTAAAGCCCCGCCCCAGACTGTAGTTCTGTACTGCTTTGTTTTGTTATATCACAACGGTTTATACAAAGCCATGTTGCTTATTTTCCACTCCGACTTGCTGCAGCTCACAAAGAGAAATGTATAAAAGAAGAGATAAAATGTGTGTTCTATATCAGTTGTGTTTTATAAATTAATTTGAGTAGTATTTTATTATTATTATTATTCATAAGACAGTTTCAGTTCTCAGGTTAGAATTTATTTGAAATTTAGGTAAACAGGTTAAGGTATATATTATGTTGTAAATTTATAAAATCTAGATGAATAGTGTGACAAATATGTCACACTATTCTCCTGGTTGGGGTTGGACACAGCTAACAACCCGATTCAATGAAGAAAACATTTTTGCTATAAGCACAGGGGTGGGGTGGAGGGTCTCGACCCTGATGTGAACATATGATGCCGCCTACACATTTCTGACTGCCCCCTCATACTTGCCTGCCAACAAAAATAAGATTAAATTGTACACATTTACAATTTAAAACATTTACATTTAAAAAGGTGTTTTTTCTATAATAAGGGAGATACATTTAGTTTAAGTAAATTGTGCCTTTAAATTTACTCACACAATACACAGACATGAAAAGAGCATTATAATAATGAGCGCAAACGTTTATTCTCGTTTTTTTTCTAGCATATTTAATTGTTTTTTTTTTTTTTTTTGTCACGAGAAAAGCGTTCTCCACTTGACGCCAAGAGTAGCATATAATTGTTTTATTATTATTATTATTTTTTTTTTTATCATTATTATTATTAATAATTTGTGAAACCGTTTTGATCATGGAACTGCGACCTGTGTGTGCGACATTTTCCAGGGTGAGTGGGTTCAGTTTTCCGGGGCTGAACTCGGTGCGTCACGTCAAATCAAAGCAGCAACAGAGGCAAGAAATCCCAGTAGGTGGCGGTAATGCACGTGGACGCTGGTTGGCATACGTCATAATAACAAATAGATGAAAAAGAGAAACTAAACATAACAATGGAGAAGTCTGTGAAATTTCTGCTTTTCTCTTTGCGACTTTATTTTGGAAATCGTTATCGACTTCTTCAACTCATGCATAACATGCATCAACAGAGAATACGAAACAGAAGGAAGGTAATTTATGTAACAGTTTTAAAGTAATGTTATTTTCGAATGGTGATATGTTTTCTGGAACTCAAGTGTCTTGGTTGACTTTTCATCCGTTCACTTGACTAGGCACTTTAGAGGAATTTTCCCAAAAAACACCAAATGTCTCACAATAAAATAAACCTTCCCGGAAAGATCACAAAAACAAGATTTATGGTACCTCATTTGTCAAAATCGGCCTATGGAGTTGCTGAGTGAGCCATGGCTCTTTGAAGGTATTAACTAAACGCCTTTTTTATGGCAATTATTATTGCAAGACGAAGGAAACTTGTGATACTTATTGGTGTTTTTTTAAACCAAGACAAAGCATATTATGATATTAAAGTCGTGTTATCATCAATCATTTGCAAGGAAATTTGCAGTTAACTATCAGATGGTTGGGGCGAGGAACTCAATAAACTAATTGGCTGCCAATGACGTCAGTGGATGTCAAAATTGTACTTCAACACTGAAAAAACGTTCCTGCGAAAACAGCGGGGGAAAAAACAGAAACGGGGGGCGGGGTGTTGCAAAATGGCGGAAAATTTGAAAAACAAAATCTCCACAAAATCCATGCAAAACTAAAGTCTTTACAGGGCACACTCATTGGCTGACGTTGATGGTGCGAGACGTCCATTCCACTGGACTCGGAGGGTCCAATGGATTGGACGTCTAGTGCCGTCAATGACAGCCAAGTGACCAGGAAATGCCCCGAAATGACTAGAAAGTAAGGCTGCAGCTATCGGTTATTTTAGTAGGTGATGAATTGATGAACTAGTTAGTTCGAATAATCGAGTAATCTGATAAGGAACATGAAAAATTAAAATACCTGGGATGAGCCTCAAACGGTATTTAAAAAAAATATGAGGATCTATGTACAACAAAAAAACAATTGGCTAACTTACATAGCAAAAGTCCGCTAGCTTAAATGCTATAAAATACTTTTTTTAAACAACGCTCTTAACAAATGGTTCAGACTCATATTCCCGCAAAAAAAAAAAAAAAAAAAACGGCTAAATATAAACTATAAACTAAATCACGAATGTATTAAAAAAAAACATTAGCCTAAACAAAAACTTAGCTTACGTTGGTCTTAACAGGGAGCAGGTGGATTCAGCCATGTCAAATGAGGCAGACCAGAGGGCAGTGTATCCACCCTAATCAATACAACTAAATGTAAACACTTTCAAAATAAAGAAAGAATAAAGAAATGACCCTCGAGAGAGAGCAAAGCATCCCAATGAGATTTCTCTGGAAATTTCATTCTATATACAATTTTTTTTTTATTATTTCATGGAGATCTAGGTAGCATTGAGAACAAAATATATTGTTTTATTAGTGGAATACTCTCATGTTTGTTTGCCTTTCTACATCAGGTGCTGTTGTGGCTCATGTCAAGGGGAGCAACACCTTCCGTGTGGATGCGTCCAATTTCAGCCCTTCGCAGTTCTAGCAGAATTTCCATTTGTCCAGGAAGTCCTTTGAGTACATCTGCCGTCAGGTGAGCTTAGTGATGGGGGAAAAAAACAACACAAACTTCCGTCTGTCTATCCCTCATCAAAGAGAGTCGCAATTGCCATTTGGAAGCTCGCCAATGGTGGTGGCTACAATATCATTAGTCGACATTTTGTACGGGACTTCTGCGACACTGCCATTAAGATACTTCTTCCCATCCACATTATTCAGCCTGATGCTAAAAGATTGGTGTTTCATTGCACTTTGAAAGCACCTCAGTGTGTAGGTGTAATCGGTGGTTGTTATCTTTCAAAAGCAACTCCAAATAAGAACCCTCAACACCACAGCAACCAAAAAGGCGGACACTCAATTGTTCTTCAAGCAGTTGTGGATGGAAAAGGACATTTTTGGAACATATTGGTTGACTTTCCGGGCAGTGTGCCTGATGCCTCAGTGCTGCAACTTTCACCTTTGTGGAAGCTCTTAAGTGACGGGCGGTTCTTGGGTCAAAACAAAGTCAACATTTTTGGCTGCATTTTTGGTTACGCTGGCCATTATCTCATTGGCGGCCCAGCGTACCCCTGGCTAGACTGGCTCCTCACACCCTTCTTCAATGCAAAACACTTGACTCAGGAGCAAGTTTTCTACAACTTACGACTGAACTTTGCCCAGTCTATTTTAGAGGCTGCCTATGGGAGATTGAAAGGTTGATGGAGATGCCTCACGATGAAACTGGACTGCAAAGTGGAGCTCGCTAAGAAAATGGCTCTGGTGTGCTGTGCGCTGCATAACATATGTGAGGAGTGTGGCGATGGGTTTGTGGAGGTGCAGCCTGGAAGTCATGTGAACATTCCGCCTCCTGGTCAGATTTTACCTGAGGATTGAACCACTGAAGGGGCTGCTGTTAGAACTGCATTGCTGCAACACTTTAGTGTGAACAGTGATATTTTTTTTTCCAAAAAATATTGTGGAATAAACTCTTTGAGATTCATTGTCAAACAACTCACTGTTCTCTTACAGGCCGTTGAACAGCAAAATTCCAATTATGTGTTTTTTTTCCCCCCATGGGTGTTAAATTGTATGTCTTCTGTAACTTTTCTAGTCTGTTTCTCTTGCAACTAGCTGATGTCCCACTGTGAAAGGCCCTAAGCACAGTGGCTACTTCTCGCTAATAACGTCATGTTGACAAATTGTTCAGTGCTGTATTTTGACCTCATGATGTCAAAAGTTTTGCAGCATAGATGGAATGACTTAATAATCAGCTAATCTTAGATCAAACACGTCTTATGTTTTTTTCCCCATTGTATAATTTTTGTACAAAAGGTAGCTAAAATAATAATAGGATGTTTTATAAATGAGGGAGGGTGTTTGAGTACCCAGTAAAAATGCAAACATCACAAAGGCAGGTCTACACTGAGATTTGGCCCCTTACCTCAAAACCAAAACAGCAGTACTAAGTTTTAAAAAAAAAAATTAAAAAATTAACACACATACAGTATGCTAAGCAAATGGAGGATGCCTGCTGGGACTGAACATGGTCTTTTATTGAATGGAAGAGGTGAGCCATTCGTGGTTTTAAATTGTGTGTTCTTGACACGAACCAGCAGAGAGCGCTGTTGTACCAATCTTGATACAAACCTCATAAACGCATCAACGGTCACACTCAAAATATATTGAGTTTCTCGAACAACATTCATTTCCATTATTTCAATATTATAATAAAATGCAAAAAAAATATGGAAACCTAAATGACACGTTAAGAGAACTAGTTTGTTTCAAATCATCTTTATCTGATTGGGTCTATACTGAAGTATTTTCACGTAACGTCTGAATTATAGTTATCTCTTTTATTACATGGTAAGGATGCAAATATATTCTGTCTGGCTTTGATATGATTGGCAGGTACCCCCAAACCATCAAACAGGCTCAGTCTATTATACCCAGTGCAGGGAGCAAAAGAGTAATTTAACCCCCAGGGGATTAAAGGCCATGCAATTTGGATGTACAACTGCACTGCTTATTAAGAGATCAGCATACAGCCCCTCTGGGCTCATTTTCTTTTATAATTTATATTATAAATGTGATAATTTCCCCTGATTTGGTGTATGCTTACCCTTATAAAGTGTCTTCTTGGTATGTGTTTTTATTTTTTTGTACTCTAACACACAAAAGCTTTGGAACGTATCATTTGTGTTCCCTCCACTCAACCTTTTCCATTTTCCCCATGCACTCCCCACCACATGCCCTTCCCCCAGCCATGTCCTTGGGAATTCAATTATGGAAAAGTGTAGCTGGAAACCTTCCCTCTATGTATTCATGTAAGAAGGTTTGGCTCATGGGTGATATTGTATGTCCTTGAAACGATATAAAAGCTATCAGTTTCAGGACTGGTTGTCAATGTTGCACATGCGAATGAAATGGCAAATTGCTATTTATAGGTGAGAATATTAAAGTTTTAAATTTGTAATTATTTAATAGTAAAGTAGTAATAGTCACTCCTGAAATTTCTGATTTAAAACGTTTGCATAATGGATCATAGAAAGGTGATAATAGCAGGGAAAGCGTTGCCGAAAATAAATCCTGCTTTTAAAAACTGCCTGCGTTGTCCACCTACACCACCACCATGACACCCCGAGCATGAATAACAAAATACCAATTGGTGCCACCAGATGGCTGTGATTGCCTTTACTATGACGATTGCAATTTAACGTTGCCATTACAGTAGACATGATAACCCTCAAAGCCAAAATCAGCAAATTTTCAAAATGGTATTTCTTTACTTGAGGCATGTCTAGTCTAATCTGCATTCTAGTATTTCCTATCAGTTTGAAGTTATTTCATTGACCACAGTGGCTACATCTTTTTATATACAGGGGTCTAACGAGAATTTTGCCTCTAAATGTAGTCTTAAAATCTTAGGATTACTGGGTACGTATGAGGCAAAAAAAAAAACATGACAACAAGGGAATGGTTCAGCGAATCATGCAGCGACTGTGTCCACACTGACCCTCAAACAAGTTTAAACTTCACCCTTTGACCTCAGCGCCCTCTCCCTTTGGGCTCCAACAGTCAATCATGTATTATATTGTGCACCCATTGACCTCTGCATGCAAAACCAAATGCCAAATCATCTCCATTCATAGCAATCGAACTACTGATTCTGTTCGCTACTCTAGCCTCGGGCTTCAAAAATGACTTTTCTTGTCTTGTCTCAGTCACCCAAATGGAATCTGACAGCAAGATTGAAAAAGAGAAATTATATAGTTGAGTATGGACATACTTGCTCTATTTTCTTTTTGTAACTTTATATAAAAGGATCCTCCAGTAATTTGACATTTTTAATGTTCCCATTTATCACTTAAACATGTTTGCCATTATGACCAATAAGCTTGACCGATGCCCCAGCAGTATGTCTTCTTATGTCGCTAATGCAGAGAGTAATGGTAATCCTGCAATAATGTTTTTGAAGTCAAGATAATGCTAATGCTTCTAATGATGAAGCATACTCTGAAATCCCTGCGATCATCCAATTGTCTCCCATGGTGGTGAGGCTGGCCATGTTGCCCCATGGGAGATCCGTGATGTATTCAGCTAGCCAAGCCTTGGGAGGAAAATGAAAACAAATGTGGTGTAATAAAAGAGAGAAGATGAAGTGATTTTGTGATGATGCTCTCCACCGCAGTTATAAATCAGAAAATAGAGAAGTGGAGCAGGTCATATATGCGCCCACCTTCATGGGAGTGAACAGAGGTACATAAGAATACAGTATCTGTCCATGCAAATGTATGGAGTGCTTTGGGAAGATAGCTTCTATGTATAATTGCTAAGATTATTTATCTTGCTGCATGTGGTTGACATTGTATATTTTTTTCTGATTATCCGGAGCCACTAGAGACTTTCCCATCCGACAAAGGGAAGTGCTGGGGGGCAATCATAGAGCTGACCTGGTGAGAATGAAAATGTTACACATTCGCCCAAGTCTGTGGTTATTTTCCGTTGGTATTTTGTTGGGTGGCATCAGGGGTCGCGTTAACCGAATATTTTCCGTCGTTGACCGGTTTTTTAAAACGGTGACGGAAAAAACTGAAGTCCATCCGTCATTTTGACAGGTTGCAATTCACACCTCAGACCACAGGATGGCGAGTGAGCATATTAATTAGCTATTGTCTCTCTTGATGCATGACGTCGTTGGCCTTACTCGGAAAAATGTCCGAACTAGCATTCAGGTGTAGCAAACACGGAAACGTTAGGAAGCTTTGGAGAGCATTGTCTAAGGCTATGTTCATTCTACAGGTCTTAATGCACGAATCCAATTTTTTCGTGTTTTTCCGACTCGAGTCAGGCATTAACTTGATGGTCTGAGCGGGACAAGTCGCATAGAAGTGGACCATTTCAAATCCGATCTGGGACATTTTTGTATGTGGTTCAAATCTGATCTGGGCCACATTTTTCCAGACTGTCGCGGCGGTCTGTACCGTCCAGTGTCCCAAATCCGATTTCAGCTGTGCGTTATTAGAGCCTAGTTTGCAGTGAACACGGCTTTTGGGGAAGGGCCGGGCTTGACAAGTCATAAAAAAATAAAAATGGGTTGAGGATAAGCATGAGAATGATTAGTTTTCTCTCTGCTCTATGTGAGCTATATTTCAACATTTCCTACACGGCCGAGAGTCGGGAGAGGGGTCTGGCTGCAGCCTGTTTTGGAGAGTCGGGGCAAACTGCCCGTATGTGTGTGTGACATGCACGGACAGTGCGTGCATGCTAGCGATCCATATAAACTGTGAATATAAGCCTAAACGGGGATTATTTATGTCTGTTATTTGTCTCCTCCTTTTGAAAAGCAAAATATGATATCCCTGGAATGACGGATGACTTGTCATTTGTTTTGATGCTTCTGCGCACCGGCGCGTGTCGGACTGCGAATTAGAGCGCATGCGTAATACTTGAATGGTCTCAATGGACAAAAGCAGTCTGAACGGGCACGCCAAAAAACGGATATGACAAAAAAATCGGATTTGTGCATTAAGACCTGTAGTATGAACGTAGCCTAATTGAATGAGCAGGGACAAACAGCTTGGAGTCAGGTACGTGCTCAAACCTGAACGCACCCCGAGTCTTGGATGACAAATCAACAGAGCAGAGAGTAGACACAACATGGCTGGTAGTTTCTTCAATTTATTCAGAGTTGAGTAAGTAACGCACCGCTTTTGACCAACACTGCTATTGAATATGTCATTATTATCATTTTAAAAATTTAAGTGACGGGTAAAAATAGATTATGACCGGATTTTTATGACCCTGTCAGTCAAAATGACAGACAACGAAAAAGTCTAGCGGAACCTCTGGGTGGCATTGTTGACGCTATCACCTATTAAAAATGATCATTTTACATGGCGCTCATATTACTGTCCCAAAACAATATACTGTAGATGCAATATACCTTGGTGAGCAAACTACACTGAACAAAAATATAAACAGCAAGTTACTGGAGTCAAGTCGAGATCCAGATGCCAACGATGTGCAAGAAAATGAGCTTCCACGAGTCAGTTTCTGACAGATTGTGCAGAATTTCTTCGAACATGCAAACAGATTGTATCAGCAGCTGTCTAAGTGGCTGGTCTCATACGATCTTGGAGGGGAACATGCTGGATGTTGAGGTCCTAGGCTGGTGTGCTTACACGTGGCCTGCAGTTGTGAGGCTGGTTGGGTGTACTGCCAAATACTCTGAAGTGACTTTGGAGCTGGATTATGATATGTACATGAACATTCAATACCCAAGCAAAAGCCCTGGTGGACATTCCAGCCGTCAACATGCCAATTGAACACACTCAAAAATTACCAAATCTGTGGCACTGTTGTCTGTTATAGAACTGAACATTTTAAAGTGGTATAATTAGAATCTTTATGAAACATGATTCCATGATCAATATTCTATAACAAGGAATAATAAAGATATGTTCATTTAAAATGTTGGGAAGTAGGGCTAGTCTTGGTCTGCGAGTGTAATAGAAACTCAGTAGATCTCCAGATCTGACTTTGACCCATTTTACCATTACCATCAATAGTACAAAGTAAAGGCCTCTAACTTCCTTATATTCTTGCTGATTGCAATGAACGAGGTAACTTGGGAACGCTTAGTCAATGATAAAAATAACTGATTCAACAAGAAAATATTGGTTTGTTCAAGCACACTACTCAGTTGAATATGCACATTAGGCTTAGCTTCAGACCTCAGTGAGGTGGCCGTCCAAATTTGGCTTGTGGGCATTGTTTAAAATGCCTCAATGGTCGCCAAGATTATGATGAAGGAAAGGGTACATAAATTTTCATATGTTTTGACTAGTGCTGCAATGATTAATCAATTTACTCAAGTAATTTGATTAGAAAAAAGCTTTGAATTCAATTTTGCTGCTTCAAGGATTTGTTTGATTAGAATGAAGTTGTAATGGTTTGTATTGAAAGGGTTGCATTTAGTTTTATTGATTTGGGTGGCTACCAGGGTGGTGTGAATCCAGCTGCCCTCTGTTAAGACCAACATAAGGTATATTTTTGTTTGAGCTAATGTGTTTGTTTATGCATTCGTTATTTAGTTTAGAATATATTAAGTTGTTTTTTTCTGGGAATACGTGTTTGACTGATTTGTTAAGAGCTTTGTAAAAAAAAATGTTAGTATTTTATAGCACTTAAGCTAGCGTACTTTTGCTAAACGCAAGTTAGCCAATCGTTTTTTTGTTGTACTTAGATCCTCATTAATTAATTTTTTTCATACCATTTGAGGCTAAGCTCAGGTATTTAATTCAGTTTTAAATGCATTTATTGCTCTTGTGAAATGAAAGTGCAATCCTGCATCGTTTGAAGAAACAAATTTTATTTTGTATTCGCATTTAATGCGCTTTTAAAAGTGCAATTTTAGCAAGCCAAAATTAATGTTATTGCAGGCATAAACACTTGTTTTGCTTTGTTTGTTTGTTTTACATCTCCTAAAATGTATTCTGCACGCACGAAATGTTCGTAATCTGATTATTCGGAATAACTAATCAATAGATTAATCCATTACTTAAAAAATCAATTGCTGCAGCCCTAGTTTTGACGAAGGGTTTTGTTGAACGAAAATATCATCAAAGTTCAAACGAATAGCTAGCCATTTAAAGTTGACCAATTGTAAACATTTGAAAACAAGCTCCCAGACACCTTTGTGTATTTTGAATCACTTCTTTGTAAAAAAAACAAAAAAAAAATTAAAACGAGAAAAATAATTGTTTGGCTACGTGTTTGTGGATAGTCGAACACTTCCGGGTTCACCAAAGCCGGCCATGTTCACTTGTGGCAGGGAATGGAAACATACACGTACCATATATTATTATTGCCATTTATTGTGGCCAGTCTAAGGTACATCCGTGCAGTAATCATTCTTTCTTATCAACATCTTTATATGCCCAACTGTGAAGTGGAATGGATTATCTCAGTAAAGGAGAAGTGTTCACAAGCTCAGATTTAAAAAGATTTGAGAACAAATTTTGAGAGAAATTGTTTTTTGTGTGCGTGTGGGTGCGTGTGTGTGTGGAAAATGTTTTAGATCTAAAGGTTATCTCATATGAAATAGGAGAAAAAACAAAAGTGTTGGGTTTATATTTCTGTTCAGTGTAGATTCACATAAATGTTACATGTGCAATCAAAATTCTCCAGCTAAGATGCTCATTATCATGAATTACAGGATTTACTATTTGAAGACCAGTGTTGTCACAGATTACTTAAAAAGTAATTTGATTACTTATTACACCTCAAAAAGTAATCTAGTTCCTTACTGATTACTTACTCCTTACTTTACTTACTTTAAAATTAACTTATCAGTTACTTTTTACCAATTTTTCTCCTTTTGCTGCCTCAACACAAATGACAACAGAAAAATGTCTACGCATGTAATTGAATTTTTCAAAACAAAAAACAGGCTCAATCTTTGAGTTAGCGGGGGTTTAATTAGTTGATTGAGTTGATTTCAACCACCATTGACTCGCGCTAGCTTAGCCACTCCGGATCCCTGAAACTAACAAATAACGGACAAACTGCACAGAAGTCGTTCAAATCAGCTCCAACCACTAATTAAATCCCCGCTAACGCCAAGATTAAGCCTAATGACAAATTTTTTTAACTTCCCCTTTAAAATAAAGACCTAGCCGTTAAAATGTTGTCTATAAAAGTTGTAAAGCAATAAAAAAGCAACAAAAATTAATGAAATGACCAAGAATCCAACAAAATATTTCATAATCGGTCAAAATCATTTTTCGAACGGATCATGTGACTAGCACCTTAGCGAGTATCCTTTGCTTTGCTTAGCCAAAACTACACTTGAGGAGGCAAGATGATTATTTAGAATTTCTTTAAACCTAAGCTTTTAAACGCTACCAACAACTGAGCTTAAACAGTTGAACACCAACAGTGTCAAGATGTTTATATATATATGTATACAGTATAGGCCAAAAGTTTGGAGACACCTCAAAGGTGGATATTTTGGAGAATGTAGAATATAAAACCTGTTTTCAGTTATTTCACTTTTTTTTTTTTTTTTTTTTTGCCATTTCACATGTTCGTTCATAGTTTTGATGTCTTCAGTGAGCATTTACAATAAGTAGTAAAAATATATAAAACGCAAAGATGATTAGGTGTGTCCAACATTTGACTTTTGTGTCAGAGTCATCAACATGCTTTGCCCCGAGTCCCACTAATGGTTACAAACTCTAACAATAAAATGTACATAAAGGCTGGTTTCAAACTGTAGAAGTGCTGGCTGTCTCGTTACCTGTAGGCTTTGTTTTGAGTTTTGTCGCGTTGTGCTGTAATTCCAAGGGTTCCTTGAATTGGATGTCGAGTTTTTAGCGATCGGCAGCCCTTTTGAGCCAGCGCAAGGTTTGCAACGAACAGAGATATTTTTGTCATCTTTACTGGAAAGAAATGTGAAGTAATGGCTGTATTTCCAGTGAGCAAATGCAGCAGTTTGTGGTATCTCTTCTGCCCTTCACTGTTAGCATTCTGACGAGGCAGCGAGGCTATGTTGTTGACCACCGTGGCAGACAGCGCTCGCATGGTGACTCGTTTTTTTTTTTTTTTTTTTTTCTCCGCGATGAGAAAACGTGAGATGTCACTCCCAAACTCAAGAGCAATATTTTCTATTCAAATGCTCTTCGTACATGACTGCAGTATTCTTCATTCTACATACAATATGAGGCAACAACAAAATAGTAAGGCACAGGCACTAAGGAAACTAACTTTAATCAGACTACTGGCTTGGAAAAATGAACGTTAGATTGCTCGTTACTGAAAGTAATCAGATTACAGTTTAGTAACGCCTTACTGACAACACTGTTGAAGACAAAACCAATTTTTAAGCTATGCATCATGGGATCCTAACTGTTTGGCAGCCATTGATGGCAATAGACAATTCATTTCAACGAGGAGGGCTGGCAGCATACGGTTATGAGAAATTTAAACACTTTTACACTCTATTAGAATTCTACTTATCATCATACGATAATTTGACAACATACCCTCACCCACCCACACCTTCTTTTATGCCCGAAAACAGGGCAACCTAGAGGCCCAGGCCCGGGTCCCGCCGCAACACCAGTCTCCCCCAAAGTTCTACCCATGTATTTGAAAAATTCTTCACATGGCATGACGTAATTACCTAATTATAGATTTCGTGTTTTTGTGAAACGTCTTCGATGCACTTCAGTTAGACAGCTTGACTGTTTTAAGTCCATTGTTGTGTTATGTTTAGTCAGAATCTTATTCATCCATCTCCCAAGCCGCTCATCTACACAACGGTTGCGGGGATGCTGGAGCCTATTCCAGTTGATAATGGGCAGTAGCAGGGTAAAACCTGAATTTGTTGCCAGCCAATCGCAGGACATAAAGAGACTGACTACCATTCACTCATACAGTGTGTCACAAAAGTGAGTACACCCCTCGCATTTCTGCAGATATTTAAGCATATCTTTTCATGGGACAACACTGACAAAGATTGAAAAGGTGGGGGAGTCATTCCCACCACCGTGTTTGACTGTAGGCATGACACACTTATCTTTGTACTCCTCACCTGGTCGCCGCCACACATGCTTGAGACCATCGGAACCAAACAAATTAATCTTCGTCTCATCAGACCAAAGGTCATGGTTCCAGTAATCCATGTGCTTTGTTGACCTGTCTTCAGCAAACTGTTTGATGACATGTCTTCGGCAAACTGTTTGAGGGGTTTCTTGTGTACCGTCTTCAGAAGAGGCTTCCTCCTAAGATGACAGGCATGCATACCAATTTGATGTAGAATACGGCGTATGGTCTGACCACTAACATGCTGACCCCCCACCTCTTCAATCTCTGCAGCAATGCTGACAGCACTCCTGTAACGAGTCACATGACATTTTAGAGGGAAAATGACAAGCAGTACTCAATTTGGACATTTAGGGATGTACGTAGTTTCTAAGGGGTGTACTTACTTTTGTTGCCAGCGGTTTAGATATTAATGGGTATATTTTGAGTTATTTTGAGGGAAAATAACTCTATTATATAAGCTGCACACAGACTACTTAACATTGTGTCAAAGTGTCATTTTGTCAGTGTTGTCCCATGAAAAGATATACTTAAATATCTGCAGAAATGCGAGGGGTGTACTCACTTTTGTGATACGATGTACACTCATACTTAGGGACAATTTGGAGTATTCAATAAGCCTACCATGCAAGTTTTTGGGATGTGGCAGGAAACTGGAGTACCTGGAGAAAACCCATGCAAGCGGGGGGAAAATGCAAATGTCACACAGCGAGGCCGGAGCCCGTAGCCCAGGTTTCACCCTTTGACCTTGGAACTGTGAGGCGTACGTGCTAACCACTCATAGAGCTACCTGCTCAAAAAATACAAAAATGTCTAATTACTTCTGCATCATAAATTGCAGAATATACCACACAATTCAAAGACAAGTGTACACAAAAGATCTTTTATGGGCATATGCTTTGAACTTAGATTGGAAAAAGAGGGCTGTGTGAAATAGTATGAAACCTTCGTTAGCTGTAACTGTAAACTTTTCAATATAATGTAACATAAAAAAGTATATGATGGGAATTATTGACATTTGCACCACTTAGCTTACGTATATAGTTTTATAGTCAGATTTTTGCCATTTATTTATCTTTGATAGCCTTTTCAATGGTTTATCTCCTAAAGACAGGATGCACTCTTGTATGCAATTACTCCAAATACAAGAAATGCCATCATCCTGCTGTTCGCTGATAGGAGCCGTTGTGGTGACAATGTAAGGATAATACTGAAGCAAAGACAAGCTGCAGGCTTGATGCTAGTACAGTACCATTGTGACAACCTACATTATGCAGGAAATATCTACAGTGACTAACACAGTTATCAGGCCACATGGGATTGTTTGTCTCAGACCATGCAAACATAATTTCAGCGAGTTTCCAAAGTTTTAATTCATGATTCAAAAACAAACTACAGTGGATTAAAAAAAAAAGGGGGTTGCCTCTTCCTTAAACTGTGTATAGGTTTGAGGATCAATATCAAGTAATGAGTGTTTTCTTTCACCTGGTTAACATTGTCCACAAAACCTTTTTAAACCAAGTTAGAAGGCGGACTTCTGACTTTCTCCACTTATTATCTAGAAATGAAGAATAATAAACAGAAAATGCAATAAATAATTGATGCCTAATAAGTTGAGGGAGAGCACAGCAGGTCTCCTTTTTGATTTTCTGTCCATGAAAAGAGGAAGCTTCATGAGTTGTTTATTTCCTCCTTTCCCTTCCTTTCTTTCTTTTCATGTCCTTCTCATTTTACGAGCCATGAGTCAACACAGCACACGTAAATGATATTTCGACACACAGCGCCATGAATAATGCATTTAAATTTACTTTTATGCTAGAGTTAGACCTCTCCCAGCAGCCGTTCTCTCCATCTACCTTCCCTCCTTACAATCCCTTCCCCCTTTCATTCTTAGCCCACCCTCCACCTCCTCCTCCTCCTCCTCTCTTCACTATTCATCCTCATCAGAGCTCAACCTCATTTCTCTTTTCCATAACCCTCCCTTTCCTCTCTCTCTTCTTCTCTTAGTCTCTTTCCCCCCTCCATCACAGCACAGAGGAAACAGTCTACAGGATAAGACTCAAGCTTTCCAATATTTCTTATCAAGGTCTTGCTCAGGTGGCTGCTCACTGACACATTTTTATAATCATGACTTCAGGAATTGGTGCGCATCATAGATGGACTTGATTTACAATAGATGAGAGCACTCTGATAGAGTATATGTAAAGTATAAAATGGTAAGAAAACAACACCGAAGCAGCCACATTGGATGCTGCTGCAGCTTCAACTAATAGGGTTTATTGTGGTCAAGTGTTTAAAAGAAAATACGATTTCTGCAACGTGGAAGTAATGAAGCAGCACACAACATTGATTTTATCATCCCTGTTTTTGATCCTTTCTAATCAAGTCATTAGCAGCCAACAACAAAATGCAGTGGAACAGTCTAACTACGATATATGATTGCATGGTTTTCCCTATTGGAAACAATGTAAATGAGTCAAATCCTTGTCAACCTGTCATCACGATAAAACTTTTCATTAACTCAGCTTTATTTCTAGAGCATGGGTGCCCAAACCTGTCCTCAAGGGCCGCTGTGGGTCCTGGTTTTTGATCCTACCAATCGAGCACAGAGCGTTTAACCAATGAAGTTTGTGCTAAAACAAGCAGCACCTGACTGCAATCAATTGATTACACTTGTGAGACACCAGATTTGTGAAAGGTTGTCCTCATGGTGGGTTTGAACAAAAACCCGCACCCACTGCGGCCCTATGTGGAATAGTTTGGACACCACTGTTCTAGAGCATAAAAAAACAACTGCTGACTCGCATTGCCCAGAAGGGTAAGTACATGCTGTGTTTTACTTTTAACTAGGGTTGTTCCGATCATGTTTTTTTGCTCCCGATCCGATCCCGATCGTTTTAGTTTGAGTATCTGTCGATCCCGATATTTCCCGATCCGATTGCTTTTTTTTTTGCTCCCGATTCAATTCTAATCATTCCCGATAATTTTTCCCGATCATATACATTTTGGCAATGCATTAAGAAAAAAATGAATAAAACTCTGACGAATATATACATTCAACATACAGTACATAAGTACTGTATTTGTTTATTATGACAATAAATCCTCAAGATGGCATTTACATCATTAACATTCTTTCTGTGAGAGGGATCCACGGATAGAAAGACTTGTGACTTTGTATATTGTGAGTAAATATTGCCATCTAGTGTATTTGTTGAGCTTTCAGTAAATGATACTGTAGCCATGCCCCAATGCATGATGGGAAGTGGAACCATGACGTGTGTAGTGCTACCAATTGATATATCTTCTCTGCGTTGGGAAAAAACATAAGGTGTTAAGAAAAAGATCAGTTGCTACCTTGCTTCCCCACATTGCTTCCCATGATATTTCTAATCATAGGGAGAGGGATTGTAAGGCTTTAGCCAATTAAATAAAGGCTCCAAAGGCTGCCAAAATTCACTCTACTCATTTTACGCTGCCTTTTATCTCTCTATATAGGTGAAATGGCGCCATTACAGATTGAGCTCGACAATGCGTGAGTGGCTCGTGCAACGCATGCATTAATTGCGTTAAATATTTTAACGTGATACAATTTTTAAAAAAATTAATTACCGCCGTTATTGGGATAAATTTGATAACCCTACCTTAAGCCTAAACTAAAGACTCTGGATGAGTGTAACATATTATGTCTGTAACGTTAAATACAATTAGAAAACTATTTAATTAAAAAATATATATATACATTAAAAAAAGGCATGGCCGATATTTTTTTGCCGATCCCAATACTTTGAAAATGACGTGATCGGACCCGATCGATCGGCATCTCTACTTTTAACTATAACATTTTTCACACTTTAAAAATAGACGGCCTCACCCTTAAAGTGGTGTTATTTTCTCCTGAATGAAATGGACCGCTTGGATGTGTGTGGAAGTGATTGTTTTATATATACAATTTTTGAATCCCGCGCCATGAAAATGAGTGACTTCCGGCTTCAGTGTCTGCTTTAGGACAAATGCGAACGTGTCGTCACCCGGGTCAGCATCTCACAATACAGCATTGCTTCATAGCATGTAGATGGACTGCTGATTCAGCTGATTTTGCAGAATTATTTGTTTATTTTTCGCATCACGTCAGCCAAACGGAGGCAGAAAATTGTTTCTGCATCAAGGAGAGGCGTGTGAGCCTTTTGGGGTTTCAAAAGGTTCCCGTTCACCACTGATATTGGCCAAAACAAGCCCCTACTACTGTGGGACCATTGGACTTATGAGGAAGAGAGTAAACACCGTATTTTGTATTATGTCAAATACTGGGATCATGGCACATTTTTTAATACAGAGGTGGCTTGCATTTTGTGGCCGATTGTCCACTCGGTCAACGATCGGCGGCTTGTCGCACATCCCCCCGCCGGGAGAGCGCTATACTCGGCTTATTGCCCTCTTCATGTGCCCGGTGTTCTGTCAAATTTTAAACCCCATCAGAAATTGCAACTTTGTGTTAAAAATGGCTGCGAATACAGCTATCACAAAGTAAACACTACAACTTTTCTTTAAATAAAGAACAATTTATTTACATTTGATCATGGACGAACATGTAGAAAAGTTCTCCTCAGACACATCCTACCATGTTAGCTGCACAACAACTGCACGCCGCTCTTTGTTTACGTCTTCGCCGTGTAGTAAAGCATTATTTTACGCCATATTCGCGTTGACCATGTGGCACCTACGCACTCCTCCGATGTCGGCCGGTTTGTCCGGCGGTACTCTCCAGCTGCTTCTCCGGCGAGCTCTACTGTCCGTCGCAGGGGAACGATCTGTAACTTGCACTCCGCCGGGCGGGTTACCGATCGGCGATGACAATAGACAACCCCGCTACCATGTGAAATGATCCGGTGTTCTGCCAAAATATGCTACATCGGCGAAACGTCCTACATTAGTCGAATTTGACACCTAAAGTACTACCGTGCGCTCTAAACTTGTTTTGTTTAGATGCATACAGGAATAACGTACCAAAAAAATGCCTGCAGAAAATACTTAAATGTAGTTATATCAAATAAGGACGGTTTAAATACACTACGTGACTAATGTGGTCAACTGCTTCAAAGCTAACACAAAAAAACCACAATGGTTAAAAGTATGAGAGGGTAATACATGCAAAAAGTATCTTTGAGGCAGTGAAAAGGTTCTAAATAACTAAATAAAAACAAAAATATTGAGTACTCGCCGCTTCTAAACGATGTGCGCATGCGTGTGGATGCATGCGCAAGCGCCCTGAGCATTGTGTAGGAGGTTTCGCCGCGTAGTAAGGAATGGCCGAACACCGAGTTAGTTTTGTGTGATTTTTCGCTTCGAAAAGCAAAAATAAGACTTTCAGACGTCACTCTGTTTGGGTTAGCATGTCTGCTAGCTGTCATGCCTCATGGTGTGTTTACATTCTCCGAAGCCCGGGCAGGGAAATGACAAAAGCCTGACTAACTACGGTGGCATAAAATATAATTCGGGAGGTGCGACAGTTAAGGTGAAGTCCACCGTTTTGACCATCATAGAGTAATTTTGCTATGTCGTACTAAATAAATGCATTTTTATTATTATCCATTAAACACAAGACTTTTATTTTCCCTGACCATTCCATTTATTTAGTAATTGGGGGGGAAATACGTCGAATATTGGAGGAGAGAGACTGAAACAATTACATTTTGCGGCTCTCTTCGTCGCATTTTCCTCGTTCTAAATAATTTCCTCTCACTGGGTTGAATTGTAAATCAGATGAAACCATTACCTTCCCCACATCATCCTCCTGTTGGGGACGCTAGAGCCCTATAATGGTAGGCGTGGCTAAACGGTGGATTAAAAGACTAATTTCTCTTCATTTGCGCTTTGACAAATTGTTGTATATAGTCGAATCGTCTCAAAATATGATTTTAATTCACATAATAATGCTATTTAAGACTTTTTTCTTATCCTATCGTACGCACTTTAAAGAGTCACAAATAAATGACATGCAGACATTTGACTTTGCAATGAAGGTTTTTTTTTTTTTTTTAACTTTTAACCTTCACTTTCTCCTTTCAGGAGGCTCTAGGTTTAAGGCTCACAAGCTGCTGAACATTTCATTTTCATGACACATTTTGCATTACAATTTTTCCAACTCTGGTTATATATGATTTAAGTGGCATATTTCCCTGAATATTTTTAAATGATCCACTATATCCGGGGTCCTCAATTAGCGGACTGCGGTCCACGACCGGACCACGGCACACCTCTCTGCAGACCCAGAGCAAATGGCACTTTTCAAAAAAATATATAAATAAATAAATAAACGAAAAAAACAAAACAAAAAAAAACTGTTTTTTAACATATATTATTTGTATGAATCGCCGCTCTATCGCTATGCACTACTATGCTATCGCTGAATTCTGTTTCATTTTTAGTCAAATATCTTCCGTGTTCCCACTTGTGGTGTCATCTTAATGACAACGATCCGCTGATTGGTTGAGAGAACCTGCATGCACGCGCTGATTGGCTGCGAGAACGTGCATGGATGCGCTGATTGGCTGAGAGAGCCTGCATGCTGCTAGCTAGAGTGGACAGACCGCAGAAGTGTGAAACACGAGTCTCACCCGGCACTTTGCAATCTGTCTGTTTACATGCCACCAGCGGAAGACCGAATCTAACAAAATGTCATGCTCAAAGTTGACCAAGAGAACAAAAGTGGACAATGAAAATCGCTGTTTCAATGAGGAATGGACTGACATTTATGCGTCCATTTTACCAACTGCAAGTACAAAACCTATGTGCTTAGTATGCTTAAAGACAATTGCGCTGTTAAAAGTGAAAATGTGAAACGCCATTATGTTAAAGAGCACAGCTCAGTTGAAGAGAAGTTTCCTAAATCAGAGTTGATAAGGCAAGCAATTAACAGCTTGAAGCAGTCATATCAAGTGTCAAGTAAGGTTATTGTTAAATCTATGACACAACAACAAATTGCAACGGAGTGCTCATTCAGTGTCGTGGGTGTTGGCCAAACATAAGAAGCTGTTCTCTGATGGAAAATTAATAAAAGAGTGCATGACTGAAGTGATGGCAGCAATGTTCGATGGAAAAGAAAAGGAGGAAATGACAACAAAAATCAAACAAATCTCACTACCAGATTCATCAACACGTTTTTATTTGTCCAGCAGTGTTTTACAGTTACAAAATGTACTGTCAATAGTTATTGTTTTCACCTTAATGACAGATCTTGTCAATTATTTAGTGTACATGTGTAAACATTGTACTTGCATGTTTTTTTGTTTTTTTTTTGTGTGTATTTTTAGTCAAGAAAATGTTTTGTCAATGTATATTCATTTAATCAGAATGTGCATTGTATTTTTGTTTGGTCAAAAGAAAACCACCTTCACCGTCTTCGACCTGCCTTGTACTTAACCGACATTAATAAATGAACCCGTGCTTGTATGAAAAAAAAACTATTTTGGACCTTCAAGATTTGTATTTGAGGACCCCTGCACTATATCAATCCTTCTTTTCATGTTGCTGTTGCTTGTACTGTCACCTATCTCAGTTATCCATGGGCAGGAGGAGGGGACACCCTAAATCCATTGCCAGCCAACCGCAGGTCACATATAGACTTACAAACCAAGGATGTCACGATCCGGTCACGTGATCGGAAAACAGGCCGATTGTGCCATTTTTCAGAGGATTGGAATCAGGTGAAAAGTGTTGGATTTATAATTATGAAAAATATATATGTTTTTCGACTTCGTGCTCGTACAGTGCCACATCCTCTCACCCTCCCTCATCCCAAGCAGTGCACCATAGTGTACAGCTCGCGTTTGGTACTTAAAGTTAACGATGATTGACCGGTTTGTAGCTTTGAACTTGCCAGAGAAGCTTGGTAGCGCTACTATCTAAGGCACAAATGTGTCAATCATTGTTAAATTTACATAAGTGTGCTGTGGCAACTCATTGTGTAAGTTGAGAGGCTGTTCTAAGCAGCATGAGTGGATTTCAGAAGACTCACTCAATGAAGCATTTAATAAAGACGGGTATTATTCAATGTTATTCCTGTTTAAAAATAGTTCACATTATGAAGGCGGCACAGTGGGAGATTAACATGTTTGGAACTTTTTTTTTTTTTTTTTTTTGATATCTGATCGGGATTCGGTATGGGCAGATTTTTAAAATCGGATTGACTCAGACTCTGGTACAAAAATATGTGATCGGGACGTCTCTATTACAAACATTTACACTCGCAATCACCAGATATCATCATCAATCAGTATCTCATTAGCGTACATGTTTTTGGGATTTGGTGTAAACCGGAGTACCAGGAGGAAACCATGCAGGCACGAAGATAATATGCAAACTCCACACAGGAAGGCCGGAGCCTGGGACTGAACCCTTAGTCTAAGAACTGTTAGACGGACGTGGTAACCACTCAACCACCTGTTTAGTACTTGAAACACAAAATGTCTGAAATGCAAATCGAAAAAAATCTTGATGTCTTTCTTGATTATTACCAGAAGCAAAGGTGATTAACTTCTCTGTTTGGATTGTATGTTTTTCTGACTCTAGGCAAAGTTATGCAAATACCCCTTTCCTAGGGGGATGGGTGTTGTGTTGGGGCCAAAGCAGAACCATTCCATATTGGAATATGTCCAAAAAGGAGACAGATCCATATGTCTACTTTACATCAAGCACTGTGCAAAGACTATTTTACTGCATGCCAAACCGCCAACCTTGTGAGGTATCAGGCTCCAACTCATGTCAAGTTTCAAATTGATGCAGCAGTGCAACGTCAAAAATGATTAACCAATTAGCATTCTTTGAAGGGACAGGAGTGCCAAAGTGTGGTTTAGTATTTAAACATCTTGTAAATGGTGGCAGTTGAGTTGAGCAGTTTAGATGATGATGATTGTGATTATGATGATATCTTGGATTTATGTATAGCTTTGTTAGTCACACGAGGGCATTATTTGATGTGACAACCACGCACCATGTTTTTTTTTCCCCTTTAGTGTTGTTTTGACCTTCTTTTGCCTGGCAGTGGCATATGGAGAAAGGCAACTGTTTGGAAAAATGGTCCAAAAAACACTAGTCAGAGATAGGTAGAGTTGGAGTTATTTCAAAATAATGTTACGAAAGTAAAAGTAGTCTTCCCAAAAATGTACTCAAGCACAAGTAAAAAAGTATTTGGTGAAAAGAAGTAGTAATGAGTAGCATTATGAGTAACTGCCTACAAATGTGTTTCTTTTTTCTCAGCACAAATGTATCTATATGAACTGTTGTAACGATATTGTACAATAACCCATTGCATAATGACAGAAACGAAGCATTATCCATCCAAAGAGCTAGAGTGCCCTCTAGTGGGGAAAATAGTTCCTAGTTTAAATAGTGAATTTTCAATTGGCCAAATAAAGACTGGGAGACAGGTTAAAATATGTGCTTTCGAGTCATGTTGAGGGCAGAGCTCTCAACAAATGACAAATCTCTCATCAAATATTTTATTTTTTACAGTGCTTTAAAGACGCCACATGATTGAACAGACTGGCGTGATAATAGAACGGCAAGCTTGCGTCCGGTTGGGATAATGGAGTCGTGATTATTGCTGCAACATGTCATTGGTGAAAGTGGTAGAGCTACTCTTTGCATCGTTAGCAATAAATGAATAAATTAATAACTCTAATACGAAGCATAAAGACGAAAAATGTAACGGCTCTTTTGTAGCCCAAAGTAGCGAAGTAAAAGTAGGGATTTTTCTTCACAAATCTACTCAAGTAAAAGTAAAAGGTATGGCTTGTAAAACTACTCTAATATGTACATTTTGCTCAAAAAGTTAACTCAAGTAAATGAAACGTAGTACATGTAATGCATTACTACCCACCTCTGCTTAAAGTCCCCACACATGCAGTAAATAATCGAATGTGAAAATAAAAACCACACATTTCTAAGACTGAAATTGCCTATAGTGGGTCAGTGGTTGTTTGCCTATATGTGTCATCCGATTATTTACGACCAAGTTTTTGAGGATTTGGTGTTTTGCAAATACCGTATTGGCCCGAATATAAGACGATGTTTTTTGCACTGAAATAAGATTGAAAAAGAGGAGGTCGTCTTATAACTGCGGTCTAAAAAAAAAAAAAAAAAAAAAAAAAAAAAAACAAACTGCGGCCTAGACATATACCCATTCACGACGCTTGATGGCGCCAGTCATCAATGAATCGAATGCTGAACGCGACTCGGGCGGCCAAAGGGAACCCCTGACACGAAGAAGAAAGTGGTAAGAAGGAAAAGAGAAGAAAATACCGGTAATAGAAGAGATAACCGAAAATGGAGAAACTTCGCGACAATTTGGAGAAAAGTGGGTCGAAGATTGGCCAGGTTAACCGGTGTTTGGCCATTCCTTACTACGCGGCGAAACGTCCTACACAATGCTCAGGGCGCTTGCATATGCATTCACACGCATGCGCACATCGGTTGGAAGCGGCGAGTACTCACTATTTTTGTTTTTATTTAGTTATTTAGAACCTTTTCACAGCCTCAAAGATACTTTTTGCATGTATTACCCTCTCATACTTTTAACCATTGTGTTTTTTTGTGTTAGCTTTGAAGCAGTTGACCACATTAGTCACGTAGCGTATTTAAATCGTCCTTATTTGACATAACTACATTTAAGTATTTTCTGCAGGCATTTCTTTAGTACGTTATTCCTGTATGCATCTAAACAAAACAAGTTTAGAGCGCACGGTAGTAATTTAGGTGTCAAATTCGACTAATGTAGGACGTTTCGCCGATGTAGGACATTTTGGCAGAACACCGGCAGCTGAGGAGAAGTTATGACGCAAACTTCAAGTTGATGGTGATAAATGAGGCGGTGTCTTCAAACAACTGCAAAGCGGCTGTGAAATATGGTGTCACAGAGTGTAATGTACGGAGATGGAGAGCTCAAAAAGATCGCCTAAAAAATGCTCAGTCAGAGAAAAGCTTTCCGTGGTCGTTTCTGTATAAAAATTAATTTGGTGTTCAAAAAGTCTTTTTTCAAACTTAAGTCTTGAAAAAGAGGGGGTCGTCTTATAATCGGGGTCGTCTTATATTCGGGCCAATACGGTAAATCCTTGTTTCAGGATAGCTTCCACTTGAAATGGTTGTCTTTTTTGGCTGTCTGTATTACTTGTCGTGACAAGAGTTTATAATTGTAAAACCTTGTTGAGAGGTGGCAATCAGGAAAGCAGGGCTGCATAATCTGCATCATCCACAGAGTAGTTCTTCATTCATAATTCACACACTCACCCAGCCCCCTTCCCATTACATCTAATGAAAGCCAGTGACCTGAAAATACTGTGCCAATGAGCTTGTTCAAATGTGACATGAACATTGTTTGCGTTGGCGCTGTACACGTTACCGGAAATTACCTAAAAGTCAATATTCATGCCAGTGCTGCTCATTTTTAAGAGTATGAATATGAGAATGTAAGATGCGATCACAATTTTATGCATGTTGTAAATTTAGCCTTGAGACACCAAGTAATACATTCACTAGGCTTTCTTTTCTATTATTGTGCATGTTTATGTCCACTTCAAATTGGAAAATATCTCTAATGCTTCTTCTCCTTTTTATGACCCAAAATCAATTTCCCTGTGGTATTCAAAAAGTGCAAAGGCACACATTATGCTGTTGCTTTTATTTTAATATGTTGTGTTTGCAGATACATATCCAAAAGCATTGCACATTAATAGTATACGTATGTGTCCCTCTGGCCATGTTTTCCTACGCTCAAACTCTCAGTCTGGACATTCTTTTGCTCTATTAGGCTGCAACCGCAATATTCCACAGTAACGAGCAAACACAAAGTGGGCTGTTCGTTTTCCCACAATGCACTGCACAGAGAAGAAATTGTACATTTTATCTGATCAACTTTTAAGAAGATGTTTTGGAAAGTCAGCTTTGATAATTTTATATAACCTGTTCTCCAGTCAAAGGAAGTTCAGTGCTATCCTTTTTTCTTTCTTGTAAAACATGACTGGCTTTCACATTAAATATATAGGCTGTTTAATCTCAGTTAAATGCATTAGTCACTGTGTTGGCCTGAGGCAGCGACTGTTCACGGCGCATCATTGGCTGTGATATCTAAAGCAACCATATCCCTTTAAGCTAGTTTCAGTGAGAGCATTTCTTGTTGCAGTTAAGTGCATATTTAACAGACTGTCTAGTTTATCCTACATAGTATTCATATCAGCCTTTTTGGAGATAAGCTGGTTTCAGAGCAGAGTTTAAGGATCTCCCCTCCTTTAATAAAAAAATCTTCAGAGCAGAGTAAAAAAGAGGACTCTCCAACTTTGTCAGCACTGTCACCTTCCTGGTATCATACCCGAGTGAGTCGTACAGGATTATGAGTCATGTTGAAAAGAACAACACACCTACAGAGTGAGAAACTTTTTAGAGTGAGCCTACTAGTCAAATAAAACCTGGGACAGACAGTTTTTTTTCTCTTTTAAATGATCTACTGATTTGATTAAGTTTTAAGTGACCTGAAAGGAGAGCAGCATCGGCAGAAAAGAGAACAGTTGTGTGTGTAAAGCCTTTGACATCAAACTGTGCTGTTTTACCCTAGTTGATTATGAGATCTGGTTCGATTGTCATCTTCCTGATGTCATACAGGTTTAAAAATAAATCAGCCATAGATAATATCATGACATGAAAAATGATGTCTCCTGTTTGATGTGAAACGGACTTTAGGCTGATGATCCATTCTTTTACCCAACACTCAGCCATTTACTATATCAAAAGTTCTGTTGTATTTGTCACAATGATTGAAGTCGATTTTTTTCCTGTGTATCTATAATTGGTTAGTTTGAATCCTTTCATTCATTTTTCATGATGGCATTATTTAATATCAAAGTCAATATTATATTATACTTGATCTATTGTACAAATGATCATATTTAATTCAGGAAATTTAATATACAGTATTATTAACTTATATGTTTAACTCATTCAGTACCGAAGACATGTATTTATGCCCCCCCCCCCCCCCCCGTTCTCTAAAGCTGCTCTAATGTGAATTCTATGGAAGAGGATTAGGGCCAGTGAAGAAAAAAAACTTTTAAGAAGAATTCTGACTTAAAAGGGACTGGAAAGTTTTTTATTCCTTCACTGGCCCTAATCCTCTTCCATAGAATTCTAAGTTTGTAGACAAGGGTAATAATAAACCTATTTTTAAAAGAAATTAAATTGACATATTAATTTATTTATCAACTCATCTTTGATTGACTTGGCTTATTAGTTATTCAAACTCAAGTGAAATGACTGCTTACAGTGGGGCAAATAAGTATTTAGTCAACCACTAATTGTACAAGTTCTCCCACTTGAAAATATTAGAGAGGCCTGTAATTGTCAACATGGGTACTCAACCATGAGAGACAGAATGTGGAAAACCCCCCAGAAAAAGACATTGTTTGATTTTTAAATAATTTATTTGCAAATCATGGTGGAAAATAAGTATTTGGTAAATACCAAAAGTTCATCCCAATACTTTGTTATGTACCCTTTGTTGGCAATAACGGAGGCCAAACGTTTTCTGTAACTCTTCACAAGCTTTACACACGCTGTTGCTGGTATTTTGGCCAATTCCTCCATGCAGATCTTCTCTAGAGCAGCAATGTTTTGGGACTGTCGTTGGGCAACACGGACTTTCAAGTGGGAGAACTTGCACAATTAGTGGTTGACAAATACTTATTTGCCCCACTGTACGTGCTCTTTGCGCGATGTCTATTACATGCTTTGACCTCCAAATGTTTGTGTTTTCCCTGAAATGTTTTGACAGTTTTTAATTTATACAACATAGTTGCATCATTTCAGGGCTGAACTATGACAGAGTGACGGACAGAACAGTCTAAATATACATTTATGTTTCCAAAGATGATGGGCATCCTTAACTCTTAAACTGCTTTGGGGGAGTGATTGCAAAACACAAACAAACTGGCACAACATGAAGCCCCCTGTAGGAGAGGGACCGAGGTCACCGTTTAACAGTGAAAATCTGACAATACGGGTAGTCCCCGGGTTACGACGTACCCCACTTACGTGATTTTGACTTTACGACGCGTCTTGTCACATAACAGTGTCTCGTCTGCTAACTCTCAACATTGATAGTAAGTACAGTATATTATATGTCATTTAATTTCTTCGTAGGAACGAAACTCGTTCGTAACCTAGGGACTACCTGTAACTGACATCCTATGAAAATGCATTTGAGGCATAAATAATAATACAAAAATAATAAGAGCTGATATACAGTAGCTCCACTAAGTGTTATCAATATGTTGGCTCAAAAATAAAACAATAATCTGCTAATTTGTGCAAGATGCCAATCTGCTAGTCCTGGACTGTTAATATGCAGGTGTCTGTATTTAATGGCATCTTACTTAAAAATATTTTTTAGTAGTTCTCAAACTTTTTGCATTAAGTACCACATATTCAAAAGCTATTGGAATCATCTTATTAAAGTTTGCCTGTTACGTAGAGGCCGCGAGCGTAACATGAGACGGCGTGTGAATGAAGGAGGCAGTGACAATCAAATTGCAAATTAAAGAATTTATTTAACAACAGAAAACAAAACTTTAGGCAATGGACACAGAGCACACAAACACATACCCAACCCACTGCACTATGCCGCAAACACTAAATGAGAAGTCCCAAAAATCCCCAACTAAACCTAGTACCCAAAACAACCCCCAAACTAAATCCTAGTGATGTCACAAGGTGCGCTGAGCCTTCGAAGTGTGTGTCGAGTAATGAAGGGACTTTTCCGCGAAGCGCGTACCGAGGCCCGCTTCATTTAGGGGAGGTTCCGAAAATGATGACATCCGAAGCCTCGCTGCCCAGCTGTACCACGTGATTGCTTCAGGGAGTGCTTTAGATTTGCTGCGCGGTTTGACAGCTTGCTAGTCTATCAACACCTCTGGCTGCATTCAAAATGTGGGTGTTTGAAGGAGAGTTGCGATCAGGTGAGCGTTTGGCTAGTTTGGAGGTGGTTTGGAGAGTGAAAAGTTTACGTGAGTTGACACAAGGGTACAGTAGTTCATACTTGGATGGAACCAGCAAGAAAGAGGACTTCCTCTCTGTGGATTTTTTTTTTTTTTTTTTAAATAGAACAAAAATCCCCACCATAATTAGTACCCTTTTTCATGTTACACAAACATGCTTACTGTTCTCTCCCTGATTACGTGTAACAGGTACACGCAGGTTCGTTGGTTTCTGGCTTGGTGGTCAGAGCGTCCACCTGCCGTGCTGGATACGTCGTACGTGCGGGTTCGAGTCCTGTCCTAGGCAAATTGGGCGGATAGCGTCATGCAGAGCGGACCTATGCAACAGCGGCTACATATTATGTATTATGCACATGTCATTTTCAGAGAGAAAAAAACATTGCACAACCTGGCACATTATGGTAAGGTCATTTATGGAATCATTTTCACGCATACACCTACTACATTAAAAAATATATGGTAAGTTTTACTTCATGAGTGACGTATGACTGTGACTGTATGTGACAATTCCTCTTACTGGACCCAAAAGTTCATACGTTTATATGTATAATTTGTTGTACGTTGATTTTTTGGGGAGCTGCTTGGCACTGCTGACCTACAGGAGACATCACCATATCATATATTTTTATGACTGTGAGGTACTGTTTAAGTCTATGTGTGCGTTTGTTTCATATATATAGGTCCTTTTTGTTTTTCTTTTTGATTCAGGGGGTACTGCCCCCCATACATTATGGTCACTCAGGTTATGAGTTTGATCCCATTGCTGAAGATGTATGCCAAATTTAACTTCTGTAACAGGAAAACAATGAAAAGAAAGTTCAAGAAAAAAATGTTAATACTTATGTGATAATCTATGTACATCGAGGATATGGTGAGACAATATTTTGCTAAATAATACCTTCCCAACAGACACACACACACACAAATTAACGAATCACTCATGTGGTTGGGAGACAAATGACTGTGATTATACACTTAGCCAGTAGGTGGTTCCGTGGACACATGAAGCTCAGAGAAATGAACCCTTTCTCGAATCCATTGGCTCAAGTGGTGCAATGACTCATGAGGCATGAGGCTTCATTTCACCATCACTACTCACGAGGCTTCATCTCACCATCACTACTAAAGTCCCTACCTCTGTGATCTGCCCCCACCTAAAGGAAAAAAGACAAAAAGAGATCATTAACAAACCAGTGGCAGATAGCAAACTTCAAAATCACAACAACCCAAGTCAAAAACAAGCTCAACAGACCAACACAACCAAATTGAGAGCTGCCACCACCTCCCCTGAACAAAGCAAACAATTCAAACTTATATAGCGGAAGGAAGATCACATGATTGGATGATTAACTGATGATGAAGTGGTTCCAGCTGTGGAGGCCCTCCCTGATCACACAGGCGGAAAGTACTGCAAAGGAAAAATACAGGTGAAAACCAGCATAAACCAGCACAAAGTAAAAGGAAAACAAACATACCTGAACAAAATCATAAATTACTCCCCATCCGTAACATCGCCAAAACCAAATCAGAGATTTGTATTTAATTTGTTGTAAGGCACTATGATATTCTGATTAGATTTAAATATATTGCGCATAAAAGGTTACCAAAATTAGATTTAAAAAAAAAAAAAAACGCATTTCTTGAAAAATGTTAATGTGTTAAAGGGGGAGGTTGAGGGTGTCACATGCAAATTTAACATTTATGAGGTTTTAATCATGCTATATGCTCATTTCCTGGTTAAAGACACATTGGGAGAAGTTTTCTGAACCATTCACCTGTGTTTGAGAAATTGTCAAATGTGTCCTGTCTGCAGCTGGGGGCTGCTAAAATGCTTGGTGGTACCTACCTCCGCCTTTTCCTCCTAGATCCTCCTCTGTTTTGACGTGTGGCACAATGCTCTCCTCCTGCCCAGCACCTCCCCTCGCCCGTGCCCCATCTCCCGTCCGCCTCAAGACATGTTTGCATGTAATGCTACAGCTTAGCTAACACTTAGCACTTGGGCAGACTACAAGTGTAAGGAAATTTCGCGTACATTATATTTATAAATTTACGTGAGTCAAACTGTCAGCTAACATGATTGTCTTTTATTGAACTGCCTCTCCCTAGAGGCACTGACTCTGAAACGAAAGTAAACCGGATAGTTTAAGAGAGGAATGAGGAGGGGGGTAGGGGCACGTTTCTCAAAGAGACAAGAGCCGTTTGAGACAGCCAAGACGCAAACACAAGTTTATATTAAGTCGTTTATAAAATATATAGTTTTCACAAATCAATTAAAAGATAAATGTTACTTGAATCTGTTGTAGAATTATATCATATGCCTGAAAAATAGCGAAGCCTCCTCCTTTAGATTTTAAAGTTAAATGCAACTGAACTGAAACACTTTTAGACACTGATTCTTTTGCTTACCACAAGAGGGAGCACTCATGCATTTTATGATACTCTTACCGTAACACTGGATACTCAGTGGTTGAGGGTTGCCTAATATATATCTTTTTTGTACAATTTACTTTTAAAGTTAAACTGTTTGACTTTATTGAGATACTGTAGTGTTATTTGGGCATAATTTTATAATGTTGAACCTGATTCGTTTCTTTGCACATCTTATTGGGAAGATCTTGATTTCAGTACCTGTTGTTTGCCAATACTCTACAGCTAAAGGGTTAGTGTGTGCAGTAGTTGCCCTTCTCAGTGCATTTCAGCGATAAATTCTAGTGAAGCAAAGCTACACCCCACCTCCCAATAAAACTGATTTGCTCTGGCATGTATTGTTTTGGAAAATAAATCAGTCGACTCTTTCCAGTTCATGCACTCATGACATCATTTGTTTCCCCTCTTAACTCAATTATTGTCACTTAGTTCATCTGTAGGCCAACAATGACCTGCAGCCACAGTATAGACGTGGCCCTGCCCTCTCCTTCATTACAGAAAGTAACGGTTACGCCTTCAGCTTGTGAGTTTCTCAAAGTTGAACGCAAAAGAGCTGGAGAATTATGCGCCTTATTTTTCTGTCGCACAATCCTTCTTCCCCCGCCCTAAATGTAATCTTTAAGGTAATTTTGTCATTTTCTCCCAAGGCACATGGAGGGGAAGAAAATGGTAATCCATTTAATTGTATTCTGGATTCTCATTGCTTTCGCAGCACTGTAACAATGCAAGATGATTTGAATGATGAATAACTGCATTACAGTAGAAAGAGTATATATGTATCCATCATATCAATGAAAATGAGTTCTCATCCTAGTTAATTTGAAACACTGCCACTTCTACTTTCACAAAAATTAGCAGCTTTTGATTTTATTTTTTTCTTTTGAATATTGTGAGTCATACACCTTGAAAGGTTTGTAAAGAATTTATTCCAAATTACATAATTTGCCCCCGGGTAACATAGCCAATTCTTGCATAAATGATTTTCGATATGTGGGCTATGTTAAACTTGAGTTCATGTTCGATGTCAGTATGACTCTTTCTCCTTTGAATCCTTTGACAGCGATAGTGGGATTTGATTGATTGATTGATTGATCAATCGATCATTCACTGTCCGCCCTCCAGTCCAAATGGATTGGACGTTTATCACCACCAATGTTTACCGTTTCTTGCATGACTTATAATTTTTCATGCAACGTATTGACTAAATTCATATAGGATGGCGGTCTCATACTGCGGCTCAGCGGCCATTTGCGGTTTTGTGGACCCGATTTGACCTCCAATTGTAATAGTTTATTAATAGTGAATATTGTTATTTGCACATATTTTGTGATGAGGAATAAAAAGTAAATAAATTATTTTTAAATAAAATAAATATATTGAAGGATAACATTGGGGGGGGGGTATTTAAATAGTAATAAATGAAAAAAATCATCTTTAAGAAACTCATTATAAAATGCAATGAGTGATGGAAAAAACTATAAATCAAACAAATTGTGGCAAATTGCAAAATAAATAAATAAAATAGGAAGAACATTCAAATAAGTGGCCATTGTGTATTGTGCTCTGGGAAGTATTGTTATTATTTTTATTCATTTTATAAATCATATTGTGACCGCACATGTCTTATAACTTTGGCTTTCATTGACGTCAATAGACGTTCAATCCATTTTAATAAGGAGGGCGTGGAAGGGATCGAATAATCGCTTCCAGCCCCTCCCAGTTGATATGGATTGGACGTCTAATGCCGTTAAATAGTGCTTTTAATATCAATTTCTCCTCTCTTACCAACTACCAAAACATATACTGACGTGACCTGGTTGAAAAGGAAAAGGTGCGTCGTCAAAATCTATATCCATTTTGTTATATCCTTGTTGTTGAAATTTTGATTTTTTTTTTTTTTTTTTTTTTTTTTTTTTTTTTAACTTAACTGTATATTCAACATCAAGCCAATTTAATTTTGACGGGCATGTGGTTACTCACGATTTGATACTGCTAAAATGGAACCTTTTTATTAACCCACTTTAACAAATGAATGAACCCAACCAAGTCAGAAGCACTGCACACAATTCACTGGAGTGAGCGCACACCATGAGAGTTGTCCTGGCTTGTCCACCAATAGGGTGGTCCTGGATCGTCATGGCAACAACAGAGACTCTTTTCTCCCTACTAGTGTACCATCAACATAAATGTAAAGATACACAAAGGGTGACTTATTCTGCCATATTACACAAAGGTACATGTTATTTCTCTTGTGTTAACGTAAGTCACAGGTTGTTGGAATGATCATAAAACAACAATTTAATTATTTAGAATTAAACATGATAGGGTTACTGTTATTGAAAAGATACCTTGTTGTGGTAATTAGCTGATTAAGTATCATCTACTCCCTCTGGTCGCCCCCGGAAACCTGATCTGTTTTTAAACAGGCACAACACACAAAACAAGGACAGCAGAGAGTAAAAGGGGTGCGTGTTTGCAATACACGTCTGCAGGTTTGACTGACAGTCGGCCACCATTTTATCAGGCTTTTACTTTAATTGCTCGCATTTTATTAAGGATAATCAATTAGGGGGGAATTTAATCAGTAGGGATTCAATGACTTTGGACAAAAAAGGCATACATCAACAGCAGACATCGCTATAGGTTTAATTAAGCTAAAGAAACAAAGGTTCATTTAACCATGAAAAAGGCTTTATATTTATTTCATATCATGCCCATTATACAACAGAAGATATAGAAAATGGGCAAGTTAAGCAGCATTTTTTCCTGATCCGAAGGGTGAAAAATATGCAAAACTACTTAAGAATGAATTACCGTAATTCAAAATCAGCACTTCTTGGCCAGATATGAAAAAAAAACACACACACACACACAAAAAAAAAACGCTGTTTCAAATATTGAAAAAAATCATTTGCATGTCTGTTTGTTATATTCAAGTAATTTACATCATGGTATCTTCATATAATTTAAATGTTTGAATTTAATCAACAAAGGATTTGGAAAGGGAGGGGTACAAACGTTTTTTTTCCCCCTCCAGGGCAAAATGCTCTTGTACAGAATAAATACCATTTAAAGATTGCATAAACAGCTAAACAGATGTGTAATCATCGAAAGAGACACACAACATTATGTGTAAGAAATCTTTTTTGTTGTTGTTGTAATTTTCACCCATCTTGTTCTGCGTTTGCAATGTAAGGAGTGGAATGTAAAGAGCTGTCTTTTCAAATTTGGGGAGTAAAAGCAAAAACACCTGAAAAAGAAATATTCAAGTGCAAAAACCTGAAAAATCTAGTCATCGAGTATTTTTAAATTTTTTATGTACCCCCATTCCTGTATGTACTGTACTAGTTATTAGCGTAAGAGTTCTGCCAAATGTTAAATTTTCTCTATATTGGTATTATTATGCTAATCCATTGTACATACAGTATTGCACAACCATACATATCAGACATTCACATTAGTAGTTTGGAGAAAAGAAATAGAAAGAGGAAAAGTCAGAGGGTGGGGTCATGTACAGCCTTATGAGAGGGGCCTCAGCACAGCTGGCCTTCTTTAACACCTGATCATCAGCTGATGGTTTGAACCAAACCATATAAATTCAGGAGGAACAGAACAAGATCTCACCAGACAAACACTTTCATGAAGGTGGCTTCATAATAATTGCCAAACAAACCATAATTAATACTAACATTCCGCTCTGACTTTGTAGCCCTCCAACACATTCAAAACATAATTTCTAAGTAAATCAACAGATTGAAAAGAAAAATAATTGGATATAAAAGTTGTAAAAATCCAGCCACAACACCACCACCAATATGACTCAACAACACTTTATATAATATAATATATAGTATATTAATATATATATATATATAAAATACTATAATATCTAGCCATGATTGTTTTCTCTCTCGCTCGCTCTCTGTTTCGTTCTCATTCTTCTCTCTATCTGTACATCTTTTCTTCTCTTTGTATAATTTTTTTCCCATGTTCATATCCTTTTCTCTTTCTGTCTCTACCCTCTCTCTCTTTTCTCTGCTGGTGAAATGGTGGAACATCGGAGTGTTTTGAAGATACAACTAGGGCATTGTTCTTGAAAAGACATCTTCCTGCTGAATTTTTTAAAATGGTGAGGTTGCAGCACTTTAAATGCTTTAAGGAAACAAAAAATCCAGTCCCCATATTCCTGGTCTCGGTTCCATCAGGCAAAATGATCTGCTAAAATCGATCACTTTCCCTTTTTTTGTTATTGTTGGCCCATAAAAAGTCCTTTTAAGACAAAGGAATAGGAAGGGAACAGAAGGCTGATGCACAGAAATACATTTTCATGTGTTTTTTTTTTTCCTTCTATATTAAAAGGACTTTTCTTTTAATCATTACAAAATAAAATTCTGAATCCTAACCAACTTGAAAACTTTGTGACCCCCAAATATTTTGATCTTCAAGAGTTTTGTCACATAATTTTTTTTTGTTCAATTTTTACAGTGTGCAAAAATGTTCTTAGCTAAGTATGACATCTGCTGAGACCAGAGGTTGCGCTAGACATTTTCGTTGTCTGTCATTTTGACTGACAGGGTCATAAAAATCCGGTCATAATCTATTTTTACCCGTCACTTAAATTTTTAAAATGATAATGATGACATATTCAATAGTATTTAGTTTTCATTCATTTTTAATTAATATTGTAACGCTTGCTTGGCGGCGAAAAATTAGACACGGAAGTCGTATTTTTCTCCCTCTTTTTACTCTGCTTACCGCCAACAACACCAACAAAACAACAACTCCACCCCCAAAGAAAAAGAGGCAACTATATAGACCCCAATCACCAACGTCACACAATGATCTTAATTGTGGTTGTCAGCCCAAAATCTTCTAAATATATATTAAATGCATCTTACCAGATATAAAATGACTACTACATAGTCTGTGGTGATCGATTGGTGCCCAGATTTCTTGTCGAATTACAGCAGTCCATCTCGCTCTCCTCTTCGGGTCTCTCAGAATACGGTAGAACTTCAAGTCTCTCCGTCTAGCTTCTCTGTTACTGCAACCAACCGCCACACACGCCTTCACCATTTTGATTATTAATGTTAACGAGCAGAAAAACACGCCGTAATAGGAGGCATGTACGTAGCGGTAATGTGTAAACACGACGAGCTGACGGACAATATGGCGGCTCCAGTCAGGGGGGCGGAGTTGTGACGTAATGTGACTGCGGTCTATACACAGGCGGCAATCTAGTCCACCAATTGGATGACGTGCTGGCACACCGGGTGCACCAATAGGAACCTCGCGTTGATGTGTCAATCACGGTGCCGCCGCCAGACCCCGGTGAGGCTACAATATTCTGACAGAATAGCCAACGACGTCATGCATTAAGAGAGACAATAGCTAATTAATATGCTCACTCGCCACCCTGTGGTCTGGGGTGTGAATTGCAACCTGTCAAAATGACGGACGGACTTCAGTTTTTTCCGTCACCGTTTTAAAAAACAGGTCAACGACGGAAAATATTCGGTTAACGCGACCCCTGGCTGAGACCCAACAACAAAATGTAGGCCATTTATTTATCTGTCAATTATATATTTTTGTAACCCCCATATGTTTGATTATGATTGTTGTCATACAAAACTTATTGTATACAGGTAGTCTTCGGGTTACAAACAAGTTCCGTTCCTACACTGGCAACATAACCCGAATTTGCACGCAAGTCGGAATTAATTCTTTAAGTACTCCGAAATCTCAAAATAACTATCCAAAAACATGTGTTATACGTCATTGTGCTGTCCTGGCCAAGACGTTCGTGCTAAGTCCTAGCTAGACGGCGAACTAAGCTCCGAAATGAAACTATCAGACGTCCGTGGGGATTGCTGACTTTATTCAGCTGCTCATGACATCAACACTTGCAGAATGAATTTAAAATAAAAATGAAATTAAATCAGTTCCATCTTCAATAAAGCAATTCAAATTTGCGTTTTTAACTAGCTGCTGACACAACAATAACAATTCACCCGAACGATTAGCGTTTAGTTGTCAGCGTCCGCACATCATCATCAAAAAAAAAAAAAAAAATCACATAAACTCGCCCCAAGTTGAATTGAAAACGCACAATAAACAGTACACATGTGGCTATATACAAGGGTTGCTTCTGTGGATGCTTCCCAAGCAACAGATGTGCACGCAGGCTAGCAACTGTAATCTTTCCCCTCTATCTCTCCCTTGGCTGTGCCACTTCTTCGTGGGAGCAAATGCGCTCTTCGTTGTGTGCGCACGTGCGTTCATCTTTGTGTGTACATGCGCCCCTACTCGTGTGTGGAAATACTACCTGCTCTGTTTCCTGTGCCATAATAGGAGCATGCATCAGAAAAAATGTCAACGTTATTTAAAAAAAAAAAAAAAAAAAAACGACTGGAAATAAAAATGGCGGACGAGACTGCGGCGTCGTAAAGTTGAAATCACGTAAGACGAGTACATTTTAACTAGGGGTGTGCGAGCTAATGCACCTCACGATTCGATTTGATTACGAGTCAGGGTGCTATAATTCGATCATTGAACGGTGATCACGGTATTGACAATGATCACATTATCGATGCATCATATCATACATTATTAATTGATAAAATAGATTTAAAAAATATTTATGTCCATTATTTATTTAAAATATCCTAATATTTCAACAGGAACGATGGAAACATGCCCAAAGCTGGCCTTGAGGTTTTTTTTTTTTTTTTTTTTTACAAGAAAGTGCAAAAACATTAACTATTTCAACGGCAGTACTTATTTCTCAACATGCCTATACAACACACAGCTGACCTTAAGAGCTGCTCTTTTTCACAAGAAGGTGTAAAACATTAGCTGTTTCAAAGGCAGCACTTATTTCCCTCAACAATACAATAAAATTTACACTGGTGGAATGAATTCCATATTTTCTGGAAACAAACAAAGTGTCTTTGGAAATAAGACTTCTTTTAACCAATATACTTCGTTTTGACATATTTCTGTACTATTTCGCTTGTTTTTAGCGTTACCACTGTACTTAATCCTGGTTTTACACATTTTGCATCCGGAGTAATTTATGTACACCACCAAACAATGCATAAATGGACATGGAAATTTAACGAATTGGCTAATTAGTATAGCGTTCGGCGCTAACTTTTAACATCTCAAAAACAACAACAATAAAGGCTAAACAGTACAAGAGGGTTCCTGTACTCACCTCCCATTGACGCACATGGGACTTAGCAACACACAAGGGACATTTTCCAATTAACACGACTTGAACATACTGCTGGACAACTGAAAGGCAGGGAGCAACGAACTATCTGTCTTCCCTTCTCGCTCTAAAAAAATAACATAAGCACAGAAGAGGACCCAAAGCGCAACCGCCGGATTACTGCCTGTCCCATACACAAATTTATTATCGAGTCTTTTGAACAGGAATAAATCTTCAGTCACTTCAGCTGCAGCCATCCTAACCTTGTGCGTCCCTTAAGGTGTCCGGGCGGCAGACGTGTCTTGAATTTCATTCCGCTAGCAGCGGCTGTCATTAAGTTATTAGGGAAAAATCATAATTTTTGAACATCTATGAATTATAATCGGATCGTCACGTGTCGAATCTCGATTAATCTAATAATCAATTTATTGGCACACCACTAGTTGTAACTGGGGGACTACCTGTACTGTAAAATGGTTGTTAAAATGACTACTATTGTTTTCTTTTCTCAGTTTTTTTTCCTGTTGTGGGGATGTTGATAGTAATCGAAAGTGAGAATCTTGAGCTCAATGAGATTGAAAGCTTTTCTCATTCTGTTTAGGCCACAATTAAACATGAATTGAAAGCAAGACTGCAGCAGTCAAGCATACATGAAAGCCTCTCTTTGTCTTTTCTGACAATGTTTCTCAGTAAGTCGGGTTAGAATCATGTGGCTGCCTTGTTCATCCTATATGCATGGTTTGTGTGGGTGTTCACCTAACAGATGGACATCCTGATCTAAATTATAATCAGGTTATCCAATGTGTAGAGAGAAAGCTCAGCACTGACATACAATTTGCATATACTGCTGTGAAAACCCCCATTTGGCTGAGGCATGTGCATCTTGAGTTTACCCTATGCAGTAATAGACTGTGCTGAAATTTCACAATGAAAAAGTAACACCAAGCATCAAAGAGGCATTTTTACATGTTGTAGGAAGCCCCCCGAATCTGTTCCGGGTGACTACACCAGTTTGGAATGTCTATTCTGTATGATTTGTTCATCAACACTATTTTTCTATTGTGTCATTTTTGTCCCAAAGGAGATGTAATGCATATTTTTCATGTCGCGCAACATATTTCTACTAATATTTACCCGATGGCAGTCATTTGAAAAAGTATTGAAGACTATCCTCCGTCCTTACCAAAGTACAGTGGTAGCTCATAATACGAAATTGAATGAAAGGACATCTTTTTTTTTTTTTTTTTTTTTGTATAATGAATCGTATTTTATATGTAAATCACCTAATTCAAAGCTAGAATAAAACACTACATTAAATTAGCTGTCGTCCTCTGATTGCCTGTCTTGTTTGTAATGCTTTGTCGCCCCTTAGTGGTGCTTAAGTGTAACTAGTTTGTTAGGTTCTAGCTCATTCTACAGATGTTATCACATGACTCGAGCTCATAGCAAACACGGCGTGCTAAAAGACGAGCTAACATCGGCAGTCATTGCTTGCTGTTTCGCCTAGCTGTTTGTACCTTGATAAAGCATTGCTTTTAAGTTTTTTTTTTTTTTTTTTCATATACATGAGCATTGTGTAGCACATAATATATAGTATAGACGAATGTAGTTGTGTGTGTAGTTGTAGTTGTGAATTATCTATTACAGTATGTATTATCTTTCGTATTATATGATAATTTTTCGTAAAATGAATCAAAAAAAAAAAGTTCATGTGCCGAAGGTTTTGTATCTTGAGATACCACAGTATATGTTTTGAATACTGTTTTTAGTTTAAAAAAAAAAAAAAAAAAAGTATAAAATTAAAGTGTAAAAGTAAAAATATTTTACTTTGAACTCAAGTCAAATTTTTCTAAACAGAAAGTGCAATTTTTGACTACCCACCTGTGTGTGTAGTTTGTGTGTGGGCAAATTGCCAAACTTAAACACTCAATGCAACTCTGCTCACCTTTTGGCTTTGACATGATAGCAAAGGCATTACCCATGAGGATACAGATGTTCCTGCATGATAGAGTTTTAGACAGTGCAGTCCAAAGGCTGGACTCCAGCTGTCACTTGAAAGTGGCTCTGGATGTTTGCCCAGGGTAGCTGATCAAGTAATTTTAGTGGGGTATTTGTGTTTTTAAATTTTTTTTAAACAATATTACATTTAATTTTTAGAATTATGCTATAGTAAAATATGTACAGTATTTGGTTTTAATTTCATTAAATTCAGTTTTCTCCAAAAACACATTGAGTCGCTAAAACCAACAGTCTGTCTCGAGCTAGCCATGTTAAATAAACTTCTCCGCTCTCCTCGTATGTTTACATCCTCGTGCTAGAGTTTCTTGTCGCTTTACCACTGTCACGGCCCCCCGTCACTGATTGATCCACTCCACTGTCTTTTTGTCGCCCTAGGAATTTGATCTGCGGAACAGTCGCCAGACTCTATAGCTGGAGTCTGGAGTTCCAGGCTTGTGCACGCGGCAAACGTGCGTATTAATTGCATATGAGACTCTAGTTCCTTTAACAGATGTTGATTGGTCATCAACACAAGGTAGAACTAAAGTTCAGACATACAAAATAAGAAAAAACGTCTATATTAAACATTGTAAAACATTAGCATTGCTACATCGTGGCTAATGGAAAAAAGACAATTAGCCTTCTTTAAAACATTGGCAGTCTTCTCCAAAATGCAAACTTGTGGTTAAAAGGTGACACTTCAAACATGAAAACTCGTTGGTTTACAGCATTAGCAAACAATGCAAAAAAATAGAAAAAAAATCTATAACACACCACATGCATGACAAAAATATAAGACAAGTGCACCTTTATTTAATTAATTAATTAATTAATATATATATATATATATATATATATATATATATATATATATATATATTTTTTTTTTTTTTTTAATGAGTGTAAAAATAGTGGCTTAGCAAACCTAGTTCTGGTGAAAATTTCAAAATAAAAGCACGTCATAATGCTATCTGGAGTTACTCTCATATACTTTCACGACTCAGCACGCCTTAAAATGACACCCACTATTAAAATTCTGATTGGCAATGAATAGTTTGGCTTTATTGCTAACATGCACACTTTGCAAGACAAGATGACAGTCGTTTTGGATAAATTCAACACTTTTGATGGCCACTAATAGGCAGAAAACAAACATGACATTAGGTTTCTCACCTTTTTCATATTCTACATACACTTATGTCGCTTTCAAATGGCAAATTATGCATTGTGTGTGTGTTTATTTGTAATATTTGTAATATTTTTAATTTTGTTTGTGCTTAATTTTTGAATAACAATTTATTGCATCTCAATGGGTGATTTATTAAGGTGCATTGTCACTACATTAGTTGTTGAATTGGTTTAAAAACAAAACAAAAAAAATAGTATCCCATATTGGCAATAATTTATAAGACTATGTATCGCCTACTAAAATTTGTTATCGCGACAGGTCTATTGTCAATGTAATCATAATTATGGTCATGTTAACATACTATGACTTAGTATCAAAACTAGTTATTATATTTTTCTTTTTCTATTCTCAAATCCAAACATTATCTTATTTTATGTCTTAAACCTAATCCTTATGTAATTTCTCAAACTCAAATGAATAAAAAAATCCCAAAACAGCTCTTCGTTTCAGTTCCATTAAAAAATGAAACTGACAAAACTTTTGGCTGTATTATGTCCCCCCCACCCCTTTTGCTCTTTTGTATTGCAATGGCAATATTTTCTCAATGTTCTCTTCCATCTGTGGGAATGTGATACCTTTCTATGGCTGAAGGGTGGGGTGGTGGGAGAGTGGTATTCTCTAATCCCAGAATCCCTCACATCGAATCATGCAAATTTGGTGCACTTTGAAGCGAATCCAGCTCCTACCATATGCAGAGTGAAAACAACAATCTATTATGCATGCATTGCACCAAGCTTATGGTAATGCTATTTCACTGCTATTCCCTATAAAGTAAAATTTGCAGATGCACAACATATCTAAAGTTTCTTTTAAAGTAAAATTTGCTCTATGGTGAGTGTGTGAGTCTGTATGTGCATTTGTGTGACAATGACGACGATCTCATGGTTCAAGTTCTGCTCTTCAAACACGATAACACAGTTGAAAGTATCCTGTGTTCAAGCCTGTTTGCTTGCCACCAGTGATGACCACATTTCTATTTTGTTTTATCACAATCAAGTAGGACGCATTTATATAATCTGTTTTTTGTATGCGTTCCTCACAACAAAGTGGCCCACGTCTTGTATTTTACAAGCCAAAAAGCTGTCAACGCTCTTTATTTCGCTGCGTCTATGGGCGGATTAACAACACAATGTTGATGAACCCCCACCATTTGTTCAATGGATAATTAGGACCCGAGTCGTGCCAGGAACGATTTTCCTTCTTGGCTCATCCTAATTTTGGGGTGGAATCGTGCAAAGTGTAATTGGCACGATGCTCTGTGACTGGTGCCTCTCAATAGCATCCTTGCTGTCTTAATGAAGATAGCAGCAACTCACTTCATTATTCCCCATTACAGTATTATCTGTTTCTTGCAAGATTTGAAAATTTGAACCCTTCCACGGAAAGTGGTCACTACGGTCAACAGCTATTCAAAAGGTTGGCATTTAGGACATTTAACCCTTGATAGGGCAAGTGACTATTTTTGCCCCCCACCCAAAAAAAAAAAAAAAAAAAAAGTATTAGCAATTATTATTATATCATGTATATATTTTTTAAAATTATTTAAATTATTTATTTTATTATTTTATTTTTGTAGTATCTATCTTCTGTGTCGTGGGCTGTGCTGGAGCCTATCCCAGCTAACTATGGGTAGTAGGGTTGAATTCTAATGTTTCATTCCCATTGATGGTGCTAGATGTCCAATCCATTTTGGACAGTCCAATGGTGCTAGACAACGTCCAAAATGGATTGGACATCTATCACCATCAGTGGCAGCCAATGAGTTAAATGAATGCCCTCTAAGGATAAAAAAAAAAAAAAAGAGAGAAAAACAAATAGTGCATTAAAGGTTGAAATCATCTTTCTTATAAACGCTTAGATTTTTGAGTAATTTTAACAAAATGTGTCTGTCATCCTATTCACCTACCATATATTTTGGAAGTTTTTTTTCTTTCATCTTTTTCCCTACATAAGCAAATCAGAAAAAAGTTATCGTCTATTCACGAAAAGCAACATCAGCAGGTTAGAAGCAGGCCAGTGTGAGTGGTGTGGAAAAAGCAGTTGAGTACTACTGAAAAGGGCACACACACATGCACTCTGCTTTGCGGTGGATCAGTGTGTCAGTACTGTTATGAAATGTGTCAACCAGTTTATTGTTACTTCTGGAACTTCTTTCACACTTGTCCTGCAATGTGTGATGAGCGTGCACGTGCTCACTTGAAGTAATGAGTCAGAAGCCTCGGGGTTGATTAGGATCCTATAGCTTACTCGTCAAAAGCACACAAACAATTGCTTTGTTCTTCATAAATTGTGTACACCAGCTAGAAATAATCCCAGACGAATCATTTTCATTCTCAATAATGTTTCCATTAAAGTATACATTGACCTTTGTTGTATGCGAATCATATGTGAAGTGAAGCAAGACTCCAATCTAGCTGCTGTCTGTCTTGATCATTTGCTATTTTTTATCCTGATAAAAATATTTTAACAAACACATTATGTGAAGAATAAAGCATGTTTTCACCCTTATTCTTCCTAGAGACATCACTTGCAAAATTGTTGCAACTGTTAAAAAGGCCTAAAGGTAAGAGCGAAAATTCCAGTTAAAGTTGTATGCAAAATAAATGACTATGAAAAAGTGCATATTTGAGAATATAAGAATATAATTTTTTTTTTTTTTTTTTTCTTCTTAAAGAAAAATTATATTCAGGATTTTCACATATGCAGGACTGAAAACATGAGTCCCCTGCCAAATATTGCTCTATATATTGCTTTGAAAACGCATCATTTTGATGAACTAACAAGCAAAAACATTTTAATAGTATAGTCTTCTTAGGATGCAAACATTTGCTTACTAGTACATACTGTAGCTGTAGTACTATTACTGTGGACCAGTGTTTTTCAACCTTTTCTGAGTTACAGCACGTTTTTACTTTGGAAATATCTCGCGGGACACCACAAACCAAATATGTTCTAAAATTACTTTCTGCACAGTATATTTAATTATAAAATAATTTCTCAATATTTATACTTACTTAATCTGAAACTTGAGCCATTTCCGTGTATATCGACACCTGACAATTCTAATCAAATGATGCACAGTAGACGTGCTGAGGTCCACATTGTCGCAGACAGCAAGGTGGCTGATGGCTAAAAATCCGAGCAGTTCTTGAATGCGACACAAGCAGTACCTTGCTCATCTGCACACAACCGCACCCTTCTACCTACTCCTTCCGTCCTACTGCAACTCCGCCGGACGACGTTAAAAAATAAATTAATTAATTAATTAACATTTTTAAAAAGCGATATTGGATAATTTCTTGCGGCACACCTGATGATCTCTCACGGCACACTAGTGTGAAACCTTGCTGTTTGTCCAAACTTTTTGCAAAGGGGGCCAGATTTGGTGTGGTAAAAATGTGGGGGGCCGACTTTGGCTGACGTTCTTTACGTAGAACAATATATTTAAGCAAATTTTAGCAAGCCATTCTGAGGGTCACATTTGCTTTATATTTTTTTCAATTAATAATTTCAACAATTTCGCAACTAGCCTTTGTGACATTCTATTCCGACTCTCGGGCTCTGGCAAAATACTGTTGCTGTGAAATTTTACTTCGCTTCAAGTTGCTTCAATTTCTCGCTGCATATCTTCCCTGTAATTTTGTCGTACATGTCAGCGTGCCTTGTTTGGTACTTGGTTTGAACTCTCTAAAAACAGCGACTGTCTCTATGTAAATGAGGCAGACACATTTGTTGCGTATTTTAGTGAAGAAATAGTCCAATTTCCACCTATCCTTGAAGAGTTGGCTGTCGCAGTCAACTTTTTTTGTTGTTGTCGCCATTTTAGAAAATTCAATCAATCAATCAAATTTATTTATATAGCCCTTTACAAAACCCGAAAGGCCCCCAAAGTGCTTTACAACAAAACATGGCTCAAGATAAATAAAAGGCAGGAAAATATTATACAATGACATTTTACAAAATAAAATAAAACAAAGAGCGCATCGCAATAAAATTCCAGCAAGTAAAACAATAAAACCGATAAAATCGAGAAAAAAAAAAAAAAAAAAAAAAAAAACATTAAAAAAGCCCTTAAGCTAATAAAACCAGGCTATCCTAATCTTTGTAAAAGGCGAGTCTAAAAAGGTGTGTTTTTAGCCGAGACTTAAAAAGACCTACATCCGTGGTGGTGCGGATTTCGGGGGGAAGGCTGTTCCACAGCCTGGGGGCAGCAACCGCAAAGGATCGGTCTTGGGAGTAAAGGGCCACACGGGGTAATGTTGCTTAGAGTGCTGCTGCCTTTCAGTGGGTAAATGAGGAGCAGTATTTAGTGTGTAAGATACTTCATATCCTGGTGGCAGTACTGCTGACCAATTTATTAAGTCTGTGTGCGGGCCAGATGTTATTGATTTTATGACAGAGGCTGGGGGCCGGATGAAATTTGACCACGGGCCACATTTGGCCCCCGGGCCGGACTTTGTACATGACTGCTGTAGACAGTATGTCAAGAAGTGTATTTGAATACCTATCACAAAGGAAAAAATCAGCTGAATATGCTGCAACTATTTAGTATATAGCTTTCTATTAAACACGGAAGTTCCTGTTGCCAGATGTGCATGCAAACAGGGGGGACGCAGTGGGAATCCCTCTCCTTCTTAGGTGTGTGCTGACTCACCCAGCATTAACTTTATGAAATCAAGTGGATTTCGGGAATAAAACTGTTAACCTCCTGCTGAGAGTCAGCACAGGTCAGCAGGGGACCCTGAATGGTCGACGCGGGGTGGCTTTATCGCTCCAACTGGCCTGATGGAGCCCAATGCTCCTACCAACCAGACTCTTAGTTATTGTATGCCAGTGGAGCATTGATTTTCCACACTGTTAGCTCACATTATATCCCCTTTCCTCACAGGGAAATTGCCAGATGGGGGAAAAAAGTACTCTTTGTGATCGATTGGTCTACTGCGCAACTGAATTCAGGTTACAAGTTGAGGGAGATGAGAAAAGGGGAGAGAAACAGGGGAGGAGGAAGATGCACAGTGTTTGTGTGGAAGGTGGTGGGGGGGGGGCTGCAGAGAAATCGTAGGCTACAGCAAGGAGGACTGATTGGTGCAATAGTAAAACAATTCATTGATATATAAATTCACACACACTTCCTTTGCACACTTAGCTCTAAATTTTTGTAAGCTGGTTTCCACACATAGTAAACATACTGTATCGTCATGGGAAAATAAAATATAGTACAAATACTTCTTTTCTTTTTCGTTTCTTGTTCATTTGTCAATTTCTAGTAAAAGTAAATGTACCTTCATACAAAATAGCTCATACAGTATATTCATTCAAAAACATATCAAGTCACTTTCTAAAATCAAATAAACCAATAGCTATGACACAATACTACAAAAAGCAATGCTTTTAGCAGTCATTCTGTGTTTTATTTTCCATTCGTTAGTGAACATTATAATATATTAGTAGAAAGAGCAAATATTTTTCCATAACTGTTGTCAGCTACCTAATGTTGGATTACACTTGTATGGCTATGCTTTATACAAGTGACTATAGTGCATGTAGGCACTTTATTAGTCACATTCAGAGCATCTAGTAGAGACGAACTTTGTAAAAAGAATACAGTAACGCTCTTGTCCATTGATTGGTAGGTAGAAAGGGTTTTATTTTTCTCTCTAATTGTGAGCTTTGTGTCCTCCTCGCACATCCCAGTTTATGTGTACTTTGTCTTTTTTGAATGAGCTAAATAGTCTAAGGTTGAGTGCAAAAATGGCTCATGCTAACTCTTAGCCTTTCACCTAGACACTTAAATAAATAAATAAATAAATAAATAATGCTTTTTCTCATTCACTGTTAGCACTAACCCTCTGTCATCGCCTCCCGCTCTTTCATATGCGCGTGGCGGGGACTGCAGTGTCAGCAAAGAGGCCCAGACAGCCCTTTCCTTAGGTCCTTGAGCTGCAGTGGGTCGTGGTCTTTGTTACAACTGATCCAGCACAGGCAGTTTGACCAATGAGGGGCCTGGGGAAGCAAGAGGCACCTGACTACAATCAACTGATTGCACTTGTAAGACACCAGATTGGTGAAAAAGTGTCCTCTTGATGAGTTGCATCAAAAACCAGCACCCACTGCGGCCCTTTGTGGAATAGTTTGCCCACCATGCCCTAGCCAATTCCACCAGCTCCTCCGGGAGAATCCCAAAGCGTTCCCAGGCCAGCCGAGAGATGTAAACCCTCCAGCATGTCCTGGGTCGACCCTGAGGTCTCCTGCCAGTTCGATATACCTGAAACACCTCCTGAGGGAGAGGTTCAGAGACCATCCTCACCAGATGCCCGAATCCCCTCAGACCGGTGAAGCACCCACAACACTGTGGATGCTGCCCCAGTCTTCCTGTCAATTTAAAGCTCCGATCTACACTCACTCACCTCGACTTGGCGTGAGCAATCCACCTTTTTCTGGCTGAGAACCATGGCCTCAGACTTGGAGTTGCTAATGTTTATCCCAGCCACTTCACACTGCAAACTGCCCTAGCGACAGCAGAAGGGTTGCTGTCTGGATGAGCCAAGAGGATCACGTCATCTGCAAAAAGGGGAGATGAGATCTTCTCACTACAGAACTCTGCCCCCTCCACCACCCAGCTGCGCCTAGAAATTCTATCCATGAAAGTCATGAACAGAACCGGTGACAAAGGGCAGCCCTGGCGGAGTCCAACCCTCATCGGGAACAAGTCGGACTTATTACCGGCCGCACAGACCAGACTCATACCCTTTTGGTACAGAGACTGGATGGCCACTAAAAAGAGGCCATCCATCCCACTGGATGAGCAAACTCCCATGTCCCCTCCAGCACCCATGCGAGGATAAAAAGCTAGTCCGTTGTTCCAGGACAAAAACCACATTGCTCCTCTTCAATATGAGGCTCAATTATAGACCAGACCCTCCTTTCCAGTACCCTCGGGTAGACTAGGGTAGACTTCCCAGGGAGGCTGAGGAGTTCGTTGGAACCAAGTCTCTTGTCCCCTTGCTTAAATATAGGGACCACTACCCTGCTTTGCCACTCCAAAGAGACTGCCCCTGATGACCATGCAATGTTGTATAGGCTTGTCAATCAAGACAGCCCTGCAACATCCAGAGCCTTGAGATACCAAGGGAGGACCTCATCAATACCCGGAGGTCCGCTGCCACGGAGTAGTTTCAGTATCTTGGTGAGTTCTGCCCCGGTGATTGACCCTTTCAACCCCAGGCCTCCTGGCTCTGTTTCCTCTATGAAATGCGTGTTGGTGGGATTAAGAAGCTCCTCAAAGTATTCCTTCCACTGCCCTACAATGTCCCCAGTTGCAGTCAACAGCTCCCCAGTGGGAGCAAGTTGCTGCCTCCCCCCACTGAGGCGCCGAATGGTTTGCCTGAACCTTTTTGGAGCATACGGACGCAGGTCTGGTGATACGACTACAAAGTCGATCATTTACTGGCGGCCAGGGTATCCTGGTGCCACATGCACTGATGGGCATCTTTCTGTTTAGACATGATGTTAGTTAGTGCTAAGCTGTGGCTAGCACAGAAGTCCAATAACTGGACACCACTAAGGTTGAGCTCAGACAGGCCGTTCCTCCCAACCACTTCGCTCCAGGTCACACTGTCTTTACCCATGTGGTCCCCCAGTAGGACAATGGTGCATATGGATTGGTAATAGTCGAAACCCTTCCCCAAACTAGCCTGGAACTCCAGACTCAGAGCCTGGGACCCAGCTCCTTTTTGGCCTCTTGAGCCAGAACAAAATCGTCCGTGCAATCAGATTTGTTTATTTGCGTGATGTGTTCTTAACGAGCAACGTCAGTCTTGCGCATCAGAATTCGTCTCCACAACAACACAGACGTCGAACGGGAGAGCCGAGGATATGTTCCTATCAGCTGTAAATTCAGTTTTGAATGACCAAAAACACATTGTGTCGCTAAAACCAACAGTCTGTCTCACGCTAGCCATGTTGAATAAACTTCTCCGTTCTCTGCTGTCCTCGTATGTTTACGTCGTTGCGCTAGAGTTTCTTGTCGCTTTACCATCGTCACGTCCAGCCATCGCTGATTGGTCGACTCCGCTGTCTTTTTGCTGTGGCTTGCTCCGCCCTGAGAATTTGATCCACGGAACAGTCGACAGACTCTCTAGCTGGAACAGCGGTGAGTGTGGAGTTCCAGGCTATCCCCGAACCAAAGGCACAGGGAAGTAACTTTTACGTCCCCCAGGATATACTACAACACAAGAGGCCATGGGGCTATTAAAAAGCCCATCCCAGCCCTTCACCTCTCCCCCATAGCTCTCCCTCTCAAGGACTTGGGTCCCGGAACCCTAGCTGTGTGTCGAGCTGAGGCCAACTATATCTAGCCGGATTAGTCAATTTCTTTTTTTCTTTTATCCCAGACATTAGTAGGTGATTTAATTACCTGACATGTTTCGGCGAACACTTCCGCCTTCGTCAGAGGGTCACTGGTGTTGGTGTGACGCGTCTTTATCAGCTGATGGATGAAGGCGTGACTCACCTGTCAGATTGACAGGCAAGTCACCCCCTCTGCTGACCATTCACTCTTCCAGGATGCTGTTCCAGGTCGTAGAGAGCATGTACGCTCCCTCGTCCCTGTTGATGGTCCTTGGGCCCTGTTTGCGGATCTCAATGGCATCCCTGATCTAGCGCTGAGGTTTGTCTTCTTCGGTGCGGATGACTATGGCCTTTTCCCAGTCCATGATGTGGTTTTCCCTTTTGCAGTGATCGGTGATGGGTTATTTGTGATGTTCTTGTTGTGCTTGTTCTTTTATTGGCCTTGTTTGTCTCATTGTTGTCTCCTTTTTACATTCCTTCTTGTCTTTGTTTCTGTTGAAACGCTCCTGTTCATTCCCCGCCAGAAAGGTGGTGTTCCATGTCCCAAAAGCCAGTTTCTTCAACCAGGGGTCAGACTGCCAAGGCCACTGCCTTGATTTGCCACCTGGTCCACAGAACACCGGAGCCTGATGTTTGTTCCTGTGGGTGGTGATCCCACAGGATGACGAGCCCATGTTTCCAGTTCAGGCTAGGCCCGACTGGCCCCATGGGTGAAGGCCCGACCACCAGGTGCTCGCACACAGCCCGCAGACCCGGCTCCAGGTGGGAGTCCTGGTACTTTTCCGGGCACACTGCTTTTATTGTTGTCCACCAGGGTCTTCTGAACCGTTCTTTTTCTGACCCCATCACCTTAGACCAATCAGCCATGGGAAATCGTAACAGGGGCATATAGCCCCTGACAGCACAGCTCCTAGAGTCATTTGGGTAATCGGGCCCCAAAGTAGCACACTTACTTGTGGTTCTTTTAAAGTGTATACGACAACAGAAAACATGTTTATTTCATGTTACACGCTGTATTTTATGCTCCTGAATGACATTGACCGCTTTGATGTGTCTGAAAGCGAATTATATATTTATTCAACTTTTTAAATCTCGCGTCATGAAAATGAGTGACTCCTGGCCAGAGTCTCGGATTGAGGAAGAAGGAAGATGTGACGTTAGTGGACAAGCTCATCTTCACAATACAGCCATACTATTGTATGGGGAAGGACTGCGGATTCAGCTGATTGCGGAATAATTCGTGTATTTTTCGTGTTTCGCCGGCCCAAAGTGCTGCAGGCTTTTGTTGCTACACGAGAGAGTTGTGTGAACCTTTTTGGGTTTCCAAAAGATCCTGTTCACTGCGAAGAATGGGCAAAAGTCCGACAATCGAGGGACCATTGAACGGACGAGGAAGTGAGTGAGCTAAGTGTTTTATATTATGTCAAATACTGGGATAATGGCACACATTTAAATAAGGAGGTGGCTTGCATTTTGTGGGTAACAATGCTCACCGTCGGTCGGTCAAGGCGGAAGTGCTTGCCTTTATCGGCCAGCGAACATGGTGTGTGACAAGCCGCCGGATGTTGCCTGGTGAAGGCGGATTGCTTGCCCTCATGAGCCGGCTTTCATGGCGTGTGACAAGCTGCCCAACGTCGGCTGGTTTGTCCGCCGAGAATGCGCCATTTTTTGCGTTCATTCCCCTGCTGCGTTCTCGGCGACGAGCACTCCTGCCCGACGCTCGCTGACATTGCCCTGGGTCCAACGGTACTGCTTGCCAGGGCCGTATTAGTCCGCTGAAACTTGCACGCCACCGGAGGCTGGCCGATCGGTGAAGGCCATCACTCCCTCTGCCATGTGTGACAAGATTCGGGGCAGTTTTGTGTGATTTTTTGGTGTTAGAAAGGTGAGGAAGAGAGTTGGATGAGCCACTCAGTTCGAGTTAGCGTGTAGCCTAGCTCTCACGTCTCCTCTTTTGTTTACGCTCTGTCCTCCGTCTCTGAGGCTGCAGCAGGGAAGTGACAAGAGCCGAAGTAGTCCACTGAAACTCTGGTGGCATAAAATACCGTTCGGGAGGTGCAAGTCGTCAGATTTGACCACTGTGCAGTAATTTAGACCTGTCATATTGAATAAATGCATTTTTAATATTTCATATCCCGTTTAGCACATGACTGTTATTTGTCATGGCGATATAATTTTTATATATATAGCAGTCGGGGAATCAATACTTATACAAAGAATATCCTCTAATAATATTGGAATAGAGAGTTAAAAACAATGATGACATTTTGTGTTTCCCATGCAGTCTGCTCTAGTCATTAGCCTCGTGTTTGTTGTCTCAGTCACCTTTTTCTCATTCTGAATCTTCCTCCTCCTCCTCCAAATACGATTCAAACATACTTTATATAGATGTATGTCACATACTTCCTCTGGATTGACCATATCGTTCGAAAAATCTACACTTGTACCAGAATCGCTGAAAAACGCTTCCTCCTCTATCTTGCTCAATGCTAAATACTTCACCTAGTGACGTCATCACCAAGATGGAGGTGCCAGAGCGTTATGATGACAGGAGGAGCTAAACAGCAAAGAAGCATTTCTCGTTGTCTGCGCTTTACCAAATTGTTTTATATATTAGTAGTTGAATCCTCTCAATATATGGTTTTAATTCCAATAATAATGCCATTTAAGATTCCAGTTTAGGTGTCATATACACTATAAAATGTATACATTTTCCATCATTTGTTATTCAAATTGTCTCTGTTTTGCATAGCCTGTGAGCTATTATGACTCAGTTTATCCTGCAATGATGTGTTGCCTTGTGTGTAAACGAAGGTTACATGTGCATAAGAATGTGATGCAATGGCCTGGATAGTTGTTGATACTGTACAATACGGTGCAATAGTCCTACAGTGAATGGGTATGAAAACAACACATTCCTGTGTGTTTTATCATGTAACATGATCTCAGGACACTATGGGGTATTACAGAGACAGATTTAGAAACGTAAACACGGGATAGTTGATGCCATAAAATGCATCTGTCATTTATAGGAGGGTTAAAGAAAAATCTGCACACCTGTTCAATTGCTATTTTTTGTGAGAAAAAAGTTTGATGAGATTTGTCATTTCAAGGTATTTTCCACCATTAATGTGACCTACAGCAGGGCTGTCAAAAACATTTTGGTTTGCGAGCCACTTTTATTACAATTAGATCTGATGTAGGCCGGACCGGTGTATCTTTGACCAAATACGTTAACTCACTGGCCGCCATTAACGGCACTCGGCGTCCAATCCATTTTGACTGTGAGGCCGTTACATTCGTTCATTCTCCCCCTCCCAGTCAAAATGTATTGGACATCCAGCACCGTCAGTGGCAATGGAAGATGATCATTCACAGCCAGTCCTTCCAGTATAGGAGAATTGGACGTCTATCGTTGCCAAAGGCAGGCAATGAATTATTTTTGCGTCACTCCCATGTAATTTTAAGATACTTACGTGTCACTTACGTACTGTGGACTTTGGATAATTTCCTGTTGCTTTTTGGGGCATTCCTGCTTCCTGTTGATGTTTGGGAATTTCCAGTTTAATTCCTGTTGGTTTCAGGGCATGTTTGGGTCACTTTCTTGTTAACTCAGTGGCTGTCATTAACGGTGCTTGACGTCCAATCCATTTTGACTGGGAGGGGGGGAACGAACAAATCTAACTGCAGACATGAAAGAGAGCCAAGTCAAGTAGTGCACGCACTCCATCACGCAAATCACAAATGTATGGTTTCATGGTGCCAATCTCAAAACTTGATTTTGTATGTACAGTATGAATGAGCTCAAACGTGCCTGTCAGGCCGACCAACACCGCGAACTGGATTTGGACCCCTGGCGGGCCGTACATTTGTCACATCCAACTGACACTATCAAAAAATGTGACTTACAAGGTATAAAACTCAATTCTGCAAAATTAAGGGGTGGTGTGAATATGCAATTTCCTGTTTACATAAATATTCAGACACTCGAACTTGTTGAAACTCCTTTAACTTGTACGGCAGTACTCATTCATCTTGCATAGGCCTTTATTATTGTGTCAAATCTGGATGTGATGATATTTGTACACGGTTTTTATCTTCCAGGCTAGTTGAAGAAAGAACCCCAACACATAACACTTCTATGTGTTTAACGGGTTGATATGGTGTTCTTTTGTTTCCCTTAAATTTACTGTATATTTTGAATTTTGGGTGACTGTGGCAGCTGCTTCTCCTGCCAGAAATGTCATGGAAACGACACAAGTCACGTAGCTTCTTGGGCTCACCATTTAATTTGATGTAGGCTACATCTTTTGAGCCATGAGGCAAACAAGAAAAATGTGCTCCATTGTTTGACATTTTTAATTTCCTGTGGTAATGGTAAAGTAGTGGTCAAGAACACAACATTCACACTTCTTAACACAGAAACCGCTACAATGATAAATTAGTATAAACATGGAATAGAAAAACGTTCGTTTTCAGAGATCTGTGCCTCAAGTGGGAGGCAAACAAGTTTTTAGGCCACTTTTAGGCCCTAAAAGTCATGTCTTCTTTTCAACAGGTCTAAAGACTACCTCCCAGCTGAAGAGTGAACATAATAAATTGGAAAGTTATACAGTGTGATAGTGTTATCAATTGAAATACCACAAAAATATAAAAATAATATTTCATTAAATAATAAAATACATATATTATACACTTTGAATTGTCCCTGAGTGTGTGCGCGAATGGTTTTTCGTCTCCTTGTGCCCTGCATTTGGCTGACAACCAATTACGGTATGTACCCCGCCTAATGCCCAAAGTGTGCTGGGATTGGCTCCAGCACCCCCCGTGACCCTGTTGAGGAGAAGTGGCTCAGAAAATGAATTAATGAATATTTTATACAGTATGTCTGAAATTTGATTTTATTTGAATGATTGAAACTGGCATGTAACAAAAAAAAAATTTTTTCCCCTCTTATATACTGAATTTTAATGAAAATCGAAAGAGTGCTGTTTTTTGGAGTCATTTCCATGTTTCCCAATTTTATGTCTGACTTAGTGTCATGTCTTTGTCTAGTTTGCCATTCAAACATCTCAGTGAGCAGGACTGACATGTGGCAATTATTTCATTGGTCTATGAGGCAGAAGAACTGAACCCAATGAACCTCTCCTGTAAACAAGTAACCAATTATATTTATGTTGCCATTGGAAGAGAAATTGAAATTTACAAGTCATTTTTCAGTACCGACCGAGTGGTCATCAGCAATTGCTTTTAATCTATTATAATACTGTCACCATAATCCTCAGCAAAACTAAATTTACAAGCCATCTCTGTCCAAACAGCCATCAGCGTTTGTTTCACTGTTTTTCCATTCAGGGCAATTCATTCTTCCTGGGCACAAGTTGGTGATGAGCATTGTCACTTTAATTACATCCAAGTAAATATTTCATATTTGCCAAATCAGATCTTGTGGCTTTAACATTCCTTTAAATGGAATTTTATCTGTAGCTCAAGACCATTAGTGGCACTGAGTTGTGAGGCAGCCCAGAGGACGGTAATTAACTCCATTCAGCCATGACTAAACATTTTTGACATTTTTCCTAGTCCGGGATGAACTGTCAGTGTGCAGAGAGAGTAACCATCTTGTCACTTAGTGTTTGTATTCATGGCAAAAAAAAATTAAAAATGGCTGCACTGCAATGGGTCCAAAGTTTCCTATTTGACAAAAATAAGGGAAGTAAGTGCATAAAACAAGAACTGTGTTTTAAATATGATCTCTATAATTTTTTTCTATACTTCATATGCAGTAATATATTGTTTGTTATTGCATATATGTAAGGCCTAAAAGTTTTCTGGCCTGCATTTTGACTTAATGGGCTGTTTTACTAGTTGGTATGAAAGCAGTAAAAGAAGTACAATGAGTTCGACGGTATTATTTAAATATTTGTAGTTTTCATATTTGTATTAACAATGACAAAAAATGCATTGATAAAATGAATCCTCTACTACTATACAGTACTATTTGCACATAAGTAGTTGCCAAAAAAAAAAAAAATCACGAAATCATTTTGCCATTTACTTTAACTGCCTATTTTGTATGTTCAATATCTTTTCATTTATGCTTTTAAGCATTTGTGAAGGTTTTGTAGTATGCTAAATGTTGCATGCATCGCTTTTATTATTGTGCCTTTAAATTGTCCAATGACATTAAAGAGATGTTAATATTGTCTACATTGGACAGTGTTTCGGAAAGTTAGAAAGTTGCAACCATATACTGTGATTAATTTCACAATGGTAAGCGCAGGGTTGAAAGTGGGCCAGAACGGTCAGGAACGCAGTTCCGCTGTAAGATTCAGGGCCGGAATGCTGTTCTGGTACACGGTGCTTTGATTAAAAAATATGACAGCAACTGTCAAAACGCTATCTAAAAATTTTTTTTAAAAATGCTAAGCTGCCATACATGCATTTCATCTCCAAGAAGAAAACAATCTACCAACATCAGATTTACATACACAAGTGTTAACAACAAGCATAAGAAAGTGCTTGTGTAGCTTAATCCGTTTTGACCGATATTTTTTATTATTGATTTTATTCCACGGACGGCATGGAGGTTTCTCCAGCTGCTGCAGTTATCTGAGCCAATGATGATGAGTCACGTCAATGTGCAAATGCACGCAAAACGCCTGGACCATTTATCCATTCAATTGGCTGACATACTGACATGTGATCAGCAGAGATGGTTAGCTCTGATTGGTTCAAATGTGCATGTTTTTTGGAACAGCAAAAAAAAAAAAAAAGCTTGTTGAATTGATGCGACAAAAAAAGGGCAATGAAACAGAAAATGGATCAAATCTTTAAGAGCAGGGAAAGAGTTGAGGATGCTTATTCATCATATTTAGTTTTATTTGCTCAGATGGGGAGGCTCAGAACATCCTAGCTGTCAATGTGCACTTTGGACTTATATTTGTTCATTTATGTTAGGCTACTTATTCATTTCCTTATGATTTAAAAAAGTAAATGTTTACACGATCTTCAAAATATATTCCATTTCACTCTGCATTAGGCCATATAAGTCATTTGTACTTATTTTTCTGAATGTATGTTACTTATACCTTTATTATTAAAAAAACAAAAACAAAAAAACGTAAATGTTTACATTAACTTCAATTTTAATATACATCCTATGTTCTTAAGTAGTTAAAATTGAGATGTGGCATTTAGTATGTGAGGAAATGTGGGAAAATAAAAATTAGGAGATGGAGGTTGGGGTTATGGCTGTTTTTGTTAACTTTTATTTTGCAAATCATTGAAAAAAATACAATTTTGAATGAAAATCAGTTTTTTTTGTGTTATAGAAATAACTGTGCCAAAACAGTTTTCTTTGCATTTCAGTAGTTTTAGGAGGTTTGACCCCCCCCCACCCCCCCAAAAATGAAAATAACTAAATAACTAAATAAACAAAAAATTCTGGCTCCTTGGCGACCATCACGTCAGGGAGTTCCGGCAAGAAATTCTAGCCACTTTCACCCCTGGGTAAGCGCCATCTAAAATGAACCCCGAGTAAAATTTCCCCAGCATGATGCTGCAATGCTAATGCAGTAAAAAGTAGGCCACGTTTGACTGTTCTTCAGATCAGCATTTGCTGATGAATTTGGACCATTGAGATAATTGTCCATATTATTTCTAACTTAAAGTGAAGGTGTTTATTTATTTATTTATTTATTTTTTCATTTTTCTGATACATTAGCAATTTAAGTGCATTCTTTTGGTGAGTCCAAGGTGAGCTCAGGAAAATGTTGTGATGATTTTTCTTTTCTTTACTTCTCAGTGTTTTTTTTCTCTTTACCTACAGAAATAATGACTTCTATAAGATCCAAGGTGCCTCTGAGCTTATTACTGGGTGGATGATCTGCAGGTATGTTTAAAAAGAACAAAACAACCTTAGAGCCTTAATAACCAATACCATCAACTTTGCCATGCTTGAGTAAATTTGATATACCTGCATTGTGTTTGACTGTTGGAATTGTATCAAATTGACAGAAAGAAACCATTATAATAGCAGGGAGAGATATTGATTTGATAAAACTGTGCAATTACTTTAAAATGAAATAGCCCTGCCTTGCAGGAGATAGCATGAATAAAAAGTGTTTGCATTTTACACCGTGGCTTTGATTTCTCAACAAATTCTATATCCAGTCTAGTTCATTAACCCGCTCATTTTCCTTAGTACTCATTTTCTCTTTGGATTCCAAATGGAGTCAATCAATGCGGGTTGAGTAGTGATGTGTATGTGTGTTGGGGAGAGGGGGTAGGTTGGCAGGAACATTAGTGGAAATTATTTTCAATGTCACATGTTGGAGCGTGAATATGATTTGTGCATTATAGCAAGAAACATGCAATAAGAACTGTGCTGCATGCTTGTCATGCTTGGAAGTGTTGCCACAAAAGCGCAATTTCATCATGTACAAAAGGGTGGAAAATGCAAACTTTAAATCAAGCAATTGCACCACGTGACTCCACATGGAGAGAGCAAATGAGAGTGCGCAAGTGAAATACCACCATAAAAAAGCCATCTCTGCTTTCAGTTCAAATAGGTCCTATCATCTCCATGACAACAGTGGAAATGGTAACATGGAAATATATTAATGTAAAACCATGGCAACGTTCTCCAATTGAATTAAGTAGCACCTGTGCGCATTACAGAGGAAGATAAAAGACAAAAGGAGGCAGCTTGTGCTTGCCAAGCAGCTGTGGCTTTCAGACCTTTAAAAAAGCCATCTATTTCCTCAACACTTTTATTTTGAAATGTTGCTGTCAGGCAAATAGCGGGGAATGTTTTCCCCCCCCCTACTTTGCGCTCATATTTGCACAAATAGATGCACAATAGAATTATTATGATCTTTGTCCCCTGCATGCATCAGGATTAAGATTAGGTTTGTTCTATCCCGAAATCACGCAGTGATGCAATGAGCCAATGGTTGTAATTGCTAAAAGCATACAGTGGTTGTGCACAAAAAGACATTAGACATGCAACCGTGTGACAGTGCTCTCTGCCTAATTTTTCTTGAGCTAAAAAGAGGAAACATCATCTACATCACCATGCCGTAAAATATTATGAATTTGACCCCCCCACTGCTATCCCTCCAGTGTGTGTTCAACAGTAGGTGCAGTGTTGCATTTACTTCCTTTCCATTCCTCTGCTTTTATGTGTTAGTTTGAGCATGACTGTAAATGTGAATAAAAGGTGTGCTACAGCCCACTACTGGCTGAAGGCTATACACATAGTTTTCTGTGTGATTTGCAGCACAAATGCGCACTAGATTATTTCTCTTTCAAGGATTATAAAATGATTATAACAATACAAAGTAAAACAATTATCGTAATTTTCGGACTATAAGCCGCCACGTTGCCACAGACCCAATTTGACAGGAAAACGGCATTTGTTCATAGATAAGCCACTCCGCAGCTATCCTCACCGCATAATGGGATATTCACACGAAAATGTATGACCTGGTAACACTTTATTTGTCAGCGGCGCCATAAGACTGTCATATGACATGTACTGTCATGAGCATTAATGCTTGTGACAGATGTCATTTAGTGTCATCAGGCAAATTATCTCACTTTTGAATGGATGTAAAAGATCCTAGCTGTACATAAATGGAGTTAGTGACAAAATAGGCCTAAAATAAAATAGTCTTATAGGCCTGGCAGATATTTTCCATGATTACACCTTGTGCTGATTTGCAACTTGAATGGCACAATTAGGATAATGTCACTTCAATCATGTTAGAGCTTAAAACTCCTAAAACCACCAAAATGCAAGAACTTTTGGCACATTTATAAATATAACACACAATAAAACACAACAGGTTTCACAGTGGTTAGCACGTTCCCCTCATAGTTCTGATACCAAGGGTTCAATCCCGGGCTCCGGCCTTCCAGTGTGGAGTTTGCATGTTCTCACCATGCCTGCGTTGGTTTTCTCCTGGTGTGTGTGAAAGCAGGGCTATAAACATGGCAAGCTGGAAATGGCTAAATTAAACTGAAAACATAACGAAATTAAAATGTCAATCATTACGTTCGGGTCAGGGTTCTCGCTAAGTTTTTAAGATAAATATATATTTATATACGTATACCAAAACGATGTATGGATGGTAAACAAAGGAATACTTATCAAATAAATAATTTGGATAAAAAAGACAAGGCGCTGTATGGTCATTGCAGAGCCAGAGCGTGCCATGCGCCCTCTTTTTACTCTTTCTCCTCTGCGATGCAAAACCGCATCTTTTTATTTACATTTTACAAACTTTACCAGCGTTATTTCGTTGTGCAAATGCATTTAAAATGATCATAAAAATATGTAGACTATTTAAACTTTAAGAAAAGTTGCGTTTTTCTTCTGCCAACTGAGAATTTGTTACAAAAGACAGGCTTTAATGCGCAGGCATTGTCACCAAGTGTGATTACGCAAAACGCAACCTGTCCGTTTTTCCAAGCAGCAAGCAGTGATCTGTCCAGGTCTGACTGGAGCATCCCTTCCCTCTCCTCCTCACAAATAATACATAGAATTTTGAGGGGTTTTTTCTCGGGCTTTGGCCTACAAATAAAATATAACATTTTGTTTTTTTTCCCGGGCTCGGGCCTACAAATAAAACATAACATTTTGGGTTTTTTTCGGGCCTGCAAATCAAGTTAATTGATCGGGCTCGGGCGGGTCGGGCATTAATACCAGCGGACCCGGGTCGGGTTGGGCTGGATTTTTATAGGCCCGATCTTACCTCTTGATGACCTTAAATTGGTTGCAGTTACACGTCGGGGAACGCTCCCTCCGGAACAAAACACGACAGGATTTGACCAACATTGTGACAATGCTGACCAAAAATGAGGTAATGTTCAGGTTATAAAATCGCCCAGCAGCCTTCCACGCACAGAGAGTGCCAGTGGGCAACACAGGTCAAGTCTGTGAAAGCGTCCAACCGGCTTCATTCTCGGAATCTTTTCATGCACGAAAGCAATGACGAGAGTAAATCCTGCGTTACCTTATACGAGAAATTCCCTGGTAATATGTGTGAAAAGGGCTACAGGCAATGCGACTTGTCAGATAGAGAGAGAGACACTGGGGAGAACTACGTAGAATAAATGAATAATAAAAATCAGTGAAAACGGATGACGCTAAGCAAGCTCTTTATTAGGCTTGTATTGTTAACACTTGTGTATGTAAATCTGACATTAGTAGATTGTTCTTATTGGAGATGCGTGTGTGGCAACGTGGCAGTTTTTTTTTTTTTTTAATTTAAACATTGGGTTTTGGAAGTTGCGGTCATATTTTCGGGCTCAAAGCACCGTATGCCGGAATGGCGTTCCACCATCGTATTTCTTGGCGGAACGCCGATCCGGTGCGTTCCAGCCCACTTTGACCCCTGCTAACCACATCACTGATCTAACCAATGGACCAGTCCATCCAAAAACAACAAAATAGATGCGAACGCAACAGTTTAAGGTGGCCCAAGAGGGAGTTTACTCACGGTTCCACTCTAAAAGCTGTTATGAATTAGTGAGCTTGTAATAAGAATGCATCTGTTACACTGACACATAGTCAAAAGTAGAGCTGGGAATCTTTGGGCACCTAATAATTCGATTACGATTCAGAGGCTCCGATTCGATTATAAAACGATTATTGATGCACCCCCCTCCTTTTTTTTTTTTTTTTTTTTTTTTTTTTAATGTTTTGTACATTAGTTCCAAAATTGTTCAAAAATCCTCTCAGGCTAAACCAAACTACTATTTCAGTATCAAGTTAACATATAACAGTAAACAAATATACAAAAATAACAGTAAATAAAAAAACTCCAGTCCCCATTCTGTATCAGCAGCTTTAAACAACATTCAATTAATTTAACGTTGTGATTAACAGTTCTTAAAATTGCTCCAGTTATTCCATAATTTCCCTTCTGTCTACTTTTGTCATAGTTTTAAAACTATGTCATCATTTAAAGATAGATTCAAGACAAGATTCTGCCAATTTAGGAGTATTTTAGATAAAAAGTTAATTAGGTTCGCTACAAGAGAGCCTTCTGGGGAGGTCTACTGCTTTAAGCTGGCGGCTGTTTACTTACGCCTGGAAAGTCTGTCATTTCGCATCTCTGTTCAATAATACATGTTCTAACACTGACATCGTCTGTCATTTTGCATCTAGTTCTACATATATATGATATCTGCTGTAGCCGTATGTTTGTAGCAACTAGCAACTGGGCGTTGTTTGTAGCGGCTGTCAGCTGCAGTCAGGTATGATTGTTTTTTTATTTAGCGGCATGAGTTGGACATGATATTTACTCTCGGTCTGTTCCTGTTCCGTCCCAAAGACCGCGCTGACTGTGTTTTACTTCCGCTTTACCTGGTATAATTCAATAATCGGAATTTGGATATTTGTGAATCGTTCTCGAATCTTCCACAGCCGAATCGCGAATAATCTAAGAATCGGAAATTTCGCACGCCTCTAGTCAAAAGAGTAAATTGTGAGTAAAGCTGTGTTGTTTGAATTAATGTAGTTTTCACTGTCAAAATAAACTCTAAAGCCTCCCTTCCAACCGTAACTTTATTTTTACACTGTAATTTTGTCTGTTAAAGAAATGTGATGTTGACAAAGTGCAACCTGCCAGACTGAACAACAGAAATGAGCAAAAATGTACGATAATTTTAGGGAACTTTCACATTAGACCAGTACTTCTCAAATAGTGGGGCGCGCCCCCCTGGGGGGGCGCAGAGCGATGCCAGGGGGGGCGCATGTGTCCTCGGGGAACATGCTTTTTTCTTTTTTTTGCCGGACTGGAATAAAGTGTACTTGCACATCCACTCAGTGGGTGGCAGTGGCGCTCTCATTTTCAGAGTGCGTGCAGTATTTTTGAACTAAGGAAGAGCACTCAGCACACAGAAAACAGATATGAAGAGCAGTGCGCCGCCGCCGTTTTTGAAAGCTGTTTTCCGACCGGACTCACTCACGCAGCGATCCACTGTCTTGTCCGGTTCTCACGTCGCCGCCCGAGAAGTGCCATTTTCGGCTTGGGATCGTCACAACGACCGCCCTCACCTACGGTTCTACCTCGGCCGCCGAGAATGCGCTTTTTTCGTGCCGTTTGCCTTTTAGCTTTGACTTTTAATACAGTGGGGTGATGAGGAAAGACTACTGTTTAAAGTGTCTGAAAATAATTATAGCGGACAGCCAGAAGCCAAATCAATTAAGACGCCACTTAAAGACATTCGACCCCAATCTCATTGATAAGCCGCTTGATTGTTTTTCAGCGAAAACGTGCCGAATATTGCCAACAATAGTCCTGCTTTGTCAGTGTTAAATCAGTAAACCAGTGAGCATTGTTAGCATGCTCATTGTAAAATGACTCCACACCATTGCAAAGGAGGTAATACTGAGTGTGAGCAGCAAAAATAAAAACTGTCCTTCTGTCCAAGGACACTCTTTTTTTTCCTTTATTCATTTTTGTTTTTGCGGTCAAATTTTTTGGCATATTGTCCTCATGAGTAAATGTTTCTAATCAATTTGAATTTGTTATTATTTACGGATTTTATTACATTTTATTTTTCTGTATCAAATGGTCAAAAATACCTTGAGTGTATTTTTACAGTTTGAATGTGACTTTTTTTTTTTTTTTAATTCAGGCAAATTGATGCACGTCAAGTCTTCTCTGTTACAAACAAAACAATGTTAATAAAGTTATACTTTATTATAAGTTGATCTGTTACTTTTTTTCTTTGTTAGAAAAAAAGGACACAATGTTAGGCAGATGCGTATTTATAATAGTAATTTTATAGACGAATAATACTATTTACAGTGGCGGCGGAGAGTTTGGGGGGGGGGGGGCGCGAAACATTTACTTCTTGCTTGGGGGGGCGTAACAGAAAATAATTGAGAAGCACTGCATTAGACCAAGAGTACCAGAGTCTGGTTGGAGAGCTACCTCGCAACAACACTTGCAAATGACTAGTTGAAAAGGTTCAGCATTCACACTGCGCCAACTGAACTATCCCCCTTACCCTGTCCCTGCTGGAAAGAAGGGGGGGGGGGACAACCGAAAATGGAGTCTCTGGTGCAGGCATTTGTTTCCTTAATACTGTAACAACGATAGGAAGGAAAGGAGGATAGGAATTGTCTGGTTTTTAATCCTTTATTTTAGAACTTGTGCAACACAACACGGCTACTGTCCTCCGAAGGCGAAGCCAACAACAACTGAATATAGAAAGTATCCCGCACTTCTCTGAACTCTTATATCGTGCGTTCAGGAACAGCATGAAAAACAAAACCGCCACATTACAACCCGATTTTGAGTATCAAATGCAACTGCTTAGCGCTGCACAACAACATTTGGCAATGGTTAATTGTCTGTCCTCTTGACTATGTTGATTTTGAATGCGGGCTGTACTTCCACTTCCATGGATGCACTGCAAGTAGCATCACAGTCTGCAGTATCACAGCTCCACGCTGTGACGCTGAATGTAAAGTGGCAAAAGCGCACTTTGCTCCGGTTGTATTGTGACGGCCCTGGCCGTTTAATTTTTTTTTTTTTGAGAAGCCTCCAGTCAGCTGATCGTCACCTCCGCCAGCTGGCTGCTTCCCCTCCCACTGTGACGCAAGATGATCGGCGCCGGACGGACAGATGACGTCGCCGCCGCTAATTGGCCATGACGAAAAGGCGCCAAGCTTCTTAAACCTGCCGCTGTCAACGCTCTTGGAGGTGGCATTTGACAGCATTCTGCCGCAGTCCTTCTCGCCAGCTGTTTGCTCGCCATTCACTCTCGTGTGCGTTTGATTGCTAGTTTGATACACTCCCGCTTTTTCGGTGAGGTCTTTTGTGTTTATTCGTTATGGATCGTTTTTGTTCACCACTGTAAATAAGAGCACTGAAGCAGTAGGGGTAAGTCGCCGTTTCTGTTCAACCCGTTTTCTCCTGTTTTGTTTAGTGTAAGAAGCTAGGTTAGTGGCTGTCTTTTCTTTGTGCTTTTTCATGATCAGGGTTTAGTTAGCGGGTGGGGTTTGAGGGTAGATTCCTTTTGTTTGTTGTTTTGGCCTGGGCATACCCTGAAGCCGCGCTTCATCCACATTTTGTACATATTCATTGCGAGTTTAATAGTTGTGTAAATAAACTCGTGTCCACTGCAGAGGTTGCGCTAGACATTTTCGTTGTCTGTCATTTTGACTGACAGGGTCATAAAAATCCGGTCATAATCTATTTTTACCCGTCACTTAAATTTTTAAAATGATAATGATGACATATTCAATAGTATTTAGTTTTCATTCATTTTTAATTAATATTGTAACGCTTGCTTGGCGGTGAAAAATTAGACACGGAAATCGTGGTATTTTTCTCCCTCTTTTTACTCTGCTTACCGCCAACAACACCAACAAAACAACAACTCCGCCCCCAAAGAAAAAGAGGCAACTAAATAGACCCAATCACCAACGTCACACAATGATCTTAATTGTGGTTGTCAGCCCAAAATCTTCTAAATTCTACATAGTCTGTGGTGATCGTTTGGTGCCCAGATTTCTTGTCGAATTACAGCAGTCCATCTCGCTCTCCTTTTCGGGTCTCTCAGAATACGGTAGAACTTCCAAGTCTCTCCGTCTATCTTCTCTGTTACTGCAACCAACCGCCACACACGCCTTCACCATTTTGATTATTAATGTTAACGAGCAGAAAAACACGCCGTAATAGGAGGCATGTACGTAGCGGTAAAGTGTAAACATGACGAGCTGACACACAATATGGCGGCTCCAGTGAGGGGGGCGGGGTTGTGACGTCATGTGATTAGGGTCAATCTAGTCCACCAATTGGATGACGCGCTGGCACACCGGGTGCACCAATAAGAACCTCGCGTTGATGTGTCAGTCACGGTGCCGCCGCCAGACCCCGGTGACGCTACAATATTCTGACAGAATAGCCAACGACGTCATGCATTAAGAGAGACAATAGCTGATTAATATGCTCACTCACCACCCTGTGGTCTGGGGTGTGAATTGCAACCTGTCAAAATGACGGACGGACTTCAGTTTTTTCCGTCACCGTTTTAAAAAACCGGTCAACGACGGAAAATATTCGGTTAACGCGACCCCTGGTCCACTCGTACCTTGTGTGGCTCGTTTTATGTTGCGCCCTTAGTGAGCCGTCCGTGGGACGTAACATGCATTCACAAGCGAAACAGAGTGCACTTAAAGCGGACCAAGACCCACGATTTTTGAGCAGACCAGAGTTAATTTGTTTGGTCCGAACTAGAGTCCGGGTTCGTGTTCACATTTACAAAGCAAAGCGGACTATCTGAGGGAAAAAAATTGTTCTTGTGTGAAAGTGCCCTTAAACCCTCAAACAACGCTGTTATCTGTTACATTGCATCTCTTCAAGTCGACATCATTGCAACACAGTGTCTTGTGGCACATCATGCTATAACACTAAATGCATGTAACTTCGAACAATGAACATAATTTTTATTTCCCCTGGGAGCAGGCCATCACAATGAGACAATGAGGCACAGGTGGGTGATACGAGAGGAATCAGATTGGTAGATGCACAAGAAGCAGGCCACAACAAGTGAAAACAATGGGCAATCACAAGGACAAGACACACGAAGGCACAAACTAGACAGAACTCAAACTATGAATGCAGCTATTAGCACAGGAATACCCCAATGTGCTTACCTTAAATAATTCACGTTAAAAGTGTATACGACATAAAAATGCATGTTTATTTCATATTACATACGGTATTTTATGCTCCTGAATGAAACGGACCGTGTGGCTGTGTGCTGACGCGATCAATATGGATTAAAGTTGACTCAACCTCTGTCCTGTCTCCTTGTGTACCCCATTGAGCATAGAGAAAAGAAAGAAGACCAAAGAACTGTCTGAGAACTTGAGAAGCAAAATTGTGAGGAAGCAAGGGCAATCTCAAGGCTACAAGTCCATCTCCATAGACCTGAATGTTCCTGTGTCTACCGTGCGCAGTGTCAACAATAAGTGTAAAGCTCATGGCACTGTGGCTAACCTCCCTACATGTGGACGGAAAAGAAAAATTGCCGAGAGATTTCAATGAAAGATTGTGCGGATGGTGGATAAAGAACCTCGACTAACATCCAAACAAGTTCAAGCTGTCCTGCAGTCCGAGGGTACAACAGTGTCAACCCGTACTATCCGTCGGCATCTGAATGAAAAGGGACTCTATGGTAGGATACCCAGGAAGACCCCACTTTTGACCCAGAGACATAAAAAAGCCAGGCCGGAGTTTGCCAAAACTTACCTGAGAAAAACAAAAACGTTTTGAAAGATTTTTTTCTGGTCAGATGAAAAAAAGGAAAAAGACGAGGCTTTCAAAAAAAAAAAAAAAAAAAGTTCCCACAGTCAAACATGGCGGAGGTTCCCTGATGTTTTGGGGTTGCTTGCTGCCTCTGGCACTGGACTGCTTGGCCGTGTGCCTGGCATTATGAAGTCTGAACACTACCAACAAACTGTGCAGCATAATGTAGGGCCCAGTGTGAGAAAGCTGTGTCTCCCTCAGAGGTCATGGGTCTTCCAGCAGGACAATGACCCAAAACACACTTCAAAAAGCACCAGAAAAAGGTTTGAGAGAAACCACTGGATACTTCTAAAATGGCCAGCAATGAGTCCAGACCTGAATCCCATAGAACCCCTGTGGAGAGATCTGAAAATGGCAGTTTGGAGAAGGCACCCTTCAAATCTCAGAGACCTGGAGCAATGGGCCTAAGAAGAATGGTCTAAAATTCCAGCAGAGCATTGTAAGAAACTCATCGATGAATACCGGAAGCGGTTGTTTGCGGTTTTTTTGTCTAAAGGTTGTGTAACAAGTATTAGGCTGAGGGTGCCAGTACTTTTGTCCGGCCCTTTTTTGTAGTTTTGTGTAAAATGATAATGATTTAATTTTTTTTCATTCTCTTTTGTGTTTTTTTTTTTCATTGCAAGCAAAATAAATGAAGATATTGCTACCAAAGCATTTGTAATTGCAATCATTTTCCGGGAGAAATTGAGCATTATCTGACAAAATTGCAGGGGTGCCAATACTTTTGGCCAGCAGTGTATACACACATATATACACACAAGTACACAGTATAATTCAGGTTATTTTTTTCCTCCTCCCATTCAAACATGAACAGATACGTTCTACATTACATGACTACATTTATTGGAGGCATGAGGTCCACTGACATTTAATAAAATTATTCTGAGTAAATGAAAAATCCTTGACATTTATCTTGCCCCTGAGTTAAATTGAGTTTTAAATGCCCTGAAGGTTCTCAGTTTTGCAATCTCAGTCACTACAGACAGGTGCCGCATGACAAATAACGGGCACAACTTTTCTTTTGGCTTTACATATGTCACATTTTTGCCGTCTTTCTCTAAAACAACCAAAAGAATGTTAATGTATGGTACAGTTTAAAGCCACAACTTGATATTGTAAGTCTGTGAAAGCCCCAAGACCAGTCATACATACCGAAGTATTCTGTGTACTTTTGATTACAGCCGAGCAATTATCAACATGTTGGGGTTATTTGCCTTTCTTTAAATTTACTGTACCTTTAAACTATGTTTAATAAAAATAAGTATGTGAAGGACAGAAGAAAATGCGACTGTCGTGATGTGTTATCATCTAACCAATTGTGAAAATCAACAAAGGTAAACTTTAACTTGACTAATGTAAATAAATAATTCATAAAATGTTTGGATTTTTATTCCTGTAAGATGAGCCTATATATAGGGCAAATACTTTAGTATTTAAAGGTTTGGGTACCACTGATAATTTTCAAGATATTCCTTTATAAATCATAGGTTGAATTGATAAGCAATTTCATTTAAATATATCAGATATTGTTGCAGAAAAACAGTAATATTTGAGAAGTGAAAAAAGTTAATAGGAGTTACTGAAAGTGTGCCATAATTAATAAAGGAAGACAAGTGCATAAATTTGGGAACCCCAACATTTTTTGTTTTCATCAATATTTAGTAAATTCTCCTTTTTTCAATGTATGTATATGCATCTTTGACAGGTCATGCTGGAAAGCTATAATACTGGAGACACGCAAAACAGTTGGATTGGGGGGGAGGGTAAACAACATCTATCGTGATATAGGAGCGCTAAGCAGTCTGTATATCCTCCACAACCCTTTTACCTTTAAAGTAACCATATAAAACAATACAATTGAAGTCACTGCGATGGGTAAAAAGCTCCTTGGTGGCCAGGCCCAGGGGGTGAATGAGATCCGGCCAGAGTTTCTAAACGCTCTGGATGTTGTGAGTTTGTCTTGGTTGACACACTTCTGCGACATGGCATGGACATCGGGCACAGTACCTCTGTATTGGGTGGTGCAGAGGCGATTGCTCTAAGACTGCAAAGAAGCTTAGCTTCCCCTAAAATGTCAAAAAATATGTGATCAAATGTACACTGTACATGTCATTGACCTAAGATGTGGTACAACGTGCTCAACTTTTGTTCAGTCTCAGCTTTTTATCACTGGTTACGACGCAGCTTTCATTTCATTCATTCGCACAGCTTCACAGTGCTTTAACAGTGTGGACGCTGAGCATCTACAGAGTTGAGAGTGCATTGCTCCAATGCAGCGAAATGAGTCATTGGATAAATGCTGGGCTTGTCCCGCCATCGGATGCTCAGTGTCTCTGGGGGTCGATCTGTCCCTACCGAGCAGCGGGTGCCGCTGAGCCCCTGCTCTGTCACAAAGCACTCATTGGCGGACACACTTTGAGCTTCCCCTCTTTGAAAGACCAGTGAATGGTGGTGATACCTTTTTTACAAAAGGGTGACTGGAGGGTGTGTTTCAATTATCAAGAATCACACTTCTCAGACTCCCTGGGAAGGTCTATTCAGGGGTACTGGAGAGGAGGATCCATCGGGTACTTGAATCTCAAATTCAAGCGGAGCAGTGTGGTTTTCATCCTGGCTGCGGAACAGTGGATCAGCTCTATACCCTCAGCAGGATTCTCGAGGGCTCGCGAGAGTTCGCTAAACCAGTCCACATGTGTTTTATGGGCTTAGAGAAGATGTACGATAGTGTCCCTCGGGGAGTCCTGTGAGGTGTCCTCTGGGAGGATAGGGTACAGGAACCCCTGATACGAGTGGTCCGGTCTCTGTACGACCTGAACGCGGTCTTCAACTCTCATTGGAGCAGTTAACAACGAAGTGTGAAGTAGTCGGGTTGCTAATCAGCACCTCCAAATCGAAGACCGTGGTCCTCAGTTGGAGCAAGGTGCAATGTCCTCTCTGGGTCAGGGATGAGGCCCTTTTCCAAGTGGAGGAGTTTAAGTACATTGGGGTCTTGTTCACACGTGAGGGAAGAATTGAGATTGACAGGCGGATTGGCGCGGCATCTGCGGTGATGCAGACTCTGCATCGGCCTGTCATCTTAAGAAGGAGCGGAGCCAATGGCAAATCTCTATTCATTGGTCGATCTACGTTCCTACCTTCACCTATGGCCACAAGCTGTGGGTCATGGCCGAAACAACAAGATCCTGAATACAAGCGGATGAAATGAGTTTCCTGGGCTCTCCTTTAGAGACAGGGTGAGAAGCTTGTGCATCCAGGTGAAGCTTGGAGTTGAGTGGGTGGATTCTAGATGAATCTTTGCTGGGTTGTTTTACACATCTTGATGTATGAACCATGCAATAAAAGTTGTAACTCTGAACTTTGTTGTCATATTCATCTTTACTGAAACCTAAATGCCTTCAGTATACAACAACAACAAAAGGAATTGAACTCGCTGTTCCAATGATTTTAGATGTGACTGTACAGGTCAATAGGAGTACAGTACTATTGTACATCCTCTATAGTGTTTGCGTTGTGTACAGTAGTGTATACAGTGGTACCTCTATTTACGAATTTAATTTGTAAGTCGAAATGGTCGTATGTCAAGCGGGATTTTCCCATAAGAATACATTATAACAATTCGTTCCACAGCCCGAAACCTACGCTAAATCCTTAAGAAATACTGCTGGTACTGTTACAAATAGCAATTACACATAGCCAAACAAATAAATTATACATACAAATCCTAATAATAATAATGATAATGATGTAGCGAATCTGGCTCTATTGTGGCGGTTGTGTTTTGTTTGATTCACCCACGGAACTACGTTGAGTGGCATGGTTACGGGCGGGGGGGGGGGTTAAGTTGGTGGGGAAAGCCGGAGGTTTTTAGTGTGGTTTTACGGGTCGACGCATGCAGACACACGTGTACCTTGTTTGACAAATAAATAACATCCCCATTTCGCCGTTTGGTTCGACACGCCGCCTCTGACTCCAGTCCTTGCTTGCTGCACTCTTTTCATGTTCTGTTGTTGTTGACATCAGCTATGGCAGACAGTTGACGTGGTGTGATGCACAAGTTCTGAAATAAATGATTAAAAACCTGACGAAGCTGGTGATTTCCTTGCCGATGTTACAATAATTATAGTCACCCTAACATATAAAGACTGGTGAGCTGAGGTCGAAGAAGGACCGTCGAGATTGTGGACATTCTACAGCTGTATTGTCGAGCCAATTCACGGACGCGCAGACCACGCACATATTTTTCTATCATTTCAATCTTAATTTCAATGGTAAGCGTCACATTTTTCCTTTTTTTCACCACCTGCACTAACCTTGTTGGAACCTATGTTGATTTCTCTCACAAGAAAATCCGCCGTGCGTTCGTCTTGCGGGAAAACAAAGAAACTGCGGCGCTGTCACAAATCGTTGTATTTCAAGCATGTCGTCGAAGTAAAAACAAATGGCGAATCAAATGTTCCGTCGGATGTCGCAGCGATCGTATGTCGAGGTACCACTGTATATTGTATTCTGAAAATTTACATATTGTTCATATGAAACACAGATCTATGAACACCCAATTTCATCCGTGTAAAAATATTGTTAGGTTTTTAAAAAGTGTCAAAAAATTTTGGCAAAAGGACATGCTCATTGTGTGTTCAGTTATTATGTTGTAGTGTGATGGTGGATTTAGTGTTTAATCTTTTGAAGGCTTTGAGAAACTGTTTTGGTGTTTTTTTATGTAGTTTTAGGAAAGTGTGTTGTGTTTAGAATTCGAGGGAAATGGATTTTTTTTTTTTTTAAGTATTTTAACAATTTTAACAACTTGTAGTGTTCTAATTTAAAAGTACTTGTCCTTTTAAAGCTAGTAGGCATCTTGTTTAGATGATTATGGGTCAAAATAAGCTCAACTCTTAGCAGCTCTTTTGTTCTTCCATGCTTTACACAAACCAACCGCCATTTCTTCAGAACAAACCAAAATCCGAATGATCTTATCTACCTTTCATCCTCCAAATGTTTTCATCTGCATCACATTTTACTTGAGATTAAAGTAGGCCTGTGCCTTTGTGTGCCGCTAATTGCCACAGAGCTTCAGTAATTAAAGGACAATAAAGCCTTAGTTGTAATTAGTTTCTCTTGTTTGCTTGCTTGCCCATCAATTGTGCTTCAATAATACTGATCATTAGCATGCGCCAAGGCAGTGAAGGATGATGGGAAAGAAGCCGTGAATACACAGCACTCCACATTCCATTCCCATGAAGCCATGGCACCGAGCCATGTGTTTAACCCTCAGTGTGCTGGGCTTGAGAGTGCTAGTGGAGGTGGCTGGTTGGAGGAAAGACCCAGTGCGCCTGCCATCCAAAATCTGCAAAATAAAAGAGGTTGCCTTGTAACATAAGAGGCGTGCTGTTACAATGACAAGCTAAAGTGTGGGAATATGAGAGCACCAGCAGTAGGCACACGCTGCTGTCATGCTTTGTGTTTAAACAACTCTCACAAACAAACACACATGTAGGTACCCCCACAAGTGTTTATTAACAAACAAGTCCACTTAATGAATCTACAAGATGTTTAATCCAAGTAAAGAGGATATATAATTATCTGTGGCATTATGTATTAATACATGTAAAATAATAAACACTACTCTGTACTCACTGAAGCATTTTTGCTGTTGTTTGTATCTTTTTAAAACTTTTTTTTTTCCGAATGCACCAAATTAAGATAATAAAAACTACATAATCAATAACAAAGATAAATCAATAAACTGCCTTGACAATTATATTATACTTATGTAGTTACGATGGAAAAGTACTTCATTTTTCTGCCAAACTGGATTTCATTCAGAAAGTCACAATTACTTTATTTCTTTATTTTTTTATTTAATGTAGATTTTTAATTGATATTGTCACTTTAATTCAACCAAGTAACATGTAAGGCAGCACAACACCATCCGCAATTTATTGTAGGGTTATCAAACTCATTTTGGTTCATGGGCCCTATGCACGGATTTCAAGTGGGCCGTACCGGAATACTTTTGGCCCGATAAGTTATATATTCGGTAATGTATTGTCCAAATAAACTAAAACTTACCTGTCAGGAAGAAAAACCTACTGGTGGCCCTTTTCCAGCCCACAGGCCGTATGTTTGAAACTCCTGATCTCGTAGGACTGTTTTGCCTCTTTTGCTGAGGTGGGTAGAGTAACCAAAAATTAAGCAAGAGTAGAGTTACTTCAAAATATATTACTCAAATGATAGTAAAAGTAGTCATCCTAAATGTTTACTCAAGTACAGCTAAAAAAAATTCAGTGAAAAGAATACTCAAGTAATGAGTAACTGCTTACAATGTTTTTTTTTAAACAATGGTATATTTTTTCTCAGTACAACATAATCTAGATGAACTGATATTATTTTTACTGTACAACAGCCTATTACATGACTATATTAGGCCCAAGAAAATACACAAAAACCTTATAATTCTGAATAGAAAAATTTACAGAAATGAAACATCACCTGTCCAAATAGCATTAGTGCCCTCTAGTGGAGAAACCATTTCCTACCATGAAATTGAAAGGATTTTATCACCTGTTTTCCGTGGTCTATCGGTGCCAAATAAAAACTGAGAGAGGTTGAAATCCGCAGTTTTGATTCATGTTGATGGATGTGCTGTCTGTGAAATAGTTGATTTTTTTTTTTACGGTGCTTTAAACACGCCACATGATTGAACAGTCTCGTCATTCGACTTCCAACCGCAAGCTTGTGTGTGGTCATGTGACTGTATTGTTACATAGGTCTCATTGGTAAAATAGAGTCATGTGTTTTTTTTTTTTTTTTGATGTCTCATTGGTGAAGCTGGTAGATCCACTGTGGGCATCTCTGGCGTTTCTTATTCACAAATCTACTCATGTAAAAGTAAAAAGTATTGCATAGTAAAACTACTCTGAGAAGTATATTTTCCTGAAAAAGTTAGTCAAGTAAAAGACATACTGTAAATGTAACGTGTTACTACCCACCTCTGTTCTTTTGCAAAATCAACCCTTATTACAAACCCTGAAGTTCATGAACCATAGAAGTAACTTTTACTGCATGCTCTTTTTTGGGGGACTTTTTGTGAGACTTTTATGTGACTTGGGAATGTTAGAGCTACAAGAGTTTTAACTTATTTTTTACTTATGATTTGCTGTTAAGATGTTCAAATGGTCATTTCAAATTTCAGTTCATATAGGTTTTAAGATGTCTATGGTTTTACCCAGGGATGCATTTGAAATAAATAGTTATTAGCCACCACAACCATAATGAGTTTGACTTTGGATCTCCCACGTTATAACCATTTAATAATATTACAAGCATGCGTCCCAGAAACAGTCAAAATGAATGAGCAAAGTGATGAAAGTAAAGCATTTGCATGCAGGCGGTGGAGTGAGGATTGTGCTGTAAAGTGTGTAGCAAGCAGAGTAATAACGTCAGGCAACAGAAAATGTGCTCTGTTCTGTACTTTGCCTTGACATGATTGAAAGACAACGGTCCCGTAGATAGGCCATTTCAACATCAAATGTGCATGCACATCACAGGGCAAGGGTACGCTATCCATCAAATTCAGAGTGCTGTCAGAGGCAGGCTAGCTCTGGTTTCTCCTGGCACACATTTGCAACTGTATGGCAATACAAGATTAAAGCTTTTTGTACATATTCCCTCTGAGAGCTGGTCTCACTCTCTATTTGAGGGTTCACACCATCACGTTTCACATTGTGTGTTTTAACTTTTTAAATGCTTCTTATGTTAAATTTACAATCTGCAATGAAATTATTAAACATTTTTTGCTTTAACTGTTCAGGCAATGGATCACACATTGGTTGTAGATATGTGATCAATTGACAAGTTTTGGCCTGTAGAACTGCATAATTTTATCAAAAATGTAATGATAAATATGTTTATGGAAATATAATGTAATATACTGTATGTATCTCACTCAATATCATCTGGGTTAGTCACACACTTGTGACCCTTTATGGACAATTATTCTGGAAAATGGCCGTGAGGCTAGTGGAAGACATCTAGGTCCTAATACCTGACTCAAATGAGAATAATAAATAATTGAGAAAGTCTTAAGGTCTTGCAGTGTACTACTGCCCGTGTTTTTCAATTCATGACCTTGATAATATAGTAAAAGGATTTTGAAAAACCATTCATATGCATTCGCCGATGAGTGGGTGAATAAATATTGTGATTACTCACCTGAACTGGTTGCTAGCCAGTCGCAGGGCACATAGAACATACAAGCATCCGCACACACATTCACAACTATTGTGATTACATGTAATGATAATAAGCTAACTTTAGTTGGTTGTCTATTGGTTTAGTTGTTTTTGTCTGTTTTTCTTTTCTTCGCTTTCATTATGTGGACAGGAGGATCCCACGAAGTAAGGATGCTGGACAATGAGCTCAGGGGTGGGATAAAATAATTTTTTTTCTTCTTCCCATTCTCTTTTGAGTGCAATTATTTTAGTTGACTTATACTGTATTTTCTTTTTTTGTGTGCATGCTCAAAATAAAAAAGTTTCATCATCATCATCAATGAAAATAACTACATGAAACAAAACTCTCAAGATGTGATCAAAGGATATGTGATTCAATGTCATCTGTATAGTACATTGTTGGATAAGGTTTAAATGGAATACCATCTGTAGGTTTGCAATATCTTTGTAATCATCCTACTATCATTACAATCACATCATTAGAATGCAATGGTAATTATAATTACTTTTTTCCACAGGAGTTCAGAATTTCACCCTTGGGGATTTCAGGGTAAAATAACTCCTATTCATGCCACCACCAGGATGTGTCTTGAAAAGAGAACAAATTTAAATGCACTAAGGTGACTGACATTCAAAACAGACTCGACTGTAAATTTAATGTTTTTTTTTTGTTTGTTTTTTTTGGCAGTGATTTAACAGTTGTTTATTCTTTACAGCGTATGCTGTATTTTTATACTTTTTTTTTTTTCTTTTTTTTAAACTTGTCCTGTTCAGCTGCATGACACTGAGAATGGAGATCTGAATGTCAGATTGATCTGAACATTTTTAATGTATCGCATGGGAGTGTACATCTTTTGTGATATTCAACGTACCTCGTTTCTTAGGAGAAAGCAGTGAACAGGAAGGGGATATGGGGGAACAAAAGAAAAGGGAGAGATAAACAGAAAAAAGCACAAACGACAAGAAGAAATACATAAAACGCCTTCTCTAACTATGAATATGTTGGAGCTATCGTTAGCTGGTTGTATTTCCTGTTGACACCGTGGGGGGGGGGGCTGATAACCAAGGAAGGGGGGGTGGACGGGACTGAAGTTGGGAGGGGTGAAGTGTACCTAAATCAGCCATGTGGTCTAGAATCCAGTATTTGTGTGAATCCCTTGTGACTGTGAGTATGTTGGCATCCTATTCTATGCTGTCTCATCGCTAATCCTGACACCGAGGTTTCCTACTTGAGTGTGTCTAATTTCACCTAGTCATGCGTGAGTCCCATCTAACATGTGATAGTCCCGCAGACAAGTTGGGTGCCACGCGGGTGCCACCCGAGGGCCACGGCCCTTCCCCAGTCAATTTGGGGGTTGAGCCAGCTCAGCCCATTCCTTCTCCCGCAGCCCAGCAAAAGGGCCGTCGTTACCCCAAGTGACTATTTTTATTAAATAAAAAAACAAAAACAAATTATTAGTATATTTTAGCTTCTACAAGGACAACACCATTTCGGTGATGGTAATGCACATTCAGCAGGAAAATCGTACATTTTTTTCAATTAATTGTACCAACCTGGATGCCGCGAACTGTATGTAGAAAAAAGAAAAAAGCTTAGGATGAAGCTTGACATGCTAAATGGTAATACTAATGAGAATGCGAGTGTTATGCTAAAGCTCTGAGCCACCTAGCCAATCATCATCGAGTTTTCAATGGTGTCACCACGCCCTCACCTGCTCCCCACTCCCATTTTTTACTCTCCAGAGCAGGCAGGCAGATGTGTGAGAAAATCAGACAACGGCATCAAAAAATTAAAAGTCGTTCCCTAATAAAATCCTTTTTAAAAAAAAAAAAAATAATAATTTATATATATATAAGTATAACAAAACTTTAAAATGGCTATAAAATTCTCAAATTTTACACTAGGTGCACAAAAATCAACAAATGCAGAGATAATCACCTATATTTTCAGGATCAGTAGCAATATTTAACATATCTTATATACATTTTTGCCCGAAATAGCGACTTACTTTTTTTTTTTTTGTTTAGTGCAGTTTTGACATAAGTTTTCAACAGCTAATAAATCACTCAATTTTCACATCAGAAACTTAAAGTGCCTATGACAGGTTACAAAATGTCTTACATAGCATTATTATGTAAGTTAGAAACATATTTTGAGGCGATTCGACTATATTATTTATATTATTCAATATTTATTGACGCAGAAATCTCTAAATTACTAGTTGTTTGCCAAAAAATGGGCAATTGGCCGAAAATGACCTGATTATTGGAATGTAAAGTAACACTATTGTGTATGGATCTGCAGCCTCCTGACTGTCCGGACCCCTGGCTGGATAGACGTCCTCGCTGCTACCCCCGTCTCATCTGGCTAGATGGACCTCTTCTTGCTCCTTTACTCCACTGCATTTTTACGGACTGTAACTTCGCCTGCTAATTCCCATTAGCAGTTCTGGGGTTCCTGTCTATCCGTCCTGGGAGTGGATCTCTCCTGACTGTGGTACTCCCCGAGGTTTCTCATTTTTCTCCCAATTGACTCTGGAGTTTTTGGAGTTTTTCCTTGCCGGCATGGAGGGTCTTAAGGATAGGGGATACCCAGGACTTGAACTGTATCTATTCATCTTTGTTGCTTCATTTCTAATTGTGTATCATATTGCCTCTGTAAAGCCCTTTGAGACATCTGTTGTGATTGAGGGCTATACAAATAAAATTGAATTGAATTGAATGGATACAAAATCCAACATGGCGGCCATCACAAAACAAAGAGCTTTTTAGGTTGAAAATTCTTATAATTAAATGCGTAAATCCCGGGATTTCTATAGATATGAACGTAAAGCAGTCTAGATTCCTGGTTAAAAGCAAAAAACTGGGCAGTTATCATTCATTTTACGTAAATATTTCGAGCCAAGGTTACGCTAATTTTTTCCATTCGTTTCATTTTTTTTTTCACAACTTTTTAAAGTGCATGCATGGTGCTATTTTATACACTAATTACCTTGAATCCTCGACCAAATCACTCTTGAGACACTCCTGCTGGCTTTTATGCACTAAAACTTTCGTCTTGTTTCCACCTAAATCCGGCGTTACAACGCAGCGTGTGTTTGAGTTTATTGCAGTTAAAGCTGCCACGACACCCTGCCTGGCCCGGCCCCCTACGGGAAGCCGTGGCGCAATGTCTGTAGTTGCTGTCTTGGCAACTAATGGCCTGTCTTTTCCGATTGAAACAATTGCGACAATATTAACCGTTTGTGATACAGAACCAGTGTTGTTAATAACGGCGTTAGAATAAAACGGCGTTACTAACGGCGTTATTTTTTTCAGTAGTGAGTAATCTAATTAATTACTTTTCTCATCTTGGCAACGCCGTTACCGTTACTGAGAGGGGAAAGGCGTGCGTTACTATGCGTTACTATGTCGGTTGATGCGAGAAAAGTCTGAAAGAGACGGACTCACAGAGACGAGAGAGCAGAGCAGGAGTGGGGACGCCGTTGCAAATGCGATGCTAGGTGGCTCCAATAATACCTGACTGTAGCCGAAAGCCTACAAACTACGCCCTCATAATGCTATGGTAGAAATCATATATCATAGAACTCGATGCAAATGACAAACACAGTGGCATTAGCAACATATCTAAAGAACTAGATGTGTTAGTAAACAGCCACCATCTTAAAGCAGTAGACCTCTTAGGAAAGCTCTAGTGTAGAGAACTTTCCTAGCGAGCCTAAGTAACCTTTTATCTAAAATGCTCCTAAATCGGCAAAATCTTGACTTAAATCTGTTTTTAAATGATGAAACAGTTTTAAAACTTACACATGTCAAAAGTAGACAGAAGGGAACTAAATGCAATAACGGGAGCAATTTTAACAACTTTAACAGTTGATTCAGAACATTAAATGAATTCCACACTTAGCAAAGGTTACTATCTAGTTATCGCAATATCCGCAATCCCCCAGTGTCTAGTTAAGTATAGGGTAAAGAATCGGGCTAGGGCCAATTGTCCCAAAAATCCTTTAAACTTCGCATTGTGTGACCTGAAAAAGGAAAATTATCACCAGTTACTTTGCCAAGTAACTTATTACTTTTACATTCAGGTAACTGAGTTACTAACGCAATTACTTTTTGGGAGAAGTAATTTGTAACTGTAATTAAGTACTTTTTTAAAGTAAGATTAACAACACTGTACAGAACGCAAGACCAGGCGTAATTTCACCAAAAAGTCGATTTCAAAACATTGATTTAGCAACCCACAGAGGATGTTGGGTGCTTCGATAATTTCATCCTGGTTGCAGCACGATTTTTACCTGCCAATCTTACATTTGGCTCATGTTGGCTAGAATACCTGACTATCACAGTGACAGCATAGCTTCAAACTCCCATTGTAGAAGGGAGAAAAAGAAAGGGAGCACTGTGCTACCATCAGAATGATATGAATCAGAACAACAATTATATCGTATATTAATATGTAAAATAAATTACTGTATATATATTTGGGCTAGATTGTTGTTAACCCTTTCATGCCTGAGTTTTTTTTTTTTTTTTTAAACCCTTACAGGGCACTCATTTAACTCACTAGCTTCCATTGACAGCGCTAGAAGTCCAATCCGTTTTCTCTGGGCGGGGGCGAATGAATGTTGAAACATGAACGTTCGCAGTCAGTCTTCCCAGTTTAATTGAATTTAACGTATATCGCTATCAGTGCCATGAAATTAATTAAACACGATGAAAAAAACAACAACTTTAGAGCAATTCTCAGGCCGTAACCAGTGTGTATTTTGCTGTAATTGCTAATATTTATTTTTTCTCCTTTTCATTTAATGATCAATTTTTAAAGGTGCACAATGTAGGACTGATGTCCAAAAATGGTACTGCAGATAGATCAAAATATTGACTAGCACAAAATGCCCTCCCCCTTCGGGTTTCCAGAATACCGCTTCGCTTTGGAGAACCTGCAGGAAAAGAGCTTTAAGTGGCAGGCGACGAGTCCTCTGCAGAAGATACTAGTATATCTTTATTTTTAATTTTTAATTTAATTTTAATGTTTTCAATGGAGTAATGCCAACATTTAGTAATGATGATTAAAATAGCCAGGTAATGAGGCCCAAGTTAATTTATCTCACCATGACTGAAGTGAGGGAGGGCTACTTTTCTCAATGTATAAGCACACTGGCAAAGAAATATATAATTTGGCAATGCATTGACAGCATCCACAAGGACGATTTAATTGCTCCATCCATTTTAACTTCAATTACTGACTAAATATATACACACATAAAGACTTTCTTTGCTCCGGTCAATGGATCCACATGCTAAATAACGTAGCACAACCACACCACATGAATGCATACCCTTGTTTTGCTTCTCTTGTTGTCTTGAATCCTTTGAGATTTTAACAACTTTTTTTTTCTTTTTTGCCTAACAGGGTAGACGTAATTCAGACTGTTTGTCAAAGTTGGTGCAGCCTTAGTTTACGGAGTGCACAGAGCTGTGGTAACCCGGACGAAGACTGGAAACTGGTCTCGTGATTGGCTGATGATGAACACTGAAGCAAAACGGGAAGAAATTTGCGAAGCGTAAATCTTCTTTTAAAATGGGAAAATCTCCACTCAACCATTGAGATCCGTTTTAAGAGTATTTCCAAAAAACATGTTTCTTTAGTGTTTATTTGAAATTTTGGCCATTTCATGAATAATTGAAGAGTAGGGCTGTCAAACGATTAAAATTTTTAATCGAGTTAATCACAGCTTAAAAATTAGTTAATCGTAATTAATTGCAATTCAAACTATATCTAAGATATGTCATATTTATCTGTATATTATAGTTTTGAATTGAAAGATAAGACCCAGGGCGGATATATACATTCAACATACTGTACATACTGTAAATACTGTATTTCTTTATTATAACAATAAATCCACAAGATGGCATTAACTTTATTGACATTCTCTCTGTTAAAGGGATCCACGGATAGAAAGACTTGCATTTCTTAAAAGATAAATGTTAGTACAATATATAGTAATTTTATTTTAAAACCCCTCTAAATGTTTTTGTTTTAACAAGAATTGTAAAATTTTCAATTAAAAAAAATAAACTAGTAGCTTTCCAATGTTGACGTCGCCGAGCAGTGACGTCACATAGGCTCCCTGCCGTTCTCCCACAGTGTCTTTAACTATGTAAGGTAGTGATTGACATACACCACAAGGTGTCAATGAGTTTTACATTACTTAGAAATCAAGCAAATGAGTGTTTTGTCCCTCGACTGACGCCATAGTTCCCTGTTTATTGGGTCCATCCATTCCATTGTACTTCACGGTCATTTGAGTACTGGCTTCACAACGTACGAGAGCTCTGATAGTTTGTATATTGTGACTAAATATTGTCATCCAGTGTATTTGTTGAGCTAAACGAAATGTTTGAATAGAGTTTCACCAAAGTCTGATTAAGTTTTATGTGTATTTTGCATAGCTATTTTGATTGGGAATGGCTGTTGAAGCGCTTTTCTTTTTGTGAACATTATTTTTTTGAGAGAGAGGAATATTATTTTTGTTGAGCTTTCACTAAATGATACTTATGTTTGTTGTGAAGGAGTTGCCGAAACTTATGCCAATAAGCGGTGCGGTCCAATGACCGCCTGTGTCCACTCGCCTTTCTCTGCCTCTTAGCACTCAATGTGCAAAAAACGGCGTCATTGTAATCTGTTTGAGGCAATGCATGAGCGGGTCATTCCGCGCATGCGTTAAATGCGTCAAATATTTAAACGTGATTAATTTTAAAAATAATTACCGCCCGTTAACGCAATAAATTTGACAGCACTATTGAAGAGCAAATTTTACATTGTGCACCATTAAATAGCTGTCCACTGTAGTGACCACGGTCCCTGAAAGTGTTAATTAGGCAATGAACGTTTTACAGTTTTCTGTTTTTTTAACGGTATAATACTAGTAACCACAGCTTCGAGTATTCTTATTTCTTTGTTCGTTGACTTTTTTTACTGGGTACATTTGCCCTTTGGCAGTGCTTAATTTATAAATCATAAGGTGCCGGAATGCAAAGTACATATGACAGCGCAGGGATGACGAGACGGACACAGGTCCCGGAACATAAGCAGGAAATGGTGCTGAAAACAACACGCAAATGCCCACTGGCCATGCTGTGGGACTTACAAGCCTCAATTTCAGATAATATCCATGGTATAAATGTTATGACAACAATTTACAATTATTTAGGCTATAGTCTGCACAGCACAGGCAATTGCCCACATAACCACAGGTGGGACTTACAGTATGCAGTCAGCAAGTCGTTTCTCAACAGGTCTAACTTGTAAAACATAAAAAAATAAAAAATAAAATAAAATAAGAGATTACAATAAATAACACAAACCCATTCTTTTGGGAGTTTCATCCCCCCCATCTTCTCTGGCCCCAAAGTTCCAACCGCCTTACAAATTGTACAGCCCAAACCGGAATTTCCCATTAGGGTACTGATCTGTTGCCCGGCTGTTGGTTGTCCATCTGGCTGACTGCTGGCGCTGTAGCTGGCCCCCACTCTGGGTGGTGCTGAACCTGACCAGCCGCTGCCACGGTAGCAGCCTCCTTCCCCGGCTTGGCTGGCTGTCCGTGAACCTGACTAGCTACTGTGGCGCTAGCCTCCAGCTGCACCCGGTCCATCCCGTTAGCATGACCGCTGCAGCTGCCCTCATTGCCGGTTGTTGCTTCCCGTTTTGAACCATCTTCCTTCTTTTTTAAAAAAAGACAGTAAATGCAACTGTCTTTTTGGCATGTTGAAATATCGTTTGATCCTGTCTGCTTGCTCCTCAGATGCCGCAAATATTCAGTTTTTTTTTTTTTTTTTTTTTTAATTTCAGGGGCGTGATTTGTTGGTCCAGCTTTTCAGTACATCAACAAATTTCTGACTTTCAAATGACGTTAAATTTTTGTAAACAACATGCAATTCTTGGGATTTGTTCTCGAAATGAATTTATGCATGTTATTATTTTATTTTATACATTTTTAAAAAACGTTTTATATTATTATTATTTTGTATACTCAAGAGGTGGCGGATCTGCCCCAAAAAGTCCCGGAACACAGGGAGGCCAAAATCAAGAGGTGCCGGATCTTGTTCCGGCAGGATCCAGCACAAATGAACCCCTGCCCTTTAGTTATTTGGTGACCAGTTCAGGGTTTACCTCTTGTCTCATGTTAGCCCGCACTGGATCCAGTTGAATGGTGGCTCTCGAATAGATTGTGTCGGTTGCATTGTACAGTAAGTAGTGTTAAACCAAACAATAGCGGAACGGGAGAAGCGTGCTTACAGGGTGCAGCAGATGAATTTTACTTTAAAAACTCACGCAAATGATAGACGTCACTTACACATCCTCTCTCCCCAACACACTCACTCACTCACAGAAAACAAACAAGAACACTGTATGTAAATGCACATGAACTCAAAGTTAATGAACCCCCGCTCCTTAATATGCTTTGGCAAAAAAAAAAAAAAAAAAAAAAACCAAACAACAAAAAACGTATGGGAGTCTTCATGTACGGCGCACTAGCATATATATATATATATATATATATATATATATATATATATATATATATATATATATATATATATATATATCAGAATATATAACAGCATATATAACACGCACTATACTATACATTTGCTCCTAACAGAGTGCGCAGTTGCAGGAAGGAGCACACGGTTGCCTAGGCAGCCAACCAATCTCCCCTCCTCTCCTCACCCCTCCCCTACCATGATCATCCCCCTCCCTTTTCTTTCTCCTTTCCTCTTTCCCGTGTATTATCGGCAGAGGTCGCATGGCAGAGGGAAGTCCGACCACTTCTGTGTACTGGAACCAGTGCGAGAATATGAGCACGTCCATAACAAAGCCAATGTGAGAGCTCACATAGGAGGCTGCACGTTGGAGTAAAAATAAAAACGAGCAAGAGCAAAAGAAAGTGTTAACTTTGGAGGTTTGTTTTGCTGTGGAATACCCGGATATACAGTAGTTGTGGCAGCACGTGTGCATCCATGACATTTGTGTTTGGAGTGAGGGACTATTTGTCACGCTGAGGACCACTGCGCACCAGCCCGGCATTGAACAGGGAGAAAAGTGCGCCGAGAATAACTTCAATTTTCCTCTTTTTGTCCCTTTCTCCTCTTGTTTTGCCGTGTTTGCCTTTTTGCCGACACAACAGTTTGTCCACGTCCAAGCTGGAAGTGAATTGATGCGTCCAGGCTCGCTCAACCTGAGATGGACGTGAGATTTTACCCTGCTCCCCCGGCCAATGTGGGTTCATGCTCCCTACCCGCTGATCCAAGTTGCTTGAGCTCGCTGGACTATTATCACTCCAACAAGGTAAAAGACACTCAAATAGGTGTAAAACACGATGCGTGCATGTGTGTGTGTGTTTGTGTGTGTCAACGCGCCAGTCTTGCCAACCTGCGAGTTTTTCCCCCCTTCGTTTTACGCGCGTTTTACTTGGTGTCTCACTCCGTAGTTTGTTTTATTCCAAAGCACTGCAAAACACTGACAGCTGTAACTTATATTTTTACATGGCATTATAAATGTTAGTTTAGTGTAAACTTTTACCTTTGCAATATGTTACCTTAATGAGATGACATCCCCACAGTGGTTAAGCGCAAATCTGCCATTTAGTTGTCCCACCCCTGTGTCAAATGGGTAGAGGCTGTAAAGAATCCATAGTAGGCTCCCTGCTTCATTATAGCTTGGACGCTTTACCAGCAGGAGTTGGGCGTTTGAATGGATGTGTAATGTACTCGTAATTGCTTTGTAACGCGAAACGGCACACAGTGACTGACACAAACAGCACACTTGGCATTTCAACGTAAAGGTTTTAATATAAAACCTCCTGAGAAGGGTACTGGCTGTCATGTTGGAACAGGGTTGGAGCAGCTCTATGTATGTGTTGTGCGTGCGTGTGTGTGTGCAGCCATCTAAAAGTTCCATATAATGAACAAAACGATAATCAGGACTTTTGAATCTAGTCGTTTCCTTTAATGCACTTCTAATAAAAAACCATTGCAGAAGCATTATTAAAAATGCTGCTTTATGAAAAATGATAACGTTCAGCTTGATTGACAATGCATTTCACTGCTGCATGATAAACAATATCACAAACTGTATCCGTATTTATATTGACAATCTCAAAGTGATCAATACCTTTACAAATGCAGAACCACAACCAATTTGATCGCCACTTGTACCTAATGAAGTGTCCGGTAAGTTTCTATTACCTACCTGGTCATTTAACCAAATATTTACAATGTTGCCAATCAGGCAGTCTGTCATGCATGTTGATACCTGATGAGCTTGAAGATAATAATTGCATCTTTACCTTGAAGAGAACAATAAATGTAACTCATAGGAATTGTATGACTGACTGTGGGCTTTAGAAAGTGGAAATAAATGGAAGATTGCAGTAATCTACGTAGTTAGAAGGAGAGGGAAGTGTTGTTTAAGATCAGTACATAGTCGATAACATAATTACATCTGTGCCTCAATAATTACTTTTCCGCCCAGCCTCACTCAGGCTTCTTTGTGGGAAATGAATTAGGATCACACTAATAGTATGCCCAATGCATGTCTTCTGATAGCAAAGCTTCAGGATAGGGTGACACCACTCAAACAATCATTAAAAAATTCTTTTTCACTCGTTAAAAAAATTGCCATTCATTAGGTTCCAAAATGCTACAAATCAAAACATGCCTGGCATGCTAATTCTACACTTTTTTGCACACTTTGAAGCCAATACTTTTATACTGAGTACATAACATACTACTGTGCTTTTCTAGCCTGAATTATTTGGAAAACTTGACAGGGAATTAGAAGTAATTTCAGCAAAAGGGTTATTATAAGACAATTTGATAAGGATGCTGAGATTTAGCACTACTTGCTGTTGTGTTTCAAACGTTGTCACAGGGGCACAAACAAGCATGAGGAAGCTTAATTGGTTGCATTGGTCGTAATGTGCTTGTATTTCAGCTTTACAGTGTGTTTATTTGCAAACCTGCTCTATGCTCGGTGACTCGCACTGGATGCTGCGCAGATGCGACCGCAAGCACACTTTGAGTAATTAGCAAGTTTATGTGACAGTGAACACGTGTGCTGCTGCCATGCTTTCAGAAGCCATCCCACTGCTCATTTTGTGCACAGCAGCTGCTTTCATTCATAATCATTTGCGTGCATGCTATTAGATTGCCACTGCCACTTTTTATACCCCCCGCCCACTATATTCAGTGGGAGCATATCTGTTACAGCACTCATTGGTCCAAATTTGCAACAAGGAGTACTAAGTATCAAAAGGTAAACAATTTATGATCTCAGGCTTGCATAAATTAGCGATGTGTTTTAACTACAATATGGTTGGTAAGTTTGGAGACAGACCTCCAAGTTTGTGCACAACTGTTCCGGAATAGACTTAATTGTTATCACTTGGATTCCTCATAGAGATCAATACTAGACAACGGTGACATACCCACATTTATCAGAATATGCACCAAAATGTAATGCCTTTGTTTTTTTGTAAACCATGTGAATCATTTGTAGCTGTTAATCAAACTCTTAAAGAGCATACGACAGGAGAAAAAAAATTCTTAAATGGCATTATTATGTGAATTAGAATCATATTTCAAGACGATTCGACTATATACAACAATTTAGCAAAGCGCAGATGACGAGAAATTAGTCTTTTAATCTGCCGGTTAGCCACGCCTACCATTGTAGGGCTTTAGCGTCCCCAACAGGTGGATGACGTCAGCGGTAGACTGGGCTCATCGGTTTTACTATTCAGCCCATTGAGGGGGAATTATTCAGAACGAGGAAAACGCGACGAAGAGAGCCGCAAAATGTCATTGTTTCAGTCTCTCTACTCCAATATTTTTACAGGATATTTTTTTTATCCAAATATTTTTCCCCAATAGCTATATAAATGGCTTGAGAAGGACCAGTCAGCCCGTCGAGGGGGAACTATTCACAACGAGGAAAAAGCGACGAAAAGAGCTGCAAAATGTCATTGTTTCTGTCTCTTTACTTAAATATTTTTACAGGATATTCTTTTTATTCAAGTATTTTCCCCAATTGCCAAATAAATGGCATGGTCCTGACAAATAAGTCTTGTGCTAAATGGAATATGAAATAATAAAAATGCATCTATTCAGGACGACATGGCAAAATTGCTCCATAATGGTCAAAACTGTCGACTTCACCTTTACTGTCGCACCTCCCGAACGATATTTTATGACACCTTAGTCATATGTCATTTCCCTTCCCCACCTTCTGAGAATGTAAACAAACCAAAAGGCGTGACAGCTAGCCGACATGCTAACCCGAACCGAGTGATGTTTCAAAGTCTTCGAAGCGGAAAATCACACATAACTATTCTGGATTATTTGACATGACGACTTGGTTGTCGATTGTCTTCGTGGATCGGCAAAACGCCCGGCGGAGAGCAATTTACAGTTCGTTCCCCGGAGGAGGGTGGCTGCAGTTGTTCTGCAGCTAACGTGCTGCTAATGTGCATGAGGAGAGCTTTTTACATGCCTATCAATGATCAAATGTAAGTAGTCCTTTACTTTAAGAAAGTTTGTAGTGTTTACTTTGTAATAGCTGTATTAATATTTGACATAATACTGAACAAGATGTTTACTCACTTACTCGTAAGTCCAATGGTCCCACAGTAGTCGGGCTTGTTTTTGGCCAATATCCACGGTGAATGGGAACCTTTTGAAACTTCAAAAAGGCGCATACGCCTCTCCCTCAAACGGAACGATTTTTCCGTAGCCGTTTGGCTGGCGTGGTGCGAAACATAAACGTATTAATCCGCAAAATCAGCTGAATCCTTCGTCCTCATACACAACAGTACGCTGTATAGTGAAGAGGACGCCTTCTACCATACACGTCACAGCGCCCTCCTCCTCAATGCAGGACCGAAGCCGGAAGTCACTCATTTTCGTGGCGCAGGATTCAAAAAACTAAATAAATATAGCGATCGCTTCCACACACATCCAAGCGGTCCACATCATTCATGAGCATAAAATACCGCGTGTATTATGAAATAAACATGCTTTTTCGTGTCACATGCACTTTAAGTTCCATGGTAAGAAAAGTCACAAGACTACTGTATTTATGATGCTTTTCAGTTTGGTGCATAAAACCAACTGTGGGGGATACTTAAAGTGCAGGATGAGATGATTCAGAAAAGAAAGATCCATAAATAACCCTGAAGATTTCTACTTCACTACTTTTCAGTGCCCACTTCATTTTCCCGATGCGTTCATGTCTTTTATCTCTGTGGCGCTCTCACAGCGCCAGGGAGAATTTATATAGAATAATAGATCCACTGCAGCTTTGAGCTGGGATAATATGAAACTGTGTCATTTGTTAATGCTGTCTGCTGCCTCACGTGCTGTATGCTTCCATGTATTTCTCATGTGATTCGCAAAAGGCAGTTTTTAGAGGAATCAGTGGCATTTTTTCCTGTGGTACAATTGTTACTGTGAAGGGGCTATTTGTTTGTCAGGCTCCCTTCGTTTGCTCTGGGAAAAGGGAACAGCTTGTCTGTTCCTTTATTTGAATACCTTAATCAAACAGTGGTGACTGCTCCAGCCGCTCCGCCACTGCCATACAGTACAGTACAACAGCAAAGAGCGCAGAGAGAGTAGGCCTAATGTTTATACAATCAGGCCCCACCCAGCTCATATATCCTCCCAACAACTGATATCTGCCTCGATAGGACATGACTGAAGAGCTGAAGCTTTGTTGCATGGTGGTCTTCACTACTTCTGATAAGCCAGGGAATGATGCGCTCCATTTGAATGCCTTATCGCGGTTCTGTTTTATTTATTTTTTTATTTTTTATTAAAGTACCTCCTTGGATGCATGCATGCACGGGCATGTCAATGCGTTTATGTGTGCGTGTGTTTGTGTAGTGTAAAGGTTACTTTCAATTTACATATTCAGAGTTTCCATCCATGCTCATAATGCATCATGTGAATAGACATGGACATTACGTGCTGTACTTTGTACAAGTCACCCTTATGTTTACATACAGGATATAACCACATATAACTGGAATTTCAATCAGTAAGGACTTCCACCAAGGACAAACTGGAGCTGCTTTTGTTTGTCCATCTGTTCGTTAGTTTACAGACTACTGCCCTGTTCATGGGTGATGTTAAACAGCAAGCGTGGTGATTCTCACTGGGGATTGTTTCATCATTGTGATTCATATTCCTGTTTCTGCGCTTTCATTAACTCACTGGCCGCCATTGACTGTGATAAGCATTTAATCCAGGGGTGTCCAAACTTTTTGCAAAGGGGGCCAGATTTGGCGTGGTAAAAATGTGGGGGGCCATCGTCCTTTACGTAGAACAATATATTTAAGCAAAATTTAGCTAGCCATTCAGTGTGTCATATTTGCTTTATTATTTTTTTTAATGAATAATTTCAGCAATCTCGCAGCTAGCCTTTGTGTCGTTCTCTTTCAACTCTTGGGCTCTTGCGAAATACTACTGCTGTGAAATTAAACTAGCTTTAAGTTGCTTCAATTTCTCACTGTGAATCTTCCCTGTAATCTTGTCGTACATGTCAGCATGTCTTGTTTGGTAATATCGCCTCACATTGAAATTTTTAAAAACAGCAACTGTCTCTTTGCAAATGAGGCAAGACACAGTTGTTGCATATTTTAGTGAAGAAATAGTCCAATTTCCACCTATCCCTGAAGCGTCGGCCGTCACAACTTTCTGTTTTTTGTTGATTGTCGCCATTTTAGAAAATGGAAGTAATGGGTCACACGGAGTAATGTTGCTTAGCCCTTAAATACCTGCAACATGAAGCAATTTTCAGAGAATCCACAAATTTGAAAAATAAGGTCCTAATGAAACCTTTTTTTCAAATTTGTAATACGAAATATCAAAATGAATATGTGTAATAAGCGCTCTAATATATATAACCCATGCTAAATCATGTGTTTTTTTCTCATGGAACCTGCAGATGCATGTGTTGACTTGCATCCATCGTTTTTTTTTTTTTTTTCAAAAAGAAATGTCAAAATTCTAAATCTCAAAATCATGAAATTTTAGGTGTATCAAATGTGACACATTTGGCGATAAAGGGTTAAAGTGCTGCTGCCTTTTAGTGGGTAAATGAGGAACAGCATTTCGTGTGTAAGCTACTTCATATGCTGGTTGCAGTACTGCTGACCAATTTATTAAGGCTGTGTGCGGGCCAGGCGTTATTGATTTTATAACAGAGGCAGGGGGCCAGATGAAATTTGACCATGGGCCGCATTTGGCCCCCGGGCCGGACTTTGGACATGTCTGATTTAATCCATATGAACAGTAAGGTGAAGGATCACTGCCAGACTCTCCCAATTCAAACGGATTTGACACCTATCAATGCAAATGGCACTGAAATATCACCATTCTCTGCCAACCCTCTTATTTCAAAGGGATTTGATATCTATTGTCAACACTGTCGATGGCAGCCAATGAGTTTTAGATCCTCAGTAAACTTGAATACTAGGGTTGAGAATCTTTGGGATGAGACTGATTAAATACTGTAAATAATAAAGGTACACGATAATATCGGCTACCGATAATTATCGGCCGATAATGGCAATTATGACGTCACGCAGATAATACAGATAATAAAAAAATCAACCGATAATGCAATCCGATAATTATATACTTGATTTAGCCTCCAAATGTGCGCAACCAAGCAGTTTTCTCCACTTCTTCACTGCCGCCTGCTCAGCCCCTCCCCTCTCTGAAGCCCCTGTGGGAGGAGGGGTTTAGGAGTACGGCGTCATAGAGGAGGCGGTGTTACACATCAGTGTTGACACTGTTGAGGCGCTCTCACTAGCGTGCGTTGCTTTTCCCGTGTCTGAAATGAAATAAACGATGCTCTCGCCATGTACAAAACAGTTCCTCAAGGCCTAAAGAGAGCGTCCTCATTGAACACCACTAGCACTAACCCAGCAGCCATTTAAAACTGCATCACAATGATTTTTGGAACGAATATGAGGCTGCTGCTAGCATGAATGCTAAAGCTATTGTTAACAAATAAACTATAAAGGAAGCTACGGGGCTTGTGACGATACAGAGACGCTGCGGTCCTCCCGGAGTCGGGGGGTTTGGGAATGCAGCCCAAAGCGAGTGGTAAACTCCCATCTATGGTTAAATACCTCACCAGATCGATAGTTGACAAGTAGCTGTCTTCCGACGGAGCCCGCCGGTCCGGCAGGGCGCCACCTCGCCCTAGGCGGGTAGAGGATGAGAGCAGAGCCATGCACCGAATGCGCTGCAGCGAGCCGGCCGGGGCGGGCGGATATCCGGTACGAACTTAGCTGCCGCCGCCACTCCGGTTCAAGACAGAGGCCTGGCGCGGGTGCTAATTTGGCAGCCGGGTGGACTGAAGGGCACAGGCGGGAGGAAATTCCCGAAATGACCCGATAGCCAAATCCCTGGATGAAAAAATAATGCAGTTTATACGACCACGATTCTTCGCGAAAGACATGCCGATCACATCAGTTTTACCACGGACACTTACACAGGTGATGTCAACAAACCATGTTTATCATGACGGCACAGTGGTTAGTTGATAATTGTAACATGCACCAAACGACACAAAGAAGTCATCCAGTCAGTAATGCATTCAGTACGTTTTAAATTTATGACGTCTTAATCAGATCATTCTTCTTAAATCTAGTCAAATAATTTTCCCCATCTTGTTTGAGTGTTGAAGACTAGTTGAATGCGCCAGATTATTCCACTTACTTGAACTAAATATTGCAATTTGTTCTTATTAAGCCCAAACATCTAAAAAAAATAAGGTCATTTTCACCTAAATCAAGAAAAAATTGCTTTCAAATAATGTTTTGAACCATACATATTCTTGAATAAAGAACATTTCTGACAAGTTTTTTTTTTTTTTTTTTTTTTTTTAGGATTATGTATAATAATTTATTGCTTAAAATAAGGCTGTTAATCTTATTTTCAGCTGGCCATTTTTCTTCAAGAAATCTGAGTGAAATATACTTGAAGTGCTGGCAGTTAATTTAACTTATTTCCAATAGATTTACACTGAAAACAAGGGACTTTAACTAGTCTTAAGGAGCTGTGTTTTTGCTGTGTAGTAATGTTATACTTTAGGAATGGCATACTTTTAAAGCCATTTTTGTGCAATTTATGTATTTACTTTGTAAGTAATTGTTGCCAAAAGTTTACCATTACACAATGTCAGACAATCTGTCTTTATTTAGATGTTGGAATTTACTACTACTACTACTTGTTCACATTTGATGTTGAAAAAAAAAAGAGCAATATTATTTTTGCACAGCAATATTTTCTCTTGTGTATACTTTAAAATTTTACATAAATCTTTAATAAAATTATCGGTTTGACATTATCGGTTATCGGTTGGAACGAGGAGGAAATTATCGGTTATCGGTATTGGCTGAAAAATGCATTATCGTGTATCACTAGTAAATAACCATAACCATTAAATTATGATTCGGTTCATATGCTTTGATACGATATAGAAAAAAAACAAAGCTATACAATTTAATATCGCATGGAAAAAAACACAATATTATTTTTTTAAATTTATCCATAAGTCCTAAAGAAGCCCATTCAAAAACAAAAAACAAAATCACTTTCTTAAGCTCTGCTCAGTGTAAAAAAATAATAATAATAATGTAAAGCCTTGGTAAAGCAATTCCTAGCCCTGTGATAGCCAATGCGCAGCTTGACAATCGATGTATCGATTATTATCAGTTATTGTATCAATTTAGAAGCTTGTTTTTGATATGCTCGTATTTCTTGTCCTAAAAAACGTATATCAGTCAAATCGTTCTTTGATACAACTCTACTGAATAGGTCCTTCATTAGTGTAGACAGCACCTGTCTTGTGGACATTGATTTTGGTATCAAGTGCCCTAATTTAGTTTTATCATCAGAAAACTTTTCTTAAATTAAACGAAAAGAAAGAAACAAAGCAATTAAGAAACTGCCATTTGTATATACAATAAATCTAATATTCTGAACTGTGGAAAAACATTGTTTGGATTAGCACAACATTTTATGAGTTATTTCTTTCAACAAATACGTTAGAATTGGTTGAGCGGTTTTGATGGAATCTTTCTCACCACAAAGACATAACCTCGTTGGCATGGGTGACAAATGAACTGATTGCATCCGTCACTCAGGTCGACTGCTGCATATTCATATTGCGTGTACACTGTTGTTGCTTTTAGCTAATGACAAATTCTGTGGTATGTGACACTGAGGCGGGAGTGAGAATAAAAGGATGAATGCGAGTCAAATGGATTGAAGTAATCATTGGTCCAATGTGGGGACAGTGGCTGTGAGTGTGCTTGTGTGTGTGTATGTGTGTGCATGTATGCGTGTGTGTCTATGTGTCATGCTCACTCAGGGCCATTCAAGCATTTTGCTGACTCCGGAATCACAATCACAATTGCTTTCATAGCCCAGTGCAGAGGAAGGCTGTGCATACCACTGTGGAAATCCTGGTGACACACACTGAGTGGGGGCCAAGCACAAAGAGACACTACATCATATTCCCCTCACTTTTACGCACAGAAGCTTGTATTGGAGACTGACCAGATGAAATATTGATTGAAACCATTTCATGAAACCGGAATTGGCGCTGACATATCCAGCAGTCGGTGCCAGACATATTCCTTTCTTACTTAATGTTTTCAGCTTGGTGACTAGCTACTGCTAACCTTTTTATGTCAGCTTCATTCATTTGCAATCAGGGTGCTTGCATATCATTTTTCCGAAAAGACATTAGATGGTGAATGTTGTGTTGTTAACCTATGCCTCTACCTGTCTCCATTCATACAACAGAATAAGTCATACCATCGTGCAAGTGAATCGTCTATGTGTTCAATCAACCAAACCTTAATTCCACTAGGTCAATTTGTGCATAAATTGATATGAGCACGTCGTTATCAATAGTTTTTGGTAAAAAGAATCGTCTGGTAGTGTGGTATTAGATTTTTTTTCCTTCTTGCCTCAATTACTGTTGAGAAACAGAGAGGCAGAGAGAGGCAGAGAGTTGGGATGAGTGTATAGTATCCCTGAATCAATCTAATAAGATCTACAAGCGCTGTATAAAACATGTTTCCATTAAAACTATAAAAGCGCTCAGCAGAGCACAAACCTCAGCCCAAGTCACTAACCTGAAACCCTGGGAGTCTGAACCTGTTGATTGAAAAATGTTTTTTTTTTTTTTTTTTTTTTTTTTTTTTTTTTTTTTTTTTTGGAATGATGACATATTTAAGCAAGGAGGGCTTCCACTCCAAGCCTGTCAGTGGTGGTAATGCACATTACAAATAAGATGCTAGCAAACAACACGTTAACTATCTGCTGGACCTCGTGAGTCAATGTCCCACCTATCTGTGATTTAAGCAGAGTATAGCCACAAAAAAAACATAAGTTCTCGATTTAAACTCCGGAGTACTGGAATTTGAACAGTTCTTCTCTTAAACACCTCTACATTATAATTTTCTTACTTCCACACGACTCAACATGCTAGACCATCCAGCAACATAAACACTCAACATCAACGACACTGTAGATTCAGGCTGGGTGATCATATGATCACAACTGCACCCATATTTGCTGGATCAAACATTGCAGAAATGTATGTTAAACCAGGGTACCTGCGGGTTATTAAAAGTATTAAAAAAGCATTGAATTTAGCTTTCCATTATTAAAGGTATTAAAAGTATTAAATTAGCTGTTGTAAGTCTGGATTTTTTTCACCGTGGTCTTAATTTTCAAGAACATCTCAGTGCAACCTAAATTATATCCGTGACAAAGTTTTTTATTTTTTTTTAATTTTATTTTTTTTTAATCCATAACCAAGATGACGCATAGAATTTTTACGATGCACTGCACTACAAATCGAAATGCAACTCGTGTGTGCCAAACCACCACAACCGTCAAAACGGAGAATCCATCCACCTCTTCATCGGGAATGCGTCCATTAGTCGGTGGTCCTGCAGGCAGAAGTATTGTGGATTCTGAACACCAAAACAGACCACCATTCATATACTTGAAATGAGTCCATTGCTGATCTGTTTCGGATATTACGTCATTTTTGGTCGGCATCGGCTGTCGTAATGTTGGTCATATTGCGTTTTGTTCCAGAGGGAGCGTTCCCGATGTCTTAACTGTCTTTTGTAATGAATTTTCAGTTGGCAGAAAAAAAAAACGCATATTTTCTAATGTTTAAATAGTCTACATATTTTTATGATCATTATAAATCCATTTACACAATGAAATAATCTGGAAAAGTTTGTTAAACATAATGTTGGTCAAATCGTGTTTTTTTCCAGATGGAGCATTCCCGACTTCGTAACTGCAGCCAATTTAAGCTCATCTAGACTTTAAGATAGAGGTAAAATCGGGCCTAAAAAGTCCAGCCCGACCCGAACTGGTCCGCGGGTATTAAAGCCCGACCCGCATTTTGTGTGATAACATTTGTGACGATGTCAGCATAAAAGCCTGTCTTTTATAACGAATTCTCAGTTGGCAGAAAAAAAATGCACATTTTCTTAATGTTTAAATAGACTAAATATTTTTATGATCATTATAAATTTTATTTACACAACGAAATAACGCTGGAAAAGTTTGTTAAATATAAATAAACAGATGCGGTTTTTCGGACTCGCCGAGGGGAAGATTAAAAGGTGCGTATAGGCACAATCTGGCTCTGCAATGACCATACAGTGCCTTCTTTTTTTTAATCCAAATTATTTATTTTATAACAAGTATTCCTTAGTTTATCATTCATACATCGTTAATATATAGTTATGTCAAAAAGTTAGCAAGAAAGAACCCTGGCCCGGCCTGGCCCGACCTAATAATTGACATTTTAATTTTGGTCATGTTTTCAGTTTAATTTAGCTGTTTCCAGCTTGCTATGTTTATAATTGCGATGTTTGTTTACCGCTTTTCCTCTTACTGCAAAGAGGGAGGAAGTTACATCGGCCGCCGCTATGATATTTAAGTCATCAGCCATCTGCTGTGACCCGGGAATTTAACGCCTGCTTTCACACACACTGCTTCCTATGTCAGTCGATACGGGAAATTGTTTTCACACACAACTGCTGCACGGTTATCCGCGATATTCCCGTTGTTTTGGAGTATGTGATAGGGGCTTAAGTTACATCCAGATACTTTAGGTTGCAGTTTATGGGTCATGCGAAGGCAGTGGACCTGCTTAAACATTTCGGTTTGCCTTTCGAATGAATGAATTTCGCCGTTTTAACTCGAGAGTTAGCCATGTTCACTGGGGTCTTGGCAGGTGCACTAGCGGCTAGCCTGTTACAGAAGATGGCTGGTGTGAGTCCTGTCCTCCTCCTCTTTTTGTCCATAATTATTGTGTGTGTGTGTGTGTGTTTAAAAAAAATTCTGACAGACTTAATAATGTTACTTTAAATGTGTTTTAATTGTATCTTCAATATATGTGCATTCTTTTGTCAAAAACACTTGGTAATTGAGGTTAAATTTGATGTTCAGTGCTTTATTTATTTAATATGATTCAATATAATCTAAATAATAGGTGCGAGAAAAGTATTAATTTTCAGTTGAAATGGCATTAAAAAAGGTCTTAAAAGTCTTGAATTTAGATTTATCAATCCTGGGGGGACCCTGTAAACAGCCAAAGAAAGTACTGTAGTTCCTTTCATGCAACTCTTTAGTTAGAAAGATGAAAAAGTAAACTTTATGATTGAATGTGTCAACTAAGCGCATGAGAGCAGTGAAATAGAGAATGGAACTCACATGATCACTGTAGTTCTCTGAGGATTTCAATGAAAACGGAATCTTATTTTCTTTGTAAAAAGAAGGATTTGTGATGTAGCAAATACTGTATGTGTTGGCATGACAGCGTCATGGTTGTTGGAGTTATCCCACTTAGCCATAATGAAGCCCAGACACTTCTCTGTGCTTTTCTTACAATATTCTGCTCGGACCTTCCCATGGGGCTTTGCAATGGCATCCTCAATCATGCAACTGAAGAAGAAAGCAGAAAATGCTGCCAGCACCTGCTGCTTACTAGTCTCCTGGGTGTTGATTTAATTGTTGATTATGCTTGTTAACGGATGCACAGAGCCTGAAATGCATGACAGCTTTTTAAAGATTTTCTTTTTTTTTTTTTAATTTATTTTATTTTATTTTATTTGCCCTATGTATTATCAAGTTACAACCAATTGAATTATTGCACGTCACCTTTGAGACTTTTTATGATGATTTTAGTTCTAAATGTTTCCTGCTTTCAATACAGTTATGCTTATCAGTGCATTTAAAAATATATGTATAAATTCAATCTTATATTTAGTCTTTATATGGCATGGTTAATTATGACTTTACATTGAAATTTATGGTATCTGAGTTGCCAAACATGGTTCCTTGCCCGCCTTATTATATTATCATCACAACCTGAATGGTTTTTGAATGAGAAGAAGCTACAATATCAGTAGTGACTGAGGTTCCCATACTGCACATATGCGCTAAATGCACTTTATATATGTTGGACATTAATGCATATATGCATGTCTAGAGGAAACAGGGATTTGGACAAACATTCTCAGTTGTCTCAGCTTCCTGAGGTATGTCCTGTGCAAACACTGGTGGGCCCTGCTATAAGCTCCTTGCCAATGTTGTAAGGCTCTTGTCTTGTTTGAATGGAATATCCCTTACAAATAAAATCGGCCCTAGTGTTTGCACCACAAGTTGAAGTGATGGAACACACAAGTTGAACTGATACTCATTTTGTCAGGTACAGGATAATGCTTTTACTGTGGCGAATCTGTGAAGGTCACATCATCTGTCAGAATACTTCTTTATCGTAGATGACATATTTAGCAAGCTGATATAATTGCCTGGGCAAGGCTGAAAATGTAGCAGAGGCCACGACAGCCCACAGAACAACCAAGGGAATCCAACTGTGGTTCCTTTTGGAGAGATAATGATGCGCTCCATGATTGTTTACAAGGGCTCGAAAAGTGTTCTAGAAAGTCTGATACATGGAAGTTGTAATACAGTGGCGTCAGCTCTCCTACTCTGTTATTATATTTGGTTAAAAGCATGGTAGTTGGCTGAAGCACAATTATGGAAAGAGAAAGGGGCTCGAATGAGCTTGTCAAAAGAAAAAGTAAAAGTAGTACAGATGTCATAGGGTGGAGAAAATCACAAGAAAGTGAGAAAAAGTTCCTTTTTAGTTGATGTCAAACTATACACTTTCACATAGCTGAGAGTACCTGTAATACAGATGAGATGTGATGACCTTCCAGGGAGAAGACAATCTAAGTGAATGAATGACAAGTAGCATTCGGGAAATAATGACATAAGGTTAATGTAGTTGTGCTTTCAAAGGCTGTTTTAGGTCTTTTCAAGCTTCATCAGTCTAAGATCCCATTTCGAGAGTTGTTAACAGACAGGAAAGGGTAACTTGAACTGATCTTTTTATAGTTTTGTTAATAACACAGTAGACAGTGAAAAAAAAAAATCCTGCCTAAAGCAGCACTTACTGGCACAACCCACCACAGCCAAGAAAGCATATGTCTCTGGATATGTGTATCATGCTTGTGTGTGTCACTGTATTACCTTGTGTTCAGTGTTTTGTAAGTGTATCTAACACACCCATGGCATCAGTGCAACGTATACAATATTTTCCTTATTCCTTTCGCCTCTCTCTGTCCTTTCTTACTTTGTGTTACCGAAACCCAATGCTAGCATGAAAGTAACTTAGTGGTAATGATCTACATCTTAGATTTCTGTGCCCAATGAAATCTGCTTAGCAACAAGTGTCATGACAGGCATCATTTGACAAGAAAAAGAAATCAGTTGACCTACATTTGGTAAAGAAAAGACAGTAAGAGATGCAAAATAGTTCTTTTGGTCATAGGTAATACTTCTCAATCCAAATAAGTTGATGAAATAATATAATGATTCATTTTTGGTTTTAATTTTGTTTCCATGCAGTCTACTTTTATGATGTTTGCCCTGGCTCTCCAAAAAAGTACAATAAAGTTTTAGGGAATTTTGTTTTTGGGAACTGTTACCTTTGATCAAGTCAAGCCAAAGAACACATTATTTGAGTGTTTTCATCCAAAAACACTAGTGGCTATTGCTGTTTAACCAGAACTACAGAACAAGTAGGGCGCATATTTGCATGCAAAGATATTTCCAGTCTCATAAGCAGCAACAAATATTTGTGTCACAGCAGTGAAAAGCAAGTGAAACTGAGAGATGGTCATGTTTTATTAAGCCTAATAATACCCACTAATCTGTGGTTTGGGTTACACAGTGCTTTTGTAGGTAATTAGAGATCATGTCATTTGCCCAGCCTGCTGAAAACATGCACTCCACCCTAATCCCACCCTCAATCCGCCTTTCTCACTGCACCTCCCTTTTTCTTTCCCCTCATTCGTTCTGTCACTTACACAAGCTCCTCCTTGTGCCTCCTGGTGAGCCGGCTTCCTGTCAACAAAGCATGTGCGCCCACGTAAACAAATATAATTCAGGTAGCTTCTCGTCAGAAAATATTCACCCAACATTTGTTTTCGTGCTCAGAATTCTTTCTGAAGAAGTTGATATTGGAGTCCATTGTGCTTTGTAGAACTTGTCAGATGTATTACTTAAGATTGCTGGCAAGTGCAACAGGTTTATGATGACCTAAACGCATACACTCGTTGCAGAGCATGCCATAGCCTTGGACTTCATGTAGACTTGAACTAAGCATGGTCATTTTTTAAAATTCAGAATGAAATGCTGTCTATCCTTTTTTTGTAGCATCCCCTCAATCAGTCACACATAATGTTCCTTTTAAATTAAATTGCAACCATCTTAAAAATGAAAAAAAATTTAAAAAAAAGGAAAGTTGAAATAACAACTGTTATTTCACTAAAGTTCTATTCTATTTCTAATTAACAATAAAGAAAATCTTTTAGGATCTCACTCAATTTTCTGTACTTCTGTTTTCAATTCCTATCACATTAAGCATACTTATGCTGCAAGTCGTTTTGCCAATGTGTGTATCAATTGTCAGTGAGATTTTAATTAGGGATGTGCCGATCGCATATTTTTGCACCCGAGTCCGAGTCACCTGATCTTGAGAATCTGCTAATAGCGAGTCCCAATCCGATACAAAAAAAAGTGTTGTTAAAAAAAAAAAAAAAAAAAAAAAAAAAACATTTCATTTTAAACATGTTACTGTCCCACTGAATTATTTTTAAACAAGAATACCTTAGAAAGATGCTTGTCTTTGTTAAATGCTTCATTGAGTGAGTCCACTCAAATCCACTCACGCTGCTGAGACAGCCTCAACACAATGAGTACACCAGTGTTTTTCAACCGTTGTGCTGATCGTCAGGTGTGCCGCGAGAAATTATCCAATCTTGCTCTTTTATTTTTTTAAATTTTATTTTATTTTTTTTACGTCTTTGGGCGGAGTTGCTGTAGGAAGGGAGGAGTAGTTAGGAAGTTCTAAGTCGTGGGCAGCTGAGTGAGGTATTGCTCATGTCGCGTTAAAAAACAGCTCGGATTTCTAGCCATTACCCACCTTGCTGGCTCCTTTGAAGGGCAACGCTACCAAGCTTCTCTGACATGATAAAGGTCTCAGAGCTGTCACTCATTGTTTACTTTAATAAGCAAACGCCAGATTCACAGGTAAGCAAGAAAAGCAGTAGGAGTGAGAGGCTGTGCAAGCATGATGCAGAGGAAAAAAATAATAATTAAAAACCCAAACCCGATCCTTTTCACCCGAAAAAATGGCGTGATCAGCCATCAGCCATTGGGACATCTCTAATTTTAATCAAACCATTAAAAAAAAAAAAAAGTGTTATTTCAGATATAGTTTGCAAAGGAATAGAATAGCACTATTATCTATAAATTGACCTTAATTAGCCTAACTTGATGATGGAAAAATACAGTATAAAGTACAGGTCTCAGTCGAATCTCGTGCACTATACCACTGTATGCTAGAGATCGACCACTATGGGTTTTTAAGGACTGATACCGATTATTAGTAGTTCGAGGGGCCGATAACCGATTTTTGGAGCCGATATTCATTTGCTGTAAAAGTGTAAAAATTGGCGTTAAAAAAATGAATGATTACAAACACTGAACTTCATTGAAATGCCTAAAGCATGTTTATTGAATCACACAAGTAGAAAATAATAGCTAATATTAGAGGGTGGCGTGATTCAGTGATAGAGTAGTCATTCCCCAACCCAGCCACTACGTAGATGAGGATACAGTGTGAAGCGCTTTGAGGGCCTTAAAAAGGTCGAAAAGCGCAACACAAGTGTAACTCCATTTACCATTACCATTTAAGCAATTAGAGCATGGGGTGAATTGTAGTGCAGGAGACAGTAGGCAGGTGAGAGAGGCATGGCTGCATCTGAACCAGTTTTAATTTGATTTTTTCATATTGGCCAGTCGGATTTACAAAAGGCCGATATCAATATACGTCAAATTTCCAAATATTAGAGCCAATAATCGGCCCGGCCGATAATCGGTCTATCGCTACTGTGTACTACACAAGTCAATTCAACATTGCTGTTGTTTATTCAGTCAAATACCATTTATTCCATTCATAATATTCCGTATTGAGTTTGCATACTTTAACATGGCAAAATTAGGACTGTGAAATCAAATTTATCAAAATGGACAAATCAGTAAGCTGTATTTACAAGTGGTACGATCAAGAAAATCTACACTGGGTTATCTGCTGTATATACTTGCTTACTTACACATTTGCCAGCTTTATTCATGACAATGACAAAAATAATAATCCCAGTTTGTCCAATTAAAGCGGGAAATTTAAATAATCATCTACTGTACATATGCACACACACACAAAAGCACACACAGGCACTTACATGGAGCATATAGCTCCGGGGCATTTCCTTTCCTACAACGACAACACCACAATATAATAGGACATTGAGTCACACGTGACACCAGCAACATGGATCAATTAAATCAGACACTGTCATTCTCTCTTGAAGGGCAAATCGGGGAAAAATATTACAGGAACAAGAATTTCTTTGCTTACTCCCTCAAAGTGTGTTTTGTATCCCTGATATAATAATCATAAATGAGCGAATTATCTCCTTTTGGTTGGAATTTTTGACTTGCCCTCCAGGGTTGTTTTTGAAGATGCTGATTTCCTTTAAAATGAATTCAGACTCATTGAAAGTTGACTTTCAGTTTTAATTTGATTGAGGCTGCAGATACTATGGCAAGCTGACATTTGGGATCAAGTTTACATCCTTTTAAGTGTCACGTTAATATACGCTGCCAGAGCTTTTTTGAACCTGGACTCACTATTTGACCTTTAGTTCATTTGGCATCCTTTTCATTATATTATCAGTACTCTTGTCAAACAATGACGGACTGGTTGATCGTTCTGTCTGCTAATCAGTGTGTGTTAATGACAAGAAGCCCCTGTCATTTGCATCGTCAGGAGAAGAATAAAACAATCCTTTCTATCAAAAAGAGTGAATGTTGCTTTGTTCTGTGCTTCTGTAGTTTACAGTATACCTCAAGAGGCTACCTTTCCTTAAAAGATAGATTAGTTAGGTTATGGAAAATTTTAACTGGCCTAATTTAAATGAATCAATGCATGAATAAATATAAGGTTAACTAGTGGTCTTGTATTACACGATTATGTGACCAATTATCAGTTTAAATATAATTTTATGCAGGACTGTTTGCACGGTATGATAACATAGCATTTTAAAAGTTACTTCTTAAGCTTTGACCCAGGTTGTCGTATTTCTTCATTCACCTTTTGCTCTTCCATGGCACACTTTCTAGATGAGCCTGTAATTAAGTCATCTTGGAACCTTGAGAAGCACTCTGTAGTGCGCTGAACTGAGACCAATCTGCCACTAATTGTCTCTAGTTTTAATTTCTAATGGAATTAGGGCCGGAGGGAGCTCTGCTTAATGAGATGCACTTACTGTGAATGCGTGCACTCTTTTATCTGTTTACTGTAACTGATTTAGCCCCAGTGGATAGGGAAGCAAGAGTGAGTAGATCAAGATGTTCCATATTGATGTTTTAAACGTGTTTCTGTTTATTCCACAAAGCACTCCAAGTATGTCTGAACCTTTCCTAAATGTAAATTTTCACACCATGAATGATAAATGTACCATCAAATGACTCATTGATGTTTGTATACTGACAGTGGATTTGGGTTAAGATTAAATGGCGGAATAGCCTCTCTTACAAATTGTGTGACAATGGGGATCTTATCCAAAGGCTTTTGGCCTTCGCGTCAAAGTTAGTGTGCGGTAAGCGTGGTTGGAGGCTGGAACTGGGAAAGTTGTTTACATAGCCTTGGGAGTGTTTGTGCCTTGATTTAGAGTCCAGGCATTTCAACATCCAAATAAATCGCTTGAGACTTGTAAACAGACAAGTAAACCTCTAACAGAAGAGATGTGACAGCTGTGTTTGAATTCTTTTTGGCAGTGTTAAATTGGAGCATTAAAAAAGAAAGAAAAAGAAATCCAGGCTGAATAAGTCAAAGGTGATTATGCATTTTCAGATACAGTATATATAAATGCCTTCTTCGAGTTTGAATTTGACCCAAAACAAGTTTTCAACAAGTTGTGTTAAGAGATGGAGGACATTTTAAAACCTTAACAGGAATATACAAATATGCAAAGCAATGTGGCCATGTGGGACACTTACAGTGAAAAAAGCTGCCAAGAGTGTTTACAAGTGTGTGGATGATTTATTTATTAATTGATTTTTAATGATCTCAATCAACAGTTAGTGTTGATTTTTATGATAAATTTTGATATATGTTTATCATTATTTATTTTTTTTGCCAAATATTTATATTTGATATGACTTGATAGTTTTCAAATTAAAGTTAAGGAGTTAAACTTCACCTTAAAAGTGTTAATTACAATACGTAAAATAAGAAAAACCTAGTTTTTTGTTTTGTCAAACTTGCACTAATGTACAATTTATGATTTATTGTGGTTGTGCAGGGCCGTTGATGCCGCTGGCCTGACATGCGCGAACGTTGATGAACAAGAACTTCTGTGATTTGCAGGACATTTTGATTGTTGACACCTCAAACGTACGTCGTTGCTTCAGTTCGATGCCACGCGGTGATCCGCCTGTTTTGGGCTGCTGAGAGGTGGATCATCATAATGCTTCAGAGCTCATCTTTTGCAGCAGTCGACTATGTGAGGTCTTGCAGTGTCATTGGTATAAAGGATAAATAATCCTTTTTCCACATCAAGCACAAATAATATCAGGTAACATCAGGGGTCGCGTTAACCGGATATTTTCCATCGTTGACCGGTTTTTTAAAACGGTGACGGAAAAAACTGAAGTCCGTCCGTCATTTTGACAGGTTGCAATTCACACCCCAGACCACAGGGTGGCGAGTTAGCATTTTAATTAGCTATTGTCTCTCTTAATGCATGACGTCGTTAGCTCTTCTGTCAGAATATTGTAGCGTCACCGGGGTCTGGCGGCGGCACCGTGATTGACACATCAACGCGAGGTTCTTACTGGTGCACCCGGTGTGCCAGCGCGTCATCCAATTGATGGACAAGATTGCCGCCTGTGTATAGACCCCAATCACATGACGTCACAACTCCGCCCCCCCTGACTGGAGCCGCCATATTGTGTGTCAGCTCGTCATGTTTACACATTACCGCTACGTACATGCCTCCTATTACGGCGTGTTTTTCTGCTCGTTAATATTAATAATCAAAATGGTGAAGGCGTGTGTGGCGGTTGGTTGCTGTAACAGAGAAGATAGACGGAGAGACTTGAAGTTCTACCGTATTCTGAGAGACCCGAAGATAAGAGCGAGATGGACTGCTGTAATTCGACAAGAAATCTGGGCACCAAACGATCACCACAGACTATGTAGTAGTCATTTTATATCCAGTAAGATGCATTTAATATATATTTAGAAGATTTTGGGCTGACAACCACAATTAAGATCATTGTGTGACGTTGGTGATTGGGGTCTATATCGTTGCCTCTTTTTCTTTGGGGGCGGAGTTGTTGGCAGTAAGCAGAGTAAAAAGGGAGAAAAATACCACGACTTCCGTGTCTAATTTTTCGCCGCCAAGCAAGCGTTACAATATTAATTAAAAATGAATGAAAACTAAATACTATTGAATATGTCATCATTATCATTTTAAAAATTTAAGTGACGGGTAAAAATAGACTATGACCGGATTTTTATGACCCTGTCAGTCAAAATGACAGACAACGAAAATGTCTAGCGCAACCTCTGGGTAACATATATCCTATACATATATCATATACATGTACATAAAACGCCCAGCACTATGAGCAACTCACCTTTACATTACTTGTTTCGTTCAAGCTAAGACGTTTTAATGTTTCAATGTTTCTGTGGTTATTTTATTTTGATATTTTTAAACAGTGAGCAATATGACAATGCTACTAATATGTGCTTTTTAGGTTCCACTGGAGTAAACATCTCGCTGATTCATGTATGCTTCATCTCCTTAACATCTGTTATGGATGGATGCTTTTATCACATCTGAATAGTATTACACAGTACTGTCATCCTTTCGATCCGTTATGTTAATGATACATGCTCACACACACACAGACACAAACAAACAGTTAAGTGATTTACAAGCACCAAAGGTATGAAAGAAAAATTTTCCCAAAGACTAATGGCTTTATGAATCTTTCAAACACTTTAGTGACTTCACTGTAATTTTTTTACCTTATCGCTTCAGAGTGCAGTTTGCTTTTGCGACTAGCTCAAGGCCCTTCCTCTTATTGTTGCAATATGTCAGAGCATTGTTTGAATGAGGTCACCCATTACCGATCTGGCCCGAGGCCAGCTTGACTTCAGCTGATTTAATTGAATCTCCAACATGAGTCAAACTCAAACAAGCAGAGACTGCCTTGCCATGACAGTCTCATTACTCCACATTAAGAACTCATTTCACAATGCATTGTGACTCCGGCCATGACAAATGGTGAAAGGAGATGAAATCAAATAAGTGAGTACATTTTGCAAGACCTCTCTTGGAATTTGCAAGATGAAATTCCTCGAGTACTGCTATATGTGCTTTATCGAAGAGCCAAAATGCCCCCCCCCCCTTCATGTATAAATGAATGTGAATGCCTTCTGGGTTTAAATGTTCCTGTGTTTGCCATATACAGTAATGGAATCACATCCAATGCCATTTTCCCTCTAAAATTGAATTTTTGTCAAAGTGCTCTGGATTCAACCTGCCTTGTCACTCAAGCTTGAGACAGTGGTGAGAGAGGAAAAAAAATATGTGAATGGAACCTTTCAGCACACATTTTCACTGTGAGCGAAGCAAATAATGACGCCTTTATCACGTCTGCCACACGACAAACAAAGAGGCCTTTCTTGTCATAAACGACAAGATGTAATATCAGGCACTATAATGACATACGTTATGCATGTAACATTTGTAGCATCTCTAACAACATTTCAGCAATTCATCAGCTCCAACCTCAACTAAATTTCTCAATTAAGCGTGCATTCTTTGAGAGCCACTGGTACCTCGGCCAGAGCCCACGGGGGGGCAATGTATGGCATGCTCAGTGTGCCAGCACCCCCCCACAATAGGGAAGGAAATGTTGAGACTACGAGGGCTGCACAGTGGAGATATGGCAGTGTTTGCTTAGGGCTAGGTATCGGGCACAAAAACAAATATGGTTGCCCTTAATGAGCCTGTTTGCCTGCCAAAGGTAAAGACAGCTGTTGTCTCCAAACACAAAGGAACAGGCCTCAGTGCCCATAGTAACACCACCCTGTGTACTCAAGACTGAAATATTAAGTCCTCTTTATGGAAATAATAGTGAGTCAATCCTGAGTCAAATGTAAATTGTGCACAGGCAGTGTTGTTTTATATGAATTGCAACTTGTATATTATTAATGGCTCATTATAAAACGTTGCAACTGAAATTGAATTGTTACTACTGTCCAGAAACGTTTGTACTCCTTGTCTGTCTGTGCAGCGGGCAGCACAGTGGTATGTGGTTATGATGTCTGCCTCAATTGAGATAATAGGTCACTGGTTCAAATCTTTGCTCAGGCCTGCATTTGTGGAGTTTTCATGTTCTTCTTCATTAGCCTGCAGCTTGCCCAAAGTCAGCTGGTGTAGGTTCCAGCTTCCCTGAAGTCCTAACGACGACAAAGGCAATTCCTTTGAAATGAACAGATTTAAAATTTAAACAGTTTTTGGGTTAAAAATCTATATGGAATATTTGATGTGTAAAAGAAAAAACGGTTTGTACGCCCAATGGCTTTTTAAAGAATGGAGGAATGGGTGTCTGAATTGTTACTGGTTGATAGATTTCTCAGTCATAGGTAACAAAAATACATAGCTAGTTGTAGTTTATCTAGGTTTAGTTGAATAAAAATGATCATTACTCTGTATTAAATAGAAAATATTTATTAAAATGGAAACTAGCACCCTCTGCAGGATATGTGTAATGTGTGCAGTATCCCCTACCTTTGGTCTGTGCAAAGAACGTACGGTTAAAAGTTATATTGCTTAAGGAGCTGTGAAATAGCAAATGTGCGTTAAGAACTTGCCTTTCTGTTTGATAAAGCAGAACACTCATCATTGAACTGTTTGGAGAGGCCTTACCTACTCCAATTTTTAGCATCTGTCCTTTGGGACCGCAATAATGGCTCTAAAAACCTCTTCTCGTAAAAGTGTCCTCACATAAGGACACTAATGCACATGGATTTAGGCAAAGTGGTGGCCACAGTGAGAAAATTAGTACATTTCTAGCTGCACTTGTCTGACTCAATCAACACACACTGCTAGCCGCAGTTCATACTAATTCCGGACAAAAGTAACTATAAGGGTGAGATACACCTTTACCTCGAGAAAAATCTTTAAACGCCTCACCGTCATCAGCATCAATATGGTTTGTATTATAACAACACCTAAATTCCCTAACTCATAAATACATTTATTTAATTAATGTGTTTAACTAAACCAAACACATTCAATGTTTTACACTAAACAAAGGCTTGTATCATTTTTATCAATGTACAAAAATAGTAATCAAGTTTCTGCAGCGCAGTTTAGATACACTTCCACAATCTTTCAACAGATTCAGAGAATTCAACTGAAGGCTTATATTTTTTATTATGTAGTTTTAGCAAATCCATACCAATAGATAAGATACTAATACATTTTATTGTGTGTTTCGTTTGTTCTTATGTAGAATAACTGCATGTGAGGCATTTGGTTACCTGATAGCTGCATGAGAGATGTACTGTAGTAGAAACACCAAGTCAATATCACCGTAGGGTGAATTTGAGAGCTCCCAATTGCACACCAAAAAATTAAGATTTTCCACTTCATATACAGTAAATTCTAATAAGTACAGTGGGGCAAATAAGAATTTAGTCAACCACCAAGTGTGCAAGTTCTCCTACTTGAAAAGATTAGAGAGGCCTGTAATTGTCAACATGGGTAAACCTCAACCATGAGAGACATAATGTGGGGAAAAAAAACAGAAAATCACATTGTTTGATTTTTAAGAATTTATTTCCAAATTAGAGTGGAAAATAAGTATTTGGTCACCTACAAACAAGCAAGATTTCTGGCTGTCAAAGAGGTCTAACTTCTTCTAACGAGGTCTAACGAGGACCACTCATTACCTGTATTCATGGCACCTGTTTTAACTCATTATCGGTATAAAAGACACCTGTCCACAATCTCAGTCAGTCACACTCCAAACTCCACTATGCTCAAGACCAAAGAGCTGTCGAAGGACACCAGAGACAAAACTGAATCTGCAATAGGTAAAACACTTGGTGTAAAGAAATCAACTGTGGGAGCAATTATTAGAAAATGGAAGACATACAAGACCACTGATAATCTCCCTCGATCTGGGGCTCCATTCAAGATATCACCCCGTGGCGTCAAAATGATAACAAGAACGGTGAGCAAAAATCCCAGAACCATACGGGGCGACCTAGTGAATGACCTACAGAGAGCTGGGACCACAGTAAGAAAGGCTACTTTCAGTAGCACAATGCGCCGCCAGGGACTCAAATCCTGCACTGCCAGACGTGTCCCCCTGCTGAAGAAAGTACACGTCCAGGCCCGTCTGCGGTTCGCTAGAGAGAATTTAGATGATCCAGAAGAGGACTGGGAGAATGTGTTATGGTCAGATGAAACCAAAATAGAACTTTTTGGTAGAAACATAGGTTCTCGTGTTTGGAGGAGAAAGAATACTGAATTGCATCCGAAGAACAACATACCCACTGTGAAGCATGGGGGTGGAAACATCATGCTATGGTGCTGTTTTTTTGCAAAGTGACCAGGACAACTGATCTGTGTAAAGGAAAGAATGAATAGGGCCATGTACCTGGAGATTTTGAGTGAAAATCTCCTTCCATCAGCAAGGGCATTGAAGATGAGATGTGGCTGGGTCTTTCAGCATGACAATGATCCCAAACAAAACAGCCAGGGCAACGAAGGAGTGGGTTCGTAAGAATCATTTCAAGGTCCTGGAGTGGCCTCGCCAGACTCCAGATGTCAACCCCATAAAAATCTGTGGAGGGAGTTGAAAGTCCATGTTACCCAACGACAGCCCCAAAACATCACTGCTCTAGAGGAGATCTGCATGGAGGAATGGGCCAAAATACCAGCAACAGTGTGTGTAAAGCTTGTGAAATGTTACAGAAAACGTTTGGCCTCCGTTATTGCCAACAAAGGGTACATAACAAAGTATTGAGATTAACTTTTGGTATTGACCAAATTCTTATTTTCCACCATGATTTGCAAATAAATTCTTTAAAAATCAAACAATGTGATTTTCTGTTTTTTTTTTTTCCCCACATTCTGTCTCTCGTGGTTGAGGTTTACCCATGTTGACAATTACAGGCCTCTCTAATATTTTCAAGTGGGAGATCCTGCACAATTAGTGGTTGACTAAATACTTATTTACCCCACTGTAAGTGTTTTGCTGTCAGAAATCAAGCAGGCAATGTACAATCACACCACAGAATATTTGAGTTTGCTGACAAGGTGGACAATGTCATAAGGTAGAATTTATTTTATTTTATGTATTTATTTATTTATTTATTTATTATTTTAATAATAGCATTTAATGAGCACATGGTGGACCTTCACTTACTGCAGTTTGTAATTTGGCAATATGCTGTGCATTTAAAAAAAAATAGGTCAAGAACATTTAAAGAAGTTTTTAGTATTAACTGATATTTCACTTAGACAGAATGGATATGTCAAAGACAGAAATAGAATGAAATAAAAAACAAACTATTTTGGCGTGTCTTGATATTGCCTGTATGACCTAGAAGTAGAATATTTTTGGATGGTGTTTGAGAAATCTCTGGCCCCATCTGACTTTATTTTAATGAGTATTTTAAAATAAGTATGAGGGGAATTAGCCAATTAATGACTGCAGACACAGAAGGTGCGTTGTGCATTTTTTTCCTGCAGTCAGCATTTTTGGGACTTGATGAAAACGTATCTCTTAGCTTTGTAATTGATTGTTTATTCACAAAAGTATAACATAAATATTACGAATTATATTAAGAAAGTTTGATATACTCCCTTTATGGTTGTTTTTATATTGTGTTCATGATTAAAATGCAGCTGTACAGATTATGATGTAATGGTTTAATCAGAGAAAATAGGGAATATACAGCACAGTTAAATATACACTATACTGTATGCTACATGACTATAACTAATGTTACAAATAGCGGTTGACCGATAAATCGGCCGGCAGATATATCGGGCCGATATATGGACTTTTTTTCAACATCAGCCATTGGCCAATTAACAACAACAAAAAGAGCCGATAAAAAAAGGCAGCTGTGGCTGCCAGAAGGACCCTGCAGCAGCTTGACGGTAGGCTGCTACAGGAAGCTTCAAGCTTGCCTGTTTTTTAAATACAGTGATCCCTCGTTCTTTGCGGTTAATGGAAATCCAGAACCCGCATAAGTATTCAGATTTAGCATTGGAAAGAGATACATATCAGACATGTTTTTTTTTCATTTAATTTCCCAAATTAATTTTAAAAGAAAGCTTTTATTTATATATATACAGTATCTTAATAAATGGTTTTTACGCAGCTCAAATGTAGAATCATGATAGGTTTTAAACATGTTACTGTCCCACCAAATTATTTTTAAACAAGAATAAAGTAGAAAAATGCGTGTCTTTATTAAATGCTTCATTGAGTGCGTCCACTCAAATCCGCCCAAGCCGCTCACTTACACACAACGAGTTGCCACGGCAACTGTTTAACAAGTTAAACGATGATTGTCGTATGCCTCGCTTTGAAGTTTTAGCTTCCAAGCATCACTGGCAAGGACAAACATTAAGGTCTGTCAATCATTGTTAACTTTAATAAGCCACTCCAGGGCACTGCCTGACCAAAAAAAGCAGCAGGAGGGAGAGTGAGACGACGTGATCGGAATCGGGACAGCTCATCTGTATTTATTTATTTTTCAAAAATACACGGTGGACTGAGGGTGCAAAATTTGAAGCGCAAAATGGCGAGGGATCACTGTATTGTAAGTTTTTTTTTTATCTTGCCTGAGAGAATATGCAATGTTGCTTTAGCCTTTTAAGGTGTTTACTGAGTGATCCTTACACTCTAAATATAACTTGTAGTGTTAGCATAGCATTTACGTTAGCATTAGCTTTAGCATTGCGAGCATCCGCTTAAACCAGGGGTGTCAAACCAATTCCACAAAGGGCCAAGAGAGTCCTGGATTTCATTTTAACTAAGACTGCGCAAAAAGATTAACCTCTGAATTTTCTGCTGAAACAAGAAGCACCTGACTGCAGTCAGCTGATTGCACTTGTAGGAGATCAGATTGGTGAAAAGATGACGTCTTCATTGGTTGGAGCGAAATCCAGGACCCTCTTGGCCCTTTGTGGAATTGGTTTGACACCACTGGCTTAAAATGCCTGTGACACGAAAAAGCATGTTTATTTCATAATACACGCGGTATTTTATGCCCCTGAATGATATGGACCGCTTGGATGTGTGTGGAAGCGATCGCTATTTTTATTTAGTTTTTTGAATCCCGCGCCATGGAAATGAGTGACCTCCGGCTTCGGTCTTGCATTGAGGAGGAGGGCGCTGTGACGTGTACGGTAGAAGACGTCCTCTTCACGCTACAGTGTACTGTTGTGTATGAGGACGAAGGATTCAGCTGATTTTGCGGATTAATACGTTTATTTTTCGCATCACGCTAGCCAAACGGCTGCAGAAAAATCATTCTGTATGAGGGAGAGGCGTATGCACCTTTTTGGAGTTTCAAAAGGTTCCCATTCACCGTAGATATTTACTGTGGGACCATTGTACTTACGAGGAAGTGAGTAAACATCTTGTTTTGTATTATGTCAAATACGAATACAGCGATTACAAAGTAAACACTACAAACTTCCTTTAAATAAAGGACTACTTACGTTTGATCATTGATAGGCATGTAAAAAGCTCTCCTAATGCTCTTTAGCAGCAGCACGTTAGCTGCACAACAACTCCAGCCACCCTCCTCCGGGGAACGAACTGTAAATTGCTCTCCGCCGGGCGGTTTGCCGATCCGCAAAGACAATCGACAACCGGGTCGTCATGTCAAATAATCCAGGCTAGTTATGTGTGATTTTCCGCTTCGAAGACTTTGAAACATCACTTGGTTCGGGTTAGCATGTCGGCTAGCTGTCACGCCTTCTGGTTTGTTTACATTCTCCGAAGCTGGGGAAGGGAAATAACATATGTCCGATTTAGGTGTCATAAAATATCGTTCGGGAGGTGCGACAGTAAAGGTGAAGTCGACAGTTTTGACCATTATGGAGTAATTTTGCCATGTCGTCCTGAATAAATGCATTTTTATTATTTCATATTCCATTCAGCACAAGACTGTTATTTGTCATGACCATGCCATTTATTTAGCAATTGGGGAAAATACTTGGATAAAAAGAATATCCTATAAAAATATTGAAGTAAAGAGACAGAAACAATGACATTTTGCCGCTCTCTTCGTCGCGTTTTCCTCGTTTTGAATAGTTCCCCCTTGACGGGCTGACTGGTCTTTCTCAAGCCATTTATATAGCTATTGGGGAAAAATACTTGGATAAAAAGAATATCCTGTAAAAATATTGGAGTAGAGAGACTGAAACAATGACATTTTGCGGCTCTCTTCGTCGCGTTTTCCTCGTTCTGAATAATTCCCCCTCAATGGGCTGAAAAGTAAAACCGATGAGCCCAGTCTACCGCTGACGTCATCCACCTGTTGGGGACGTTAAAGCCCTATAATGGTAGGCGTGGCTAACCGGCAGATTAAATGACTAATTTCTTGTCATCTGTGCTTTGCTAAATTGTTGTATATAGTCGAATCGTCTCAAAATATGATTCTAATTCACATAATAATGCCATTTAAGACTTTTTTTCTTGTGTCATATACTCTTTAAACTCTCACTCTCACTTGTTTACATCTTATTGTGACGTATTGGTGGGTTAAATTATTTGAAAATAATGTATTGTTCTTGCTGAATGTGTATAATCATAAAAAGAAGTGCTGCTTTCGTTGGTTTTGTAGCACTAGACTGAATTAATCCTTTAAGTCTCAGGTCGTCATTGTAAACTTGAAGCTGTTGAAGCATTTTTTTTTTAATGCCTTTTCTCATCTATGTGCTGAAAAAAAAAGTATGTCGGCCTCAAACATCGGCTTACAAAATTGGCTTTGGATATCGGCAATCAGCTGAAAATTTTTTTTAGATATCGGTATCAGCATTTGAAAATCTCATATCGGTCGACATCTAGTTACAAAGATGCACCAATTAATCAATAGCACAGTAAGAGGGAGGACAGGGAAGACTAGGGTATGACAGGGCAGGTTAAGTGTGCAAGCGATGCTTTTGATGCACATTCAGTAACTCACATTAAGAGCTATTGCCTGTGAGAATTAGTGAGTTGTCATCCTAATATTAACTGTGTTATTTTCACTTCCGGCACCAACAGTTATGTCCCAAAATGTGTCTACCTATTCAAAAGTGTACCTAATCTGAGATGCATATTAGACATGCCTACACTCTTTTATTGTTTAAATGGTAGTTGCACCAACATTTGACTGCTCACAGCCAGAGTGAATATAGGGAAAACAAAAGCAATCAAATGTGATCGCAAATGATGATTTTGATGAGAATCTAGCCTTGAATTGCATTTGCACACTTTCGAGGCCACCCTCCATTATATGACTTTGGCGACTTTTCGAGTTTACTTGCATGTTGGATGAGCTACTGTACTATATTCTTTTGCCTATTCTTCTCTTAGTTTTTTAAAGATGGTAAACTTCATACATGTTTAAGGTGAAGAGTGCACCAGTCAGAGATTATATTTAAATAGCCTGTGCTGGTTGTTGATTGAGAATAAAAAGCCAATTATCATAATAGGATACGGGACATAATGACAGAATTAAATGAGTGTGACAGACACACAATAGGCCTGCTCTGTCATCGCATTAGCCCAGCTCTCCTATTAGAATTAATCTGGTTTGATTAAAAATGCAAATGGCTCAGTTGCTAACAGAGTTAACATGCTTTTATAAAATTCCACTGATTTAATTGCATGAAAAATGAATCACAGAGATTTGCGACTGAAACTTTCATTCATTCATTCATTCAAGGGTGCTGGATACTATCCCAGTAGGCGAGTCCCACCCTGAATCGGTTTCCATTTATTTATTTAAGTATTTTATTTATTAATTTATTCGCCCTTTATACATTTCCATGGAGAAACAAGTATTCTCACAGGGCCACATGCAAAGGTAATGAGATTAGTGTTTCTCTTTCCTCTTCACAAGCTGATTGTTTGGTTCATTGAACCAAGACGAATTGTTATATCGTTGCCACATAAGGTGTTTTGTATTGTATACCTACTGTATTGTCTTTGCTAAGAGAATTGCAAAATGCCTTGCATAATATCGTATGTCATATACTGTAATGATAATGACTGACTTCTGAATTCCATAAATGATGACAGTTTTATTTTATGCAACTGACACTGTTATGAAACAGGCTATCCGGGTCACGTGGGTGTTAGGTAACTTCCCAACTGTATAAACATGTGTTTAAAATGACAGTACAGCTTAGCTGAATGTCTACCAGCTGATTTCTATGTTGTATGTGGCCTTAGTTCAGACAATGCTAGTTTTACATCATGACATGATTGACAGTAGCAGTAAATTTGTCATAGCACATTGTACACCCAGTGATGTCATTGACAAATGCACCGGGATCTTGATTTGATGGGAATATCAGAAAGAAATGGGGAATCCTGTTGCAATAAAAACACCTTTTATTTTACCGCTGTAAAATACTGTGAAGAGATGATCTTTTTGACTGGTAAGATTGACACGCAGTCATCAATAACAAAAACTGAGTAAAAATCTACTGGAAGAATGAATACTCTTTGAATTTTTTTTTTCATAATTGGATTAGGTTAGATTTAATTAAATTTCAGTTATACAATATTTATTTACAGCACATTTTACAGCGACAGTTCTTAAAGTACTCAAAAAAATAAAGTTGAATTGAAATATTACAGGAGTGAGGTTTTAACATTATGAGAAATATTGGTTGCGACGGTGGCTGTGGGTCAGGGAGGGTGGTTAGTGGTGAGTCGGGCGCGGGTGGCGGTGGTGCGTCCTCTCATCCTTTCCCCGAGGGCTGGTTAATGGGGGTGCGGATGGTCTGGGGGACCCTCCCAGAGCGATGGCGGTAGCCCCTTTGCCGGAGCTGAGGGAGGAGGGGTGGGTCGCACTCGCTCCCCCCCTTGGTTGGCTGGGGCTGTATAAGATTTTTGGTTGTCATGACATGAAATTTATGACTGACATGTGATCAAGGCAAATTAGCTATAATCTAAGCATGTCTACTCCCCAGTTTATTTGTTTTCTTTATGTTCCGTGACAAATAATTCAGATAACTTTTTTGTACCACTATTATCTTGAAGATGTTGACTGCCAGTGTTTAGCAAAGTAATATAAAAACCCATATACTACAAAATGGTAACGAGGAGACAGGATGCAATGGCGCCAAAGCTGCTGTGCCTTCTTTCATAATTTGTGTTGTACTCTGAGGAAGGACTTATGTCTACACAAAGATGCATGCACAAACATGCCCCCCCCCACACACACACATACCAACACAGTTGATTCTATACAAAGTCGCATTGCTTGAATTCTGCCCTACAATTGATTGTGAACTGCCAGTCCCCATCATCTGCTTCCCATGCTCAATTCACTCTCTGTGCAACATTGACCTTGCTAAAAGTGCAAATAGTTCAATTCCGTCTTTCGTTATGGAGTGCATCATTCATTCATTCTTGGGACAACTGAATATTTGATAACCAGGGCTAGACTGGCAATTGGGTGGCATTTCTTTTGGGGATGATTGCTACCGTATTTTTTGGACTATAAGTCGCACCTGAGAATAGTCGCACCAGCCAAAAAATGCGCAATGGAAAGGGAAAAAAAACATATATAAGTCACACCGGAGTATAAGTGGCATTTTTGGGGTTGGAAATTTATTTGATAAAATCCAGCACCAAGAGCAGACATTTAATCTTGAATGGGCAATTTAAAATACAATAGAGAACAAAAGGCTGAATAGGTGTACGGTATTCTAACATTACGTGACGCTAGAAGTTAGACCGGGCCTAAAAGAATCCAGCCCGACCCGACCGGCCCGCGGGTATTACAGCCCGACGCGGCCAGAGCCTGATCAATGAACTTGATTTGCTTGCCTGAGCCCGAAAAACCCTGAAATTTTTATTGTTTTATTTGTAGGCACGAGCCCGAAAAAAAAACTAAATTTCATGTTTATTTGTGAGGACTCAGGAGAAGGAGGAAATGCGAGGATGCGATGCATGGTTGCGTTTTGTTTGATCATGTTTGTGACGATGCCGGTGCACATATGCATAATGATTACAAATTAAAGCCTGTCTTTTGTAACGAATTCTCCCAGTTAAACAAGACGGTAAGATGGATATTCAATAAACATTCATATCTTTTATATTTGCGTGTCTGTTCTAACAGGCGGATAGTGGCTTTGACATTTATTTTAATCTCCTCGAGTTGGCAGAAAAAAAAACTCAATGTTTAAATAGGCTACATATTTTATGATTATTATAAATGCATTTACACAACGAAATAACGCTGGAAACATTTGTTAAATATATTTCTCATATGAGACCAAAGCGCCACATTCGTTTACATTCAGCGAATCCGACACAGGTTTCCGGATAGCATTTTCAACAATCAATTTGACTGCTTTCCATATCCCACTTCTACCGCAGATGTTTGCTTTTCAATTCCCCTGTCTTTAGTTTTTTTTTCACTCCTATAGCTGCTCCATATCGAAAAGGAAATAGTAGGTCAAAAATGTAATGGATGCGGACTCGTGGAGGGGAAATTATTTATTTTATTTAACATCCATACATCGTTTTATTATAAATATATGAAGATATATTTATTTTTAAAAAAGTTAGCCAGAGAGAAGTCAGCCCGACCGGACCGTAAATAATCACACATAAGTCGCTCTACAGTATAAGACGCACCCTCTGCCAAACTATGAAAACAACTGCGACTTAAAGTCCGAAAAATACGGTATTTTGTTTTTCCAAGAGAATGGCCCACAATTTTGAAGGGGCAGTCAAATCGTCTCCTTTCAACATACTGTGGAAAGAAAATGTGACCACTCAGAATATACAGTGAGGAAAATACTAGTAAGTATTTGAACACCCTCCGATTTTGCCCATCATTTCTAAGTAGGAGAACTTGCAAAATTGCTGGGTGTTCAAATACTTATTTTCCTCACTGTAGGATTAAAATGGCCCTGTCCCTTCTCACAATCCATCTTGTTCTCCAAGCAATATATAAAGGAAGGAGGGGAAAAATAGTCACAATGAAGTTGTGGTCAAGATATGAAAGAGTCGCTTTTTAGATTGTTCAATATGTTCAGAAATAACATAGGACTGCTGTAGCCTCCGCGTCTGTCAAATCACTGCTCCTGCAGCAGAAGGTTGAACAGGTGAACGGCAGCAGGAAGGCAGAGGAGCAACACAGATCGATGGAAGCTTCTGAAGTGGTGGTCTGAGTGAGCAAAAAAATATAACGTGACTGAAAGCAAGTTCTGAAGTTTGGTTGAAAAGGAACTTTGGCATGGTTGATGAATAATGTTAGCTAACTCTATTGTCTTCAACTAAAATTAAGTAAAATTTTGAAAAAATTATGAATTGACTGATATGTATCCATTGGCTTTTTGAAAAACATAAAATATCACATATACGTCTCCAAAATGTGGCAGCTGAAGCACCTCATTACGTTAAAATATCAGTCATGGCCAGTGTTGTTAATAACGGCGTTAGAATATAATGGCGTTATTTTCTTCAGTAGTGAGTAATCTAATCAATTACTTTTCCCATCTTGGCAACGCCGTTACCGTTACTGAGGCGGGAAAGGCGTGCGTTACTATGCATTGCGATGTTGCTTGACGACCGTGAGAAAAGTCTGAAAAAGACGGACTCACGGAGACGAGAGAGCTGAGCAAAAGTGGGGAAGAGGCAAGGGAGTGTGACGCTGTTGCAAACGCGATGCTACTATGCTAGGTGGCTCCAATAATACCTGACTGTGGCCGATAGCCTCCAAACTACGCCCACATGATGCTTCGGTAGATATCACATACATACAGAACTAGATGCAAATGACAGACACGGTGGCATTAGCAACAAGTATACCTTAATTTCCCGAATATAAGGCGCACCCATGTGTAATGCGCACCCCAAACTTACTTGTAAAATCTAGGGAAAATTATTGTACCCGTTTATAACGCGCACCCTAATTTTAGCACCAGTAACTATAACAATACAAGAAACAAGAACTCGTGTACAAATACAGAAATGTCATTTTACTGACTGGTGAAACACAGCACAAGTACAGCACATTGGTAGTTCAAAACATTACCATAAACTGACAATATTTACGGTAATAATATGATTTGACAACTTCTCCAACTTACCAGAATCTAGGAGAAAACAAAACAGATGTGACTTTTCTTTTAAAGGCCGCTGTATAACTTGCTTGTTTCATCATGATGAATGAAAGTGAGAACGTAAGTCGGAAATCCGTGAGAGCTCATCTCTGTCAACACGACAGTAACAATAGGAACTATTGTTATTTGGGTTTGAGTTTCCCGAGGGGCAGATATAGTTGACGGACACAGTTTGTTATGGTCCGAGTTGCAGAGCTGCAATAAACGTTGACTCAGATGAGTTCAAGAAACTAAATTCTGTGCTTTATGAAGAGTGAAAAAAGCAGAATTTAACACAGACGAAATCATTCGGCCGATTAGAGTGAAGTATTACCGAAACAAAATGGTGACGTCACAGCAAGGGTCGCAGCATACGTTTCTTCAACACAACGTGGCCGTGTCAATTAAAAAAATCGGTTTATATATACATATATAATATATATATATATATATATTTCTGTCTCCATCCATGTACCTGTTTATAGTGCGCACGATGATTTTACAAGTTGATTTTGGGGGAAAAAAGTGCGCGTTATATTAGGGAAATTACGGTAATAAAGAACTAGATGCGTTAATAAACAGCCGCCACCTTAAAGCAGTAGACTTCTCAAGAAGGCTCTGTTGTAGAAAACCTTCCTAGCGAACCTAAGTAACTTTTTATCTAAAATACTCCTAAATCGGCAAAACTTAAATCTATCTTGAAATGATGAAACAGTTTTAAAAGCTACACATGTCGAAAATAGACAGAAGGGAACTAATGCAAAAACGGGAGATATTTTTAACAACTTTAACGGTTGATTCACTACATTAAATGACTTCCACATATAGCAAAGGTTACTATGTAGTTATCGCAATATCCGCAATACCCCTGTGTCTAGTTAAGTTTAGGGTAAAGAATTGGGCTAGGGCCAATGGTCCCAAAAACCCTTTAAACTTCACATTGTGTGACCTGTTTTTTGTTGTTGTTGTTGTTTTGTTTTTTGAGATAAAAAAACATGAAAATTATCACCAGTTACTTTGCCGAGTAACGAATTACTCTTACATTCAGGTAACTGAGTTACTAACGCAAATACTTTTTTGGAGAAGTAATTTGTATCTGTAATTAATTACTTTTTAAAAGTAAGATTAACAACACTGGTCATGACTCATGGCACAGAACTGTTGCAGCAAGTAACCATTTTAGGTTACCTCAAAGAGTTGTAGTTCCTATTTACTGTATATTATTAATGAGTGTGACTGTATAATGCTTTCGATTGGTAGCAATAGTCAATCATTAAAAGGTCAAAATAATAATTCATAGTTTTGCAATTTAAAACATTACTCAAGTGAGCATCATTAGGTGTATAAAATATTTTGGGAAAAAGGTTTTTCACATTGAATACATAAGAGTAGGTCAGAGTGTGGTCAGTTTTCCTGAAGTCTAGGCTTATGTGCCCAGAAATTATCTGTGCTTGAATGAAGATTTAACCTGGAAAGGGGAAACATTTTGAAAATACTTGAAAATTTCATCAGATCAGATTTTACATTGAGTATACAGTAGATCCTTTCACTATTATCTTACCTTGGAACACAGTACATCCATTTTGCAACAAGTAGTATAGAAATGGCATCATCAGGCTTCAAATAAATTCTGGTCATGTCGCTGAAAAAAAATTCTTTTTAAATTATGTATTTTGCATGAAAGAAAAATAAGACTGCGTTGACAGGGCAGTATTAATTTTAAACTTGGTGTTCGGACATCAGCGCAATATGTTGAAATGGAAAGTATGCTATCGATCTGTGTGCATTAGCGTTCTACAGTAACATGAGGATTGAGTGGTAAAACAAAAGAGGCACTGTATTTGGCGCTGGAGGCGAGCTAGAGTTTAAAGAGGACAGCGAACTTCAAGGAATCTCGTGGCATGTCATTGTTTATCGTTTAAAATCTCAATGTATATTTGTCTTTTGGAGGAAGAATTTTATCCACTTCTAAACATCTGGAAAGGATTTTGGCTGCTTAAGACTACAAAAGCTCAATCCACTGTTTGCCCTGCAGTGGGAGCTTCTATTATGGGCCCATATTTCACATTTGAACACTTTTAATTCTATCAACTATAATCATTTATTTGCAAAACCGCTTCCATAAGAGCTCATCGTTAGGTCATGTATTGTCCAAAAGAGATAGTTTAGTTATATTACCCAGCTTATGCTGATTTGTTTCAAAATTATCCTATTAACACATTGGGCCGTTTTGTAAACTACACCCGCTAGCGCCAGCGTTAAAGCGATCCTCGAAAGACTTGTAGGCTGTAACTAGCGCACAATTGTTCTCTTTTACTAAAATGTTATTATAAACACATAAAATATTGCCATTGATGTAAAAATCTATAATACTGAGTACATGTTTTGACCTATGGAGGGCCCATGTTTTATGGACGCTCGACCTGATGATGTAGATTGTCACAGTCACTCGACGAATACTACCGGGTTACTGCAATTCTACGCGGCGAGACGTCCAACACATGCGCTCATTGGTTAAAAGCGGCGAGTAGTTACTATTTGTGTTTCTATTGAGTTTTTTTAAATACCTTTTCATTGCTTCAAAATACTTTTTGCATGTGTTTCCCTCTCATACTTTTAAGCATAGTGTTTTCTTGTGGTAGCTTTAAAGCAGATTATTGATCTGTTAACCACATTAGTCATGTAGCATATTTAAACCACCCTTATTTGATATTACTTTGTTTAAGTACTTTCTTAAGGCATCTTTAGTATGTTCTGTCTGTATGCATCCAAACAAAGAATGCTGAAAGCGCACGTTAGTGCTTTGGGTTTCAAATTCGCCTCTTGTAGCACATTTCGCCGGTGTAGCACATTTTGGTAGAACACCGTTTTTTTCCCTACTCTCGTCACATCTCATCCTGTCTTTCCTGTTCATTTTGCTTTTGCTGTTCGTTTTGTGAAATATCGACAGTGCTGTCATGTTCATTAATGTTCCTCCCGCTTTAAAAATACAGGGTCGAACAGATAAATCAATCAATCAGAGTCATACTCTGGAAGCCCGGCAGCGTAACCATGTGTCGTCACCGCCCTGTGATGTCAACTACAATGGCGACCTATTAGTTATATGAATTTTACAAATTGTATGAAACGAAAACATCAAGGGGTTTTAATATCAAATTATTTTAATTAACTTATTTTATTAACGTGTAAGAACTACAAGTCTTTCTATCCGTGGATCCCCTTAAAGGAGAGTGTATTTTCATGCCATTGCAGACCAGTCTGTACATGGTGGCAGCTCAAGTTTGCTTCCCAGATGGGATGAAACAAGTCAGGCAGTAGGATCCAGAACAACACTTATTACATATGCATGTTTATTCTGTTAAAAAAATCTTATAAGATGTGTTTCCACTGGGTCGAGTAGATAGTATAACATTTTTGTATAATACCCTAAAAAGGTCATGCATTTCTACTGCCAAAGGTTTAATTCACAAAGAAGCGCTGGCGTTATTAAAAGAGTGGAAGAAGAACTAGTAGATGAAGAAAAGCTTATTTGACAAAACTTGTTTTTGGCAGCGTACAAAGAGCATATGCTTGGGAGTTTTGTCATTTTTCCTGTCTATGAATGTTGTCGAGGCGCTTGTGTGTGTATATATACAGTATAAACTTATGTATAAAATTTTTTGAGAAGTTTATTGTTTCGAATTGACACTTTTTGTTAGCACATCAATGGCATCATTAGGAGGAAAAAAGAAGTGCATTTTGTATTTTAACGTGCAGTATACTGTATGTAATTTAGCTTGTTATGTTAGTTTTGTCTTACAATTTACCTCAACTGGAGTGTCATGAACTGCACAATAACAATTAACATTGGACATTTTTTGAGGGAATGTTAGTCATCTGCCAAATTATAGGTAATTTGCATCCCCACTATGTTAAGTCAATTAAGATATGTCATGGTTTGTCATCAAAATTTACCTATTTCCTTATTTAATTATTTGTATCCATAATCTCAATCTTAAAATCACACCGGTGTAGTTTATAGTGCTTGTTTTGTTATAGCTGTTCTATTTTAAATATAGATTATTGACATGTTCAATGTGATTTTAGTGTTCACCACTACCAAGCATGCCTATACAAATGTTCATTTTATCTTTAAAGGGATCCTCGATCTTAAAGACATGTAGGCTCTAATAAACCACAATTGTTCTCTTGTATTAAAATATGTTGTTGGAAACACATAAAATGTTAAATCAATGACAATATTTTATGATATTTAGTACATATTTTGACCGATAGTTGACGCCATGTTTTGCGGGCTAGGAGTGATGACATAAATTGGACGTTTCCAATTGTGTACAGCAATTGTGTATTGCTGCCTAAACTCGCAAAGTAAAATGCCACGATGTGCTTCTTTTGGATGCAATTTCCAGTCAAATGGAAACAAGGGGAGTGATGTGAGTCTCCACAGAGTTCCTTTTGACAAGAAGAGGAAAAAGGTTTGGGAAAATGCCTGTAGACTGACAAAACTTCCCAAGGACCCAAGGCTTTGTTTTCGCCATTTTTCTCCTACCGCGTTCGAGGATTTTAGTCGACGACAACTTAAAAAAGAGCTTAACGGAGCGGCTGGATATAAGCGGAGACTAAAATCAAATGCTGTTTCAACTATTTTCCCTCACAAGAAGCCTCAACGCGTTCGGATAGCGAATTAAATGTGTGCAATAAAGCGCCAAAGACAAGAAACTCTGGCCGCTCTCTTAAGCAGGCAGGCTGCTCCTGTCGCTACGGCAGTAGGCGAACCTTCGAGCGTAATGCTAGTCACAGAGGAAGTTAATATTTTACCATCAGGCAGTAAGTGTGTCTGTTCAATATTCACGTAATATGAATGATGCTGCCACTTAAACTGATCCAAACACATCCGATGCAGCAGTACAGTGGCCAGCTGAGACGCGCCGAGCAGTTAATATGGACCACCTTTACGTAGCTAAACGTGAGTTGGATGTGCAAGACATGGAGGACACTCGATCCCAGGATTTGCATCAGATGACGAATTTAATGAGGACAGTCAGCCATGACACGACTCCGATCCTGACTATTACACGTGTGCATTCATAGTTTTATTACCTTCACCGAGAGTTTGTAATGTCAATAGTCATGAAAATAAAAATGCACAAATGACAAGGTGTGTTCAAACTTTTGGCCTGTATTGTATGCAAAGCACACGACAGCTCTGGATGCTAACAATCTACATAATTATATTGGAATGAGTTTCATCACACAATAGCTCACCTTGAAGATCTGCTCACAAAAAACAGTTTTCGACAGCATACACTCTCTCGCTCCGTTGTCATTGAGATGCACTTGCCGCAAGTACACCACCAGTTTTGCCAACTCTTGTCTCATCAGGTATTGTCTCTGCATTTTGCCTTTGCTCCTCATGTTCTGAATGACCGACAGTGCTGTCCTGCTCTTCACTTTTCCACGCTGGTTCAAATTGGAAGCGCAGAACTGACGACATGTTGGGGTAGCTAACGAGTGGCACACTGGAAGTACGGCAGCGGGCCACGTGACATCACCGCACTGTGACGTCAACAAAAATGGCGACCTATCAGTTAAAATAATTTTACAAATTTTATTAAAAGGAAAACATTTAGAGGAGTTTTAATATCAAATTATTATAACTCATACTAACATTTATCGTTTAAGAATTACATGTCTTTAAGATCGAGCATCCCTTTAAGAACAGTTTGTTAAAACTTTTTTTTTTTTTTTTTTTTCAATAAAAATGTATTCATCTTTTGTGAAATACATTTTAATATTTTAAATGCAGTTTTTTTTCCATATCTGTATTTTTATTATTGGTTAAATTGTGCATTCTGTTACAGTACAGTTGCCCTGCATTTGGGTGGCAAAAAGTTCAGGCTTCTCTGCCTCTCGCCCATAGGTAGCTAGGGTAGGCTACATCACACCCACAACCCAGTATGGGTAAGTGTTCCAGGTAATGGACGGATAAAGTTACACTTATATACAATAATATTAAATGTGCTTTTTGGAAGAAAATCTCAGCCTCCTTTTTCATGAGCACGTATGCTTACTTTGCTACTGTATTTTCAATGTTAGACGTGATTCTGTACTTGGTATCAAAGGTTTTGAGAACGAAAGAACCAAATCTAATTAACAGTTTTTTGTGAAGCTCAGGGTACAGTAATTCGAGGTGAATCAAGAGCAGCTGGTTCAATAAGTCACTTTTATGACTAAAGCTTCTGTTTTGTACAGCTTTTGAAAAAGCGATCCAAATGCATTTTCTAGCTAGGGTATTCTTAGGCCTACACAAATATCACATTAAATGGAATGAAAGCCACTCTTATAGAGGTCATGCAATATAACTGCAGATTAGAGGTGGTTATCCATTTATATTTTCATAGGATGTCCCAATTCCCAACTGGATTTTCTTATGGGGTTTTTTGAAACCATACGTTCAGTACATCCTGCTAGGTTTTTGCAACAGCACTCATAGTTTCCCTCCAGGGGCAAAACACAATTACTACATTATGCTCTACCAAATTGTGCACAATTGAAGCAGTGAAAAGGAGCACTGTTAAGTTGGTGGACGGGGCATCCTGTAAAATCTGCTTAAGGAGGAGGTGAAATGCAGTTCAGGGTGAAGAAGAAGAGACATGACTAAATGATGATGAACAATTCTTGCATGTATCCATACATTAGGATGTTTCTAGACACTCTGGGGCCCCCATGCAAAGAGGACCATGCCCCCACCCCACCCCACCCAAAAATAGATCATGAATAAGAAAAGATACCATTGTATTGAATTAAAATAAATGGCATGAAATTCAATAGCAAACACCTACCAACAGCGACGCCAAGATCATAATACAATGCAGGGTTTCCCCTAGGATTTTTTAAAACTGTGGTGGTGGGCTGCATCGGAGTCCGACCGCCTCACCATGTCGTACCACGGCGAAATTGCATCATGTCGTGACAAATTAGATTTTTTTCCCCCACGTTTTTCTTGCCAAGAAGAACCAAAATAAAGATCTATTTGAAATATTTCATTAGCCAGGCTAATGTCGTAGCTCTCAGCTACGGTACATGTACGTAAAATGCGCAACTGATTATAGCTATATTACCCTACATAATAATACGACTTTTTCCCTCGTAGCAATAGTACGACTTATATCTCTTAGTCCTTCATTTCCCTTTTATTTGGCCATAATATGTACTACATTAACACAACATTATAAGTCCTTCTGTTAATGGACCAATGGCGTAGGTTTGCGTAGGAACATTAGGGACATAACACTAGGAACTTTTCAGGATGCTCAAATTGTCCCCACCAACTTTTAAGCAACCTTATTTGCGTTATATAAATGAGTTCAGTTATAGAGGTCATTTAGATTGTCTTCACATATTTTGTAAGGATAGAATTGACCCTACCATTATTAAGTGAATTACTTTCATTATGTTCAGACTTACACTGACACCATTTTTTCCCCTCAAACGCACGTTTGATTGGCTGATGACTAGTTAAATTTCCTTGTTTTCAGTGTAAATCTACTAGAAATAAGCGAAATTATCTCAAGTGCTTCAAGTAAATTTTACTCACTTAGATTTCTTGAAATAAGTAAAATAGCTTGCTGAAAATAATCTTAACACACTTAGTATAAGCAAAAAGTGAGTATATTTAATCTTACCAAAAAAAAAAAACAAAAAAAAATTTCGTCTGAAATGTTCTTAATTCAAGAAGTGGTATTGTTCAAAACATTATTTGAAAGCAGTTTTTCCCTTGATTTTAGTGAAAAATGACCTACCTTTAGATGTATGGGCTTAATAACAAAAAATGTTTATATTTACCTAAAGTAAACTGAATAATCTGACCCATTAATCTGTTAACTAGTCTTTAACACTCAAAACAAGATGGAGAAAATTACCGTAATTTCCCGAATATAACTCGCACTTTTCCCCCCCCCAAAATCAACTTGTAAAATCATGGTGCGCATTATAAACGAGAATATGGAGGGAGACAGAAATATATACTGTATATATATATATATAATTTTTTTTTTTTATTGACACGGCCATGTTGTGTTGAAGAAACGTATGCGGCGATCCGTTGCCGACCATTACGGCACGTGACGTCACCATTTTGTTTCGGTAATACTTCACTCTGATCGGCCGAATTATTTCGTTTGTGTTAAATTCTGCTTTTTTCACTCTTCATAAAGCACAGAATTTAGTTTCTTGAACTCATTTGAGTCAACATTTATTGCAGCTCTGCAACTTGGACCATAACAAACGTAACAACACAGACTTCCTGTGTCCGTCAACTATTTCTGTCCCTCGGGAAACTCAAACCCAAATAACATAAGTTCCTATTGTTACTGTCGTGTCGACAGGGATGAGCTCTCTCGGATTTCCGGCTTACGTTTTCACTTTCATTTTACCGTATCAATCCATGGAGGAAACATTTGTTCATCATGATGAAACGAGCAAGTTATACAGCAGCCTTTAAAAAAAGTTAGATTGAAAAAAAGAAGTTGGTTTGATTAATGTCCCGTCCCCCGCAAAAAGTGTACATGCCGGTTATGCTGTTTTTTCGTCCCTACCAATATTAAAAACCTACGCCCTTGTAATGGACCCATTTCAAGGAGTAGAGGGAAATTCTAATTGCCGTGTAAAGAGTTTTACTAGTTTCGGTGAGAAGGTGAATTGTTTTTTTTGTTTGTTGTTGTTGTTGTTCGTGAACTACATTTCCACACAAACGCGCATCGAGGTAACCAATTAGCTCGGCCAGGAGAAGTATGAGAGCAATTTTTCGAGTGTCCCAGAGCTCGCAAAACTTCGATAAAAAAGCGCATTTATCAAGGTTTCGTCAGCCGTGATTGCGTATATATGTCCACCGAAGCAGCCTGATAACCCAGATATAAGTACGCCTGCCCCTCTATTCTTAAATGCGTTGCTGACATGAGCGCGGCGGCGCTCTGCCCACCTCTTGGCGCAATTTCATTCAAACTTGCCGTTCCAGCTAAGCGCCAGTTTACATGGCGACTCTGTGACACGAAGACGCAATGACTGAGTAGCGGAATGGCCTCGCGTGCATATGGTGTCGGCGAAGACGGAAGGCGAAGAAGAAAAATTCGAATCCTGCCTCCAAAGTGGAAGAATTCAATTACGTGGGTCGCAGCGCATTCATTTGCATTGAAACCGCCTTCGGTTCGATGACGTAAGCACTCGCACACGTCACATGGGCGTGCGGAGCGGTGCTATTAAACATTAAAAACAGCAAATGGCGGAACATCAGCTTTGATTTACTGTCTTAATAATATTTTTTAGATTTAAATATGTTGAATGTTTCAATTTTTTGTGCCTTTTGGAGAAAAAGGAAAATGCCATTGCTTGGAGTAGGCGGGCATGTTTTTTTCCGGGCTGAGGAGCTTGGTGGGGTCAAAGTGCATCATTTGCTGTCGCCTTGTAAATCTGCACTGCCCCCTAGGGCCTGGCATGAATACTACATCGTTTTCATGTGGAATTGCGACATTGTTTGAATGGAGACGGAACCATATAAACGCAAATATGAAATTCTTCATATTCTCGGAGAGTCACCATGTAAACGGCCCCTAAATAGGCCGTCCACCGCTCACTTTCGCCGAAAAGTCTGTTCCAAAACACTGTAATCCCCCAGATGGGGGGGAAGAAGTAGAGGAGTCTGTAATGGCTTACTCACTTTATTGTAGCAACAATAATAAAGAAAATCAATAACAAAATAACAGCGGGCTTCCGCAACATGCGACCGCTATCTCGCCTGTTCTCTTTTTCACTTCCCACTACGTCACAGCTCTTCCTGTCCGATCATCTCTTAAGGGGGTCGCGCTTAGTTATGGACATCACAATACACAATGAATAGGTCACTGCTGAACCCTTCACACTAGGCTGACACTAGTTTGGAACGGCCTTTAAAAGAAAAAACAAACAAACAAACAAAAAACCATCTCTTTTGCAAGGCGTGGCGGCTTTTATTTTTGTGTGGCGGTACGTCACAATCTTTTATGTGTAGGGGAAACCCTGCAATGTATATTTTAATTTTAAATGGTGAACAGAGCACACATCTATTAATTTATACACCACCATCAAAGTGGTTTAATTACAAAAAAATAAAAAAAATAAAAATGAGATTAAATTAAGTACTTTGATTTGCAGGTTTTTGTTCGATCAAAAACTTTTTAAAAAGAACCTTAAAACCAAAAGAGTCGCTTTGCATGTTTCCAACAAGCTTGCTAGCAAGAGGCCCACTAGGTAGGCCTGCCATGCCCAATATGCCATATCATTGCATTGTCTGATGAGAGTTGTTTTGCTTAGAGGTAAGGCCCACAAGTGAACGTTTTGAGGAAGGAGCCCCTGAACTGACAACTAGGCCTGTCGCGATAACAAATTTTAGTGTGCGATAATTATTCTAATAAATTATTGCGATATGCGATATTATTGCGCCCCCCGCCCCAATTTTTTTTAACCAATTTACAATAACACAGTGAGAAGTATATAGTAATAGATCAAGTACACTCATTTAAACACGATAATTATTTACTCTTAAATTCAAAAATACTTTTTAAGAAATCACATCTAAAAACAATAGACCATGCCTCTTAAGTAAAAAACAACAATATTGATACCGCACAGAAACACAGAATAAAATGTGTTTTTAAAAAAAAAAAAAAATTGCACTTAATAACTTAAGCATTTAGGCAAATGAAAACTTTTCCCGTCATAGCTTCTGCTATGGTGTTCCATAGGGATGCAACGATACAATTAAGTCATGGTTCGGTACGATTTTCGATACGGGGGACACGATTTTCGATCCGATTCAATACATATAATGCTGTGTAAAAAAAAAAAAAAAACAATTATATATGTTTTTTTTTTGTTTGTTTGTTTGTTTGTTTTTTTTGCTAACGAGCAAAAATTAAATTGCCATCATATAAACATGCATTTTAGTGCACAATATTTATGTGCTTACTTCTTACTGTTCTGAAAAAAAATTGTATAAAAGTGCTGAAAACAATCTTTACTGTTTGTAAAGTGAGGCAGGGCACATTGTTGATTGCTACAGCTCTCTTAGCAGCTAGATTTACTACATGAGCAAGACATCCTATTTTCTGGTCCGAATCCATCTGTGTCATGTCCTGAATTAACAATATTTGCAACATTACCTATAGTCACTGGTATGGATTGATTTGGCCTTCTCAATTTCCATTCAGTCATGACAGTTTAGAATTCATCGATGTAGTATGGACTACGTGTCCCATAATCACTCTGGGCTCACGTAGCCAATGACATGGAACGTAGCACATCTAGTTTGCCATTTCATGATATCTAGTGTGTGCAACAAGTTAGCAAGCGCCGCTGAAGTCACATCTGCTCATTACTACACACCAGCATATGACAATCGACTTTCATAAACAGGACGAGTTTGAAGCAGCTGTTCGTTGTCAAAGCGAGGTTGTTCGTAGCAGCCAAGTTGGTAACAATGTTTTGGCGAACTTCGTTGTAAATATCCGGCGTTGTGCCGAAAAATAGCCGCCCCGCGTGAACTGTCACTCCTGACGGGAGCGCCCACACATCAACGACACCGGCGCCCCATAGATGGTCCACAGTCACTCCGGAGCACTGACGCAGCCGGTATACGTTGAACAATAGGATATAATGGGAACGATTGGCTCCGGCGCTAGTTTTTGCCAGACCTGGAACGAATATGCATTTTGCGCAGTTGGTAACGAGGAATCCGAACTTTTAACAGCACGTCTGCCGCACGCACGTGCACACGAGGCGATAAATCGCAGCGGAAAAATTACCGCCTTCATTTTTATATATCGCGCGATAAATGGAATTATTGCATATTGCGACAGGCTTACTGACAACCACAATTTGTCATTACACCCTCAAAGCGGTGCTTTATCTTTGCTGTTGACCAGTGTCAACTGTCCCCATGAATGCCTTTTAGCTCGAGACCTCAGGCTATTGTCCATTTTTGCCTTAGGTGTCAGTTTAACTGGACTTTGGGCGAGAGATGGCTTACACCTTGGAGTTGGTTGAACACCTAATAGTTTTTTTTCTTGGTCTTGAAAATGGAGCGCATTATAATATGAAAAGCTGTAACCACATCTGAGAGTGTCAGTTAGGCCTATCCGGTAACTGCGCTGTTTTAACTGTACCTTCACAATGACAGCAGGAAATGAGGTGATGTGACAAGGAAAACCACCATGTGCCACACAGAGGGGCAAAATCAGGCCACTTGGCACGAGAGGCAGCAAATGAGGGGGAGTAGATACCACCACAAAGGAAAGTTTTGCTGTAGGGACTTTTATTCTTTCCATTTTTTGGTAAATATGTTATGCTTATGAATTTGACGTAAGCACTATGGAGTCAACGTAACTAACCTGAATGCTCCACAAGGACATTTTGGATGTGGCTGTTGTTGAAACTAATAGATACACACATTTGTAGCATTTAGATGATGATAATGAGCATGGCATACCAAATAAGGTTTAACCACTTTGACACTTGGAGTAAAGTAGAGAATAGAGTTGGAATATTTGTGACGGTATTCTTCAAAATTTTTGTGCTTTCCGTCATTTTTCCCAGTCCCTGAAAATGTTCGATACTAATCCACAGATGTTGAGCTCTTACCTCAATGCAGTATTGGTCTATTAATGCATTTCCTTTCAAAAAATACAACAAAAAAAGCTAATAAACCCGCCACAGTTTAAAAAGAAATAAAACACATAAAACAAATTCATAAATTATGAACTGTAAACTTTACAACAATTATGCAGCTTTTTACACATTTTTTAAATAGAATGGAATCTTCAAAAATGTATTTGCATCACATTAATAATTGTAAATTTCCACACAAAAAAAATTGTGTATTATGGATAGTTCACAGGTACTCTATTTTACACATTATCTAAAGTACTCTAAATTAGAGATTAGTTACTGACCACATGGGTGGGCATAGTGCGCATTATGGAGCTAACAGAGTTTGTGCTGTCGTAGCAAATATGCTTTAATGATATTGTTCCTGGCTCAGCAGATGTAATTTACGAGGAATGGGATGCAAGATTGCATAATATCAGAAAGGGTCACACAATTCCAATTAGAAAAAAATGTGAATAAAGCAGCAGGCATGTTTGAAGTTAGTCACCACAGTGCTCCAGACTAACATTTTTTACCAGACGCACAGTGGCCCCTAACTTAAAATTTTAGGGGCGCAACCAGAAGATTCAGGGGCGCACACTGTAAATCAACATGCAACGTTTTCTCTCATTTTCACAGTTTAACTGGTCAATAATACTTTCAAAATAAATGCATAAAACTACAAACTGAGGAATCTGGATTTTGTTCTCTATTAGTGTAGACATCAACCAGTATACTGCTTAGAAATTAGCTTAGCATGGGAATTTTGTTCTATTTCTGTTACTTTCACCTGGCACTACATCCAATCAACAACGTATTTATGGATCGACAAATCACATTCGAGGATATTGGCCAATTTGACGGAATTTGACCTCCACACACCACGCTTTGTCAACATGGAGGAGCGTATTATTTTAGCAGTGTGCGACCAGCACATACAGTCTATCACAAAAGTGAGTACACCCCTCGCATTTCTGCAGATATTTATCTTTTCATGGGACAACACTGACAAAATGACACTTTGACACAATGAAATGTAGTCTGTGTGCAACTTATATAATAAAGTTAATTTATTTTCCCCTCAAAATAACTCAAAATATAGCCATTAATATCTAAACCTTTGGCAACAAAAGTGAGTACACCCCTTAGAAACTAGGTACATCCCAAAATGTCCAAATTGAGTACTGCTTGTCATTTTCCCTCCAAAATTTCATGTGACTCGTTACAGGAGTGCTGTCAGCATTGCTGCAGAGATTGAAGAGGTGGAGGGTCAGCCTGTTATTGCTCAGACCATACGCCGCACTCTACATCAAATTGGTGTGCATGGCTGTCTCCCCAGGAGGAAGCCTCTTCTGAAGATGGTACACAAAAAAGCGCGCAAACAGTTTGCTGACAAAGCACATGGATTACTGGAACCATGTAGTATGACCTGATGAGACGGGCGGGTTTTCTTGTGTACCGTCTTCAGAAGAGGCTTCCTCCTGGGGTGACAGCCATGCACACCAATTTGATGTAGAGTGTGGCGTATGGTCTGAGCACGAGGCATTGCGCCCCGTTTGATGGCTTTCAGTTCAACGGCGATGACTTTTGCATTTCGCTATCGCTCATCGCCTCCCGTGTGTCGAGCCCCTGAGTTGGAATTATTCCCCCCGTTGGCCTCCTTTTAAACAGTGCCGTCGGGTTTGTTAAAAAAGAAAGTATTCACTGATTGTCCTTTTCGCCGCTGTTCGCAAATGCTGTCATTCTCGCTACTCCAATTATAACCCGCTCCACCCATCGCCCACCTTCACCTTCTTTTTCTTCTGTTGTATTTTCCCTCAACAAACCAGCTCGTTACATTACCGCCAACTAGTGGATTTAACCGTGAAGTTTGTCAGCAACAACAACAACAAAACGCAATGATAATGGTCGCGCATATGCGAGTAGATGAAAAAAAATACTCGTACTAGCTCTAATTTTAGTCGCAAAATTTGGTCGCCGTCAGGAACCCTGCTCACCAGGCTGCCAGTAGGTCCTCTCTCAGGTCCAACATCAACGTTTGGCCTCGCAAATGTCCTTCTGGATTAATGGACAAAACTTTTCCAGACTCTTCTGGCTGTCATAGTTGTGGTGAAATACTCAACTAGTTTATCATGTTGTATTTCGCCAAATGATATCCTTCTGTTGGTTCAGTCATCTATGCTTATCTAGAAGATCTTGTCTGAGCGGTCAAGCAGGAAAACCCATCAGACCCCTTGAGGAATCGATAACGACTTGCCCTCGGGCCTGCCCCTCGAGCCTGTTCCTTGTCTACATATCTACTCATTCATCAAGGATGCTCATTAAAGGCTCATTACCTGTAATTAGTGTATCATGTTGCTTTAATGAAGCCCTAGAAGGCTGGTGGAGTCACAGGGGCTATCCTTAATTCAGACTGATGCTCAGAAATTAGTGGCGGACACAGATTCAATAGGGACGGACAGATTATCAAAATATTAGCACCCTCTGCTAGTTCCCCAGGCTGCTGTTTTGTTTAAATATTGGTCTTTTTTTCTATTCTAGCAAGCGTGACACCTTACTCTGGAGGGCAAGTACATATTACTGTATCAGAGTTGGTTAATAGGCGCAATGGTGACGAAGCTATGTGCGTGTGTCTAAATCAGTGTGTGTGTGTTCATTCCCTGACGGCATGGTGAGTGTTTAATCTAGCCCGGCGGTGTGCCGTTGGCCCGGCTAATCACAGTGTGTCTGCAGGAGTGCGCTGAGCCAGGGGAGCACGCCGTCGCTAACAGCGCCTGACAGACTCATTAAAGAGGCCTGGCACTGTGCTTGCAGCACACACACATATGCACACATGCACTCATACTGTACATACTCACACAGAGGGACGCATACTGGAAAAGGTTTTGATATTTAGAGAAATCCCCAAGCTTATTTTGACACTCTCACACATACACGCACACATTTTTTTCTGTACAATGCGTGCAGTCTCATGCTCATACGAGCACACACACCACGCGCGCGTGTGAGAACAAGGCAGGCGGTGACCCCTCACAGTCGCAGCCCAAACACAGACAAGAGCCGGGAGCATCTGGGAAAAGCTGGGTGGAGGATGGAGGAGGTGTGGAGTGTGGGAAAAAGATGAGTGCAAGGGAGAGAGGGATTCCACACCATGCACCTTTTGAAAGATCTGTTTAGACAAGCATGATCCCTCTTAATAGTCCAGTAGTCACCTGCCTGAACTGTAAAATATATGAATGCATTCACGTAACTAAATATTATTACATTTTTTAAAAGGTTCAGCCGATGTGACATTTTGTAAAGTTTGAAAGACTGCTTAAGACTTTACTGCAGCAAGGTTAATTGCCACTCAGCAGATCTAGTGAGTCAAGTGGAAAGAATATTTTGAGCTCAATAGCTGGTGAATGCAAAGCAGCTCAGTACGTAGCCAAGTGTGGACTTGCCAGATGTTCTGTCCCACTGCTCTGCCATATACAAAAGTAACATGATCATGTGCTTGCAACAGTTGATGATATGATGATATACATTAAACAAACCAAGCAGCAATTGTTTACTTAAGTCATTCTTATTTTTGGCTGACGTGTAGTAGAATAATATTTGGATATGAAATATGTGGTGTATTGCTAAACTATGAATAAACAATAGATGAAGGAGGGGTCATATGAATGGCTATGGGAGGGCTTCATGTGAGCAATGACTCATTTGTATGAGATAGTACTACCTCTTAGTTGAGGTTTTTTTTTTTTTTTTTTTTTAAACAATTTAGGTGCGTTCAAAGTCCACTCAAAAATAACAGTTTTGCAAATGATCACTCTAAATATAATGAAGAAATGCAAATGTAATTGACAGAACATCAAATTATAATAAAAAAGGATTTTGAACATGCTTTTTACTCACGCTTCACTCAAACCTTTTATCTGCCACATTCATATGTTGTCTTCTGTTTTTCTCATGGCAAGTGAAAGTACCTCCTCGACCAATGACATGAGCAGGATTGTCATTGTTCTGTCAGCTCATTGGTCAGAAGGCAGGAGAAGCAGGGAAATGCATTTCCCTACATTCTTGAAAAGCACCATACCAGTATTCGTTCGTTCTACAAATTAAACACTATTTTTGATTCTGATGAAAATATGGGACAAACGCGTCCCTTGTAAACTTAATATGGGACATGTACTATTTTGTCTGAATATGGGATGATTCCATTTTTCAAGATACGGTTGGCAACCCTATCTACGACTGTAGCATCTTTCATGCCACTGAGACACAAGCTGACAAAAATGTACACACGTGGAGTGTTTTCTGCTCATCCTAAGCTAAGTTCCAGTGGAATGGTGGATTATTGTGCTTTCAGAAAAAGAGAGGCAAAAAAACTAACCAGGCTAACATCTGTGATCTGCTGTCGTTATTGTAATAAATGATTGACATTCGGTGCCTAATACTGGTCGTGTTTTGCTCCAAATTGCTATACAACCTTTTTTTCCCCCTATGAAATGGTTTTGCTTTTAAAAAAAAAAAAAAAAAAAAAAAAAAAAAGCGAAACTGCTTTTAGTTTTTCACTCACAACTGTCTCAAATCTTGCCCCCCCCTAAATCTTTTAACCTGTTCTCATAGCTGCTTGTTCACGCAGCATCGCTGCTTGTTCACGCAGAATGAAGGCTGTTTTTCCGTGCAATAGGACATTTTTGTAGATACAGGTAGTCCCCGGGTTGCAACGTACCCGACTTACGTAAATTTTGACTGTACGACGCCAGTCTCGTTACTTATTTATTTCATTTTATTATTATTCTTTTAATAATGTTGACTTTTGGTTTGTGAGCATGCTTTTATCGTGGCGCAAGTAGTACTAATGGCACGCGAGTAAGAGCGCATTTACACACGAAGAAGAATGTATTTGCGCACATGAAGAAGAGCGCACTCGCACAGACGAGGAAGAGCTCATTTGCGGGTAGTGACAGCTCCCACAAAGAAGCCGTGCAGCCGAGTGAGAGAGAAAGGGGACAGATTACAGCTGCAAGCCTGAGCACACATTCGTTGCTTGTGAAGCATTCACAGAGGCAACGCCTTTATATAACACCTTTTGTACTGTTTATTGTGCGTTTTCAATTGTGCTCGAATACTTGGGGCGAGTTTATATGATTGTTTTTGATGATGTGCGGACGCTAACTTAAACATGCAAATCGTTTGTGTGGATTGTTATTGCTGTATCAAAAGCTAGTTATAGATGCAAATTTGAACTGCTGTTATTGTAGATGAAACTGATATAATTTTATTTTTCTGCAAGTGTTGATGTTATGAGCAGCTGAATGAAGTCAGCAAACCACACGGACGTCTGGCATCGTCATTTCGGAGCTTAGCCCGCTGTCTAGCTAGGACTTAGCTCCGACATCTTGGCCAGTCAGTACACTATAAAATAAAATAGTACAGGACAGAGGTAGTGGGCCAAGCAGTGCTCCTGGCGTGTCACACCTTTTTCTCTCACCCTTCTGAGTACAATAGCTGTTTTGCACTTTGCGCTCAACCACTCTACCTACCCCACTCCTCTCCTTGCCCCCTCTCTCAGTCCCCACCAGTATGGGGCTGTGACATTGAGGGAATGTGATGGGATATATTGTAGCAAATAATGTATTCGGCAAGGATTGTACAGAGTGCATAGAGCAGATGGCAGCAGGTTGATCTCAATGTGTGTGTGTGTGCGTGTGCGCACACGCACTCGCCTGTACTTAATGATGATGGTGTGTATGCATGATGTACATATGAGTTTGTGTCTATGTCTCTGTATGGGTGCTGACCCAGAATGGGGGAGGGGGAGCTTGAGAAGCGCGGAGGTGGGATAGAGGGGTTCTTCGTGTGTGTGTGCGTGCCTCCTTTGTGAGATAAAAAATGCAAATGGTGGATTATTTTAATGCAGTTTTTTTTTCTAGAACCCCAAGCCTTAATCCCTAAAGCAGTTAAAATGAAAATAGTATGTTTTCCCCCTTTAAACTCTCCTTCATTTCCTTTCTGTTTTTTTTCCCCTCTATTTTATTCCCTGGTTGTAATTTACAAGCTGTCTAGGAAACAGATCCTCTGCAATGTAATTCCATTTTGGTATATTTACAGCCAAACGCTGACAAATAGAAAATGGACAAATCTTGTTGCAATACTCTTTACTCCGTTCAGTGTATTTTGTATGTTAAACATGGAAGCACAAAAGCCATCAGCTTGTAAGACTTGTTGGAGGTCAAACTAAAATTATGATATAAATGTATATAAGATGGATTGAATAAAATTAACACACATGTTGAATTTGTTGTAAAGAAAATCGATTGAGCAATTCTAAACAGTTGAAGTGATCAGTGACACTGATTCACTAACTTGGTGCTGCAAGTGTAGAACTGTTTGCTTTCCATCAATGTTTGGGGGTTACAAGAATCTGTTAGCAAATGTTATGAATTGCCTTCATCACATTGTCATCTTATTAAGCAGACGAATGCTTCCTGAACATCTGCGTGAGTGCAAGCCTTGGCTGAAGTCCTTCTTATTCCGGCCTTGAACAAATTGCCATTCTCCTGCTACATATTTCCCCTTATTTATTTATTTATTTAATCTTTTGGTACATAGATTGAGACAACATGAGTATTTAGTGCTTTCACAAGTAATCAGCCAGGCAAATATCAGCACTGAATGAAGAGTAATTAGCACAGTTAAGCATGCGAGTAGTCATCTAGAGATAAAAGTAACAGATGGCAGCATCTATTGACATTCACAGGTGATCGTGTAAATGGTGAAGGTTATAAAAGATTTCTATGCACTTGGCATTGCTCCTTGGAAACCACAAGTGTTAGCGCTGGGGATTGGCGAAGTTACACATGATTTGGTATTTTCTCAAGATTTTATAAGTAATGGCAACCATGTCACAACACAGCCAAAATTTGTATTACCTACAGAAGAATGCACAACAGCACCTTTTCCACACAAAGCATACATAATAATTTTTTAAAAATGCTTGACAATTTTGTCCCAGTTCACACTTTTATAGCATTACATATGTAAATTTCTCACTGTATTTTGTCTATGCACATTTTGACCTTTTCACATTGTTATGGAACGGCGAGCCGTTAAATATGGATCCAACATAGACAGGTGGTTTGTAGAATTTATTACAAAAAAGGGAACTAAGGGAGCACGCCAGAACACGTGAGATAAAAATACAAACAAAAAGAGGCACGAACCAAGTCGGCGAGATAACTAAGGGGAAGGTGACGAAGGCGAGAAAAGACAAAAACAAATTAGCAAAGTCCAAATAAAACTACTGTCACAAAAATAAAGTGTACCACGAAAAGACATACGTATGGGCAGGAGACAGCTGTAAGCAAGCAACTATGCAATAGTCCGACACCCGTATAAGACGACAGGAGTCGTTAAATAATGAGCGCTCCTGATGCTCCACAGGTGTGTTGTGCAGCCCCACCCATCCAGCTGACTCATGTGCTGGAATGAAAAGAAAAAAACTGAGGGGCCGTTTACATGGTGACTCTCCGAGAATACGAAAAATTTCAAATTTACCTTTGCATTTGCGTCTCCATTTGAACAATGTCGCAATTCCGCATGAAAACGATGTAGTATTCATGCCAGGCCCTAGGAGGCAGTGCAGATTTACAGGGCGACAGAGAATGATGCGCTTTGACCCCACCAAGCTCCCTCAGCCGGAAAAAAATATGCCCGCCCACTCGAAGCAATGTCATTTTTCTTTTGTTCAAAAAGGCACAAAAATTGAAACATTCAACATATTGAATTTAAAAATATTATTAAAACAGTCAATTAAAGCCGACATTCCGCCATATTTGCTGTTTTTAATGTTTAGTAGCACCACTGCGCACGCCCAATGTGACGTGTACGAGTGCTGACTTTAACGGCGCGGTCTCGTGCCGCAGGAGCCTTTGATATGCATGCTGAGGAAGCCCCCCTCAACCCCCCGAAATGGGATTCTTCCACTTTGGAGGCAGGATTCAGAATTTTTCGTCTTCGCCGACACCATATGCACGCGAGGCGAGTCCGCTACTCAGTCATTGCGTCTTTGTGTCGCAGAGTCGCCATGTAAACTGTCCGTGAGAAGCCACACAAACATGGCACACATATTATGAATTTATCCTTCGATAAATGGTTTATTAAAACATAGTCAAATGAAGTAAAACGCAAGAAAACGTTTTTTTATTCGCTATTTATGTAAAGCGTTTGCAATGTTGACTTTTCAAATGAGTGATGGCTATTGTCTTCCCACAAGAACTAGAACAGGGGTCGGGAACCAGTGTCTCACGATTCATATCTAGCTCTTTTGATGAGTGCAAACAAATTTATGTCCATTATTTATCTAAAATATCCTAATGATTCGACAGGAACGATGGAAACATGCCCATACAACAAAAAGCTGCTCTTAAACTGATTTTTTCCCCCTTTTTTTTTTCTACAAGAAACTGCAAAAACATTAACCATTTTAAAGTCAGTACTTATTTCACAACATGCCCATACAACACACATCTGACCTTGAGATACTCTTTTTCACAAGAAGGTGCAAAAACATCAGCTATTTCAAAGGCAGTACTTATTTGTCTCAACAATACAATAACATTTACACAGGTGGAATGAATTTCACATTTTCTGGAAACAGTGTCTTTAGAAATAAGACTTCTTTTGACCAATATACTATACTTTGTTTTCACAGATTTCTGTACTATTTCGCATGTTTGTAGTGTTACCGCTGTACTTAATCATGGTTTTACACGTTCTGCATATGGAGTAAACTAACAAACAACGCACAAACGGACATGGAAATACACAATAGCGAATTCGCTGATTAGCTAAGCTCTCGGCGCTAACTGTTAACATCTCAAAAAAAACAACAATTAAGGCTAAACAGTACAAGAGGATTCGTGTACTCACCTCTTTAGACGCAATTGGGACTAAGCAACACACTCAGGACATTTTTTAACTGACATCACTTGATACTACTGCTGGATAACTGAAAGACAAGGACCAACGATCTATCTTTCTTCCCCTCTCGCTCTAAAAAATAACTTGCGCACAGAAGCGCGACCGCCGGGTTCGTACCTGTCTCATACACAAATTTATTTTCCAGTCTTTTGAAAAGGAGTAAATCGCTCGCTCAGTAACCGGCAGCATGCGTCTTAACGTTCTGTGTGCGTCAGTTAAAGGTGTCCGGGCGGCAGACGTGTCTTTAATTTCGTTCCGCTACGAGCAGCTAAAATTTTTAGGGAAAATCATCGTTTTTGAACATCATAATCGAATCGTCACGTGTCAAATCGCGATGCATCCAATAATCGATTTTTTGGCACTCCCTTAGTTAAAACCCAATGCCGAGCGAAATGGAGTACAAGTAGTTCCCGGGTTACGTTGGACCCAACTTACACGATTTCAACTTTACGATGCCTGCGTCTCGTCGTGTTTTTAAAAAAATTTTATTTTATTTATCTATTTATTTTTATGTTGACTTTTGTTTTGTGATGCATGCTTTTATTTTGGCGCAGGAAGCATATAGCAGGTTGTACTTCAACATGTTAGAGAATTTACACACCTGCCCACCCCACACACGGCAGTGACGGCACACGCACGTATGGGGAAGAAGCCGAGTGAAGAGATGACAGCCTGCGCGCACATTTGTTGCTTGTGAAGCATCCAGAGGTGACGGCTGTATATAACCCCTTTTTTACTCTTTATTGTACATTTGCAATTGTGGTCAAATACTTAGGGCGAATTTATGTGATTGTTTTTGATGATGTGTGGATGCTAAATGATACAGTGGGGCAAATAAGTATTTAGTCAACCACTAATTGTGCAAGTTCTCCTACTTGAAAATATTAGAGAGGCCTGTAATTGTCAACATGGGTAAACCTCAACCATGAGAGACAGAATGTGGAAAAAAAAACAGAAAATCACATTGTTTGATTTTTAAATAATTTATTTGCAAATTATGATGGAAAATAAGTATTTGGTCAATACCAAAAGTTCATCTCAATACTTTGTTATGTACCCTTTGTTGGCAATAACGGAGGCCAAACGTTTTCTGTAACTCTTCACAAGCTTTTCACACACTGTTGCTGGTATTTTGGCCCATTCCTCCATGCAGATCTCCTCTAGAGCAGTGATGTATTGGGGCTGTCATTGGGCAACACGGACTTTCAACTCCCTCCTCACCCCTTGGCGTCAAAATGATAACAAGAACGGTTAGAAAAAAAATCCCAGAACCACAAGAGGGGACCTAGTGAATGACCTACAGAGAGCTGGGCCACAGTAACAAAGGCTACTAGTATCAGTAACACAATGCGCCGCCAGGGACTCAAATCCTGCACTGCCAGACGTGTCCCCCTGCTGAAGAAAGTACACGTCCAGGCCCGTCTGTGGTTCGCTAGAGAGCATTTGGATGATCCAGAAGAGGACTGGGAGAATGTGTTATGGTCAGATGAAACCAAAATAGAACTTTTTGGTAGAAACACAAGTTCTCGTGTTTGGAGGAGAAAGAATACTGATTTGCTTTCAAATTTCTTTTTATTGGTTTTGCAAAAATACAGAACAACCCCCTCCCCAAACTAAAAAAAAAAAAAAAAAAAAAAAAGTTTCACTCCAAGTTATCCAACACAACCAACCATAAGGTCTAAGTCTAATTGTAAACGTCCAGATAGCCATAGAAAGTTCTTCCGTGCCATCACTCCCAATACATACAGTAATGGTTACAGAATCAAAATACAAAACAATACAATACATTCAAATGTCCCACCAAATAGGAGCAGCATGGAAAGCGACCGTACCGTTGCCCATCCCCCATAGCTAAATTAACAATACAACAGTGCATATATCATTCCTGCACTTGTGTACCGGTGTTGTCAAAGAATGAAAGAAAAGGTCCCCATGTACTGTAAAATTTCTTTTCAGAACCACGAAGAATATAACGGATTTTCTCGAGCCTAAGATTCATTAGCACATCCCTTATCCAATGTGACGTTGTGGGTGGGGCAGCCTCCTTCCACCTCAGAAGAACCAAACGTCGCGCCAAAAGGGTGGTGAAAGCAATAACCCTACACCCCCAAGTAGGCAACCATAGACCCTCCGGTAAAACTCCAAATATTGATATTAACGGATCAGGAGTGATTTCGACCCCTAACACTAGGGAGAGGGCTTCAAAAATACCCTTCCAAAATATTTCTAAACTCGGACATAGCCAAAACATATGGATCAGTGTTGCATCCGCCAGCTTACACCTATTACACAAAGGGCTGATTTCTGGAAAAATTCTGGACAATCTTACCTTAGAATAGTGTACCCGATGCACTACTTTAAATTGAATCAGAGCATGACTAGCGCACATAGATGAATTATGTACCCTACCCAAAACCTTGGACCACAGTCCCTTTCCGATTGGTGTTTGAAAATCCCGTGCCCACAGGTCTTTGATTGTTGATAAGGACGGAGCTACCATATGAGAAATTACATTAAAAATACGCTTAATTCCCCCTTTCTCTGTCGGATCTAAAGACATAACATTATCTAAAACTGTTGTAGGAGGTTTATTTGGGAAAAGCGGTATGATATTCTTAACAAAGCCTCTAAGTTGCAGATATCTAAAATGATGAGAGTTAGGAATATTAAATGTTTGGACTAGCTGTGCGAAAGAGGCAAAAATATCATCCACAAAAATGTCATTTAAACATGTAAGACCCAGAAAGAAAGAAAGAATACTGAATTGCACCATACCCACTGTGATGCATGGGGGGTGGAAACATCATGCTTTGGGGCTGTTTTTCTGCAAAGGGACCAGGATGACTGATCTGTGTAAAGGAAAGAATGAATGGGGCCATATATAGAGAGATTTTGAGTGAAAATCTCCTTCCATCAACAAGGGCATTGAATATGAGATGTGGCTGGGTCTTTCAGCATGACAATGATCCCAAACACACAGCCAGGGCAACAAAGGAGTGGCTTCGTAAGAAGCAAGCTGGGAATCTTTGGGCATCTAACGATTCGATTACGATTACGATTCAGAGGCTCCGATTCGATTATAAAATGATTATTGATGCACCCCCCTCCTTTTTTTTTTTTTTTTTTTTAATTAAGTTTTGTACATTAGTTCCAAAATTGTTCAAAAATACTCTCAGGCTAAACCAAACTACTATTTCAGTATCAAGTTAACATATAGCAGTAAACAAATATACAAAAAAACATTAATTAAAAAAACTCCAGTCCCCATTCTGTATCAGCAGCTTTAAACTACATTCAATTAATTTAATGTTGTGAATCAACCGTTAAAGTTGTTAAAATTGCTCCCGTTATTCCATAATTTCCCTTTTGTCTACTTTTGACATGTGAAAGTTTTAAAACTATTTTAAAGATAGATTCAAGTCGATATTTTACCGATTTAGGAGTATTTTAGATAAAAAGTTAATTAGGTTTGCTTGGAAGGTTCGCTACAACAGCATTGCAGGGAAGTTTACTGCTTTAAGATGGCGGCCGTTTACTAACGCCCGCATCTAGCTTTTTGCAAATGTGCTGCTACCGCTACCGAGTCTATAATCCATCTAGTCCTATATAAATGATATCTACCGTAACATTATGTAGCTTAGCAGTACTTGTAGCTGCTTTTCGGCAGCAGTCAGGTATGTTGTTGTGTTTTTTTATCTCGTGGCATGAGTTGAGCTAGAGCCGTGAGTTGAGCGTTGGCATTACCCGAGGAGCCGGTTAATGAGAAGCATAATGTTTAGCTACTCCCGCTCCGTTCCGTCCCGAAGACCGCGCGGCGCGCTGAGTGTGTTGTACTTCCGCTTTACTTGGCATATTTCAATAATCGGAATTTGGATGTTTGTGAATCGTTCTCGAATCTTCCACGGCCAAATCGCGAATAATCTAAGAATCGGAAATTTTGCACACCTCTAGTCCTGGAGTGGCCTAGCCAGTCTCCAGATCTCAACCCCATAGAAAATCTGTGGAGGGAGTTGAAAGTCCGTGTTGCCCAACGACAGCCCCAAACCATCACTGCTCTAGAGAAGATCTGCATGGAGGAATGGGCCAAAATACCAGCAACAGTGTGTGAACAGCTTGTGAAGAGTTACAGAAAACGTTTGGCCTCCGTTATTGCCAACAAAGGGTACATACCAAAGTATTGAGATGAACTTTTGGCATTGACCAAATACTTATTTTCCACCATGATTTGCAAATAAATTCTTTAAAAATCAAACAATGTGATTTTCTGCGGGGTTTTTTTCCACATTCTGTCTCTCATGGTTGAGGTTTACCCATGTTGACAATTACAGGCCTCTCTAATATTTTCAAGTTGGAGAACTTGCACAATTAGTGGTTGACTAAATACTTGTTTGCCCCATTGTAGATGCTAATTGTTTGTTATTGCTGTATCAGCAGCTACTTGTAAATACAAATTTTAATTGCTGTTATTGAAGATGAGACTGATTTGATTTAATTTTATTTTAGTTTCATTCTGCAAGTGTTGATTTCATGAGCAGCTGAATAATGTCAGCAAACCACACGGACGTCTGACATCGTCATTTCTGAGCTTAGCTCACTGTCTTACTAGGATTTAGCTCCAACGTCTTGGCGAAGACATTATGATGACGTATAGTACATGTTTTTGGATACTTATTATTTTTCTTTCGAGAGTGTTTGAGGTATTTAAAGGGTTAATTCGCGGAAATCCAGCCAAGACAAATCGTTTGTAAACCGGGGACTACCTGTATATAAAAAAAAAATGGTTTGGGGAAAATTAAACTACAAAACTTAACTGTATGGGTCCCGTGGAATCACATTTTGAAATATGTTGGGTGTTTTGGCTCTTGGTCAAAAAGGTTCCCATCCCCTGCACTAGAAGGAAGGAAAACAAACCCCAATAAAGCTGGTTTCTTCTATCGTGAATGAACCATCAATGTTGTTGCGCTTGTTTCCTTGAAGTATAATGCTCGAATGTGAGCAGATGGTCATTTGGGGGTGGTGCTCGAGAGGAGGAAAGACTGTACACGCTTGTCTCTTTGGCATTAGGGACAGTGAGCATAATTGAGTAAATGTATTTAAGTATTTCAGCGAGCTGATTCAGCCTCTCTGGGGTGGTTGATATTGTGCTTAGGATGAATATTGCCTGAGGCCATTCATTAGTGGTAAATAATTGAGAGGCCTGGATAGTGCTAAGGTGAAATGCCTTTTATTATTTCATGTCGTTTGTGTTCTTCTGGCTCTTCAGTTTAAAGATATTAAAAATGCACAAGTCTTCCCACACTGACTCACTCCAAAGACTGTCTCAATGGGCACTAATAACTAACCACTCTTCAGTATGGTTTGCAACCCACATTGACTTAATCAATTCTCTATCTGCCTTTTGTCGTGTTCTTTTTAACAATGTTATTTTTCTAGTTTGTAGAGGGTTTGTACATCCATTCATTGGTAGAGTCATGCGGCTGTCAACCTGGCTAACAACATTCTGATATGGCGTTATATGACGATGAGGGGTCGACTAGAACTCAAAATGGTCTAGTTGGAGAAAATTTCTATCTATTGTGCAATATATTTTATGTAAGTACCCTAGTCATCGTGTCTTCATATGTAATCAATATGTCAGCCAGATAACATGGATTTGAAACTTTTTGACATTTATTAGTCAAGTAACACAAAACAAAAATATGAAATATTATTAAATGAATTATATTTATGATATTGAGTTCATACTTGACCTGCCAGGAGTTTATTTCCTTTCACTCTATAGTTTTAGTGGCTAAACCTTTTTGTCTCATAATGACGTAGACTTAAACAGGCCTTCAACTCATTTTCCAATATGTTTAATTGCTTCATGTATAGGAAAATGAGGGTGTGCCCTGGTTGAAGTTCTAATTTGCTGTCTTGCCGCCAAAATTTGGCCTCTTCACTCATCCGTGATCGACTTCCCTCATGAGCTGCTGACCGACACACCCACTTTTCCATTAGCCATTCAGAGCAATGAGTATGATAATTATCTCCACTCAGCTGCATATTAATGAGAATCTGCAATTCTGCAGAGTAGCTCAAAGAGGACCAACTTAAAAAAATGACATTCAGAACACTGTTAACTAGAGGTGTGCGAAATTTCCGATTCTTAGATTATTCGCGATTCGGCCATGGAAGATTCGAGAACGATTCACAAACATCCAAATTCCGATTATTGAAATATGTCAGGTAAAGCGGAAGTAAAACACACTCAGTACGCCACGCGGTCTTCGGAACGCAATGAGGAACTGAGCGAGAGTAGCTAAACATCATGCCTGTCATTACCTGGCCCCTCGGGTAATGCCAATGCTTAACTCACGGCTCTAGCTCAACTCATGCCACAAGATAAAAAAAAAACAACAACATACCTGACTGCTGCCGACAGCTGCTACAAAGTACGTCCACATAATGTTATGGTAGATATAATATCTATATAGGACGAGATGCAATATAGACTCGGTGGCGTTAGCAGCACATCTACAGAAAGCTAGATGCGGGCGTTAGTAAACGGCCGCCATCTTAAAGCAGTAGACTTCCCTGCAAGGCTGTTGTAGCGAACCTTCCAAGCGAACCTAATTAACTTTTTATCTAAAATACTCCTAAATCGGTAAAATATTGACTTGAATCTATCTTTAAAATAGTTTTAAAACTTTCACATGTCGAAAGTAGACAAAAGGGAAATTATGGAATAACGGGAGCAATTTTAACAACTTTAACGGTTGATTCAAAACATTAAATTAATTGAATGTAGTTTAAAGCTGCTGATACAGAATGGGGATTTGAGTATTGTTTTTAACTGTTAACTTGATACTGAAATAGTCGTTTATTTAAGCCTTTTATTTATTTATTTATTTTTTACAGTTTTTGTAACTAATGTACAAAACATTAAAAGCTCTACTGTTAACGTAAATTGTTGTGAAAACCAGGTAAAATGTCAAAACTTCGAAAAAGTTGAGGGCAGCTTCAACAAGATGAGAAATGTGAAATCGCCTAACTCGATTGTAATTGGTCTGTATGTTCTGTCACTATTGTAAAGCATATAATGGCTGTGCCATTTCCTCAAAAGCACCTCATAACCCTTCTTTTTTAGGTATAGGTCATGGTCCGTCAGGGACAGCCTCTACATCCAAACCGGGACAAGGGTCCTCCAGTTACTAATGACCTCTGCGTGTTATACTTTATATAAATTTGATACAACTATTCCTTAGAGCTCTTACAGACATCAGCTGTATTCCAGTTCCTTGTGCTGCACATTAAAATATAGTCACCGTTGAATGCTGTTGCTTTTTTTGGGTCGTACAATTTAAATTCCAATGATCTACTGTAGGACCTCTAGATTTTTGATTGCCTTCTGTAGATGTAATTTTGGTGAGATTACATACTCGATTGATGCTTGTTTTAGGCAGGTTGTAGGATGGTTTGGGCTAATTATAGGGTACTTTTTGTAAACAATGTTTTAGGGTGGTCCGTTTTAGCAAGTTTTGGACATATTTGTGGAATTGCATACATTTGGTTAATTTGGAGCTATATCAGTGTTTTTTTTTGTGTTTTTATAATCAACTTTTTGGCTTAGTGTGAGCTCATTTGTGGCTATTCTTGGACTAGCTTTTGATTAGTAGGCTGCTGGCTACACAAGGAATTGGTCACTAGTGCTAGTTACAACTCTAGTATGAAATACGTGCATAATGCACATTAACCCAATTTTACAAATTTTTTTTTGGTCTTGTCCTGTTCATTTGTTTTGCAGCCATAAAAAAACAATGGCCAGGTTCACAGGTGCTTCCCTGACAATTGCAGTTTTATCTGACCACATAAGTAATGCGTGAAATTTAACTGGTTCCACTCCAATCATTCATCGCAGTTTTGGTTCAGTACTGCAGCTTTGTCTGGTATTCTCTGTCTGCTTGTCAGTGTGTGGAGGAGTGCAGGCATACGGGCAAAGGGCTGGGTGAGGGGGTTTGTATTTTGGGTGGATGGGATGTCAACTCATTAAACCCTATTGTGCACCCGGCCCTCTTCCCCCACCCCACCGCCAAAGTGGAATAACTGTGTGTCTCATGCCAATACTCCTCTCCTTGCACGTGTGCATTGGCCCTGAGAGGTGTGAAGGATAGGGAGATTTCAGGAGGTGTGTCTTGTTTGTACTTGTGGCTGTATGTGTGTGTGTGTGTGAGGGGGTGAATTGACTTGCTCCTTTACAAATGCCCTGCTTGTACCTCGCAAACTAAAGCCCCACCATGTCGTTTCCTTTCCCGCTTTTGTCTTCTCTGTCTCCACTCTCTCCCCACCCGTCTGTCTCTCTTGCTCGCTCGCTCTGTCTCTATCTCAAACCACAGGCCCGGTACAGTGTGGGTGAAAGAGGGGTCAGGCTCCACTCTGCCCCCCCTCCAGGCATCAGTCCAGCTAGGAAAAGACTACCCACTGCTGTGGTGAGATATATTAGCCAAGCCCCGCACTATGAAAACTGCTCCTGTTTGTGCTGCACAGTTGTTTGGAGACCTTTGACCTTGCAGCACTGACTTAGGGACCCTAAAATGATGAAGTAAAGTTGTAAGAAATATAACAGACATTGACGTATTGCAAATCAAACACACAAACAAATGTTACACACAATTGTGGGCACAGGAAACAAGGGGCAAGGACATAATGCCAGAACAATACAAATCAAATGTTGACTACTGTATTTTTGGGACTATAAGTCGCAGTTTTTTTTTTTTTTGTTTTTGTTTTTTTTTTTATAATTTGGCTGGGGGTGCGACTTAAACTCTGGAGCGACTTATGTGTGAAATTATTAACACATTATTATATCATTTCACATGTTATTTTGGGGTTTTGGAGTGACACTGATGGTTTGGTAAACTTGTTAGCATGTTCTTTATGCTATAGTTATCTGAATAACTCTTAATAGCTAGGTTACGTTAACATACCGGCCACGTTCGCATTTCATTGTTCATGCATCATGTAACATTATCATACTGTACACTTATTCACCATGTTGTTCTCTATTGTATTTTTTATTTTAAATTGCCTTTCAAGATGACATATCTGTTCTATGTGTTGGATTTTATCAAGTAAAATTCCCCCCAAAATGCGACTAATGCTCTGGTGCGACTTATATATATATGTCTTTTTTTTCCTCTTCCTTGGGCATTTAATGGCTGGTACGACTTATACTCAGGTGCGACTTATAGTCCGAAAAATACGGTACTTGATTCAGAATTAGCTCATTTGCAGGTTTCCAACAATTTCCAATGAACATAGACAGACGAGCCAGACGAGCACATACAGTATTGTAGCGTCTACAAGGACAATGCCATTTTGGTGATGATAATACACACTCGGCAGGAAAAGCAGTGCATCATTTTCAATTAAACCCACTTGAAAGCCACAAACTGTATGCAAAAAAAAAAAAAAAAAGTCAGAGGTTTTAACACTGGTAAATCTGGGATTTTTTTGTTTGTTATTCTTATATTCTAGCCAGAAGTTGCAAGCAATCAGTATTTCCCGATAATTGCTCATTTACCAAACAAAACAGCTGAAGTGGGCTATTAGCTAAAAGCCATTTCGCCAACTGGCTCGCCTCTAGATTTACTGTCCAGAAAAGCCAAGTAGCTCTGCTTTAGACTAGCCAGTGTTTCAGGAGGAAGTTTGCCATTCTGAAGCTAATGCTAACGCGAATGCGACACTATTGCTAGGAGTTACATTTACCGTCTGGTGATCACTCAGCACTGACCTTAAAAGGCTAAAGCAGCATTGAATATTTTCCCTTGCCAAGATAAGAAAACAAATCTTACCGTGTTTCCAAACAAGCAAGATGGAGCGCAGCCTAGACACATTCTAAACTCCGGTGAGGAGAGTGAGGGAGAGGCGCAGCACATTTCACATGAGTGACACAACCAAACAATGCTACGATGCAAGATGACGTACTCCACATACAATATGAAAATGTCACGCATTGTGAACATATGACAGAAACCATGTCGAATTTTTGTCTTGTTGACGTCTCGTCGGCCCAAAACTGGCATTTGTCTCGTTCTAGTCTCTGAAGCCATATTTTTAGCTCGTCATCGTGACGTCCTTGTCATGAAAAATTTGTTCGTCGACGAAATATTGTCGTTATTGTCATTGTTGTCGAAAACAACACTGGTGGACTTCCCTCCAGCGTCTGAGACCTGACGGGTTAGCCTTATTTTCTCCCATGTTGAAATCTTATTACATATACTTAGCAATGTATTTATGCATTCAAATTTGACAGCCCTATGAACAGTCTTTTCTTTTGCCATATCAACTAATGTATGAATGTTGACTTCGGTTGCACGGTCTCATCAATTTTTTTTAATTTTTTTTTTTTTATCCCAATAGTTAATACAGTAAATGCAGTTGAATTCCCATTTGTTGGAGATCTTGAAATTATCCCTCCATTTTCTGAATCTATTGCATTAATACTCATTCGGGTTGTGCATGAGTTGGAGCCTATGCCAGCCTCCAATTCAAGTTACAGATAACATACTAGATAAACTATCATCGTTTACACCAACGGACAATTTGGAAATGGCAGCAAGGAGACCTTAACTCACTTAGCAGCTCATGGATTGGGTCTAATGAACCATCGAACTAAAAATGAAATTTGCATCTGCATAGCATACTGTATACTGTATGAACAAAACAATAATAATAAAAAAATAATCAATTACATAACTACAAGCATTTGATGATGTAAATGCACATTTTGTTCATTCGTCTTTTGTTATTCCATTTGCAGCGCATATCTAATTGCATTTTTCATACAGTGGTTCTCTATACCTTTATTCTGTGCTTTACATTATACCTTCTTAAGAAAATAAGATTTACCCCGTTTGTTTGTCGATCAACAAGCTCACTAAAGACTGAATCTGCATCTTCAGCAACATATGAAATGGTGTTGCTGTACTCCTTCAGATGCATGGTTGCCCTGAATTGCTTGAGTACGAAGGCCATAATTACCATACTTTATATGAAAGGTTTTGCTTTCATACAGTATACACCCGTGTGAAAATATAGATGCAGTAAGGTCCCCCCTACATGGATTTATTCTTTTGTTCCTGTTTACATCATTTTTAATTTGAAAAGTTAGTATGTGATATGGAAATGTTTTTCTGAGAAGAACCAAACATTCTCTTCATGCAGTCTGTGTAACTTTTGAAATATTATTTTTTTGTTCCGATGCGCAAATAGTCTTTGTTACTGTTATTGTTAAAGCAATGTTCCTGATTTTGTAAACTGCAAAACTGACATGGAGGACACTTGTGGAATTTGATGAGTATTCCCTGTGCATGTAATCGTTTGTCATTGTCGCTACTTCAACTGTCAAACTTTAAACTTTTTGGGGGCGGCCCCCTCACTCATTCTCACTTCTTTCCAATTCTGTGCAAAAGCAGCGAGCAGTAGATTTCAATGAGATAAGCAATTATATGAAACCAGACTCCCCCCCCCGCTGCAGGTTATCTGATGCTGTGGTTCACTGAGGCAAAAGGCTTAGGGTAATGTGACATTCACTCTGCCCTTTATCTCTACCTCATCACTGTTTACCCCAGCTAAAAATGTCTTGTACTCTGCATCCTCTCCTAAGAAACCTCAACAACATACTGTATTGTATGGGTGCACGTGTACACACACAGGCACACACACATTATCACCTCAGAATGTGTAACCGTCAGGCAGACTGGTGGGATAACTACTTACTTCCTAGTGGTGCCTATGTAGTTAAATATAGCACTATCCTGCACCTGCTGGGTCAAGCACATTGTATATGATGCTGTTGCACTTTGAGCTATTAAGGTGTTTCGGCAATACTGGTTAGAATGGTCTTACCGATCATTCACCATGACTTTGTAAATAGCAATTTAGTCAGTCTTGTGTCTTTTATACCTTTTATATGATGGACAGAAGGAGCATGATTTCAATGCACATTGAGTTATAATAGACAACAAAGTCGGGCTGGGTGATCTTTTGCAAAAAAAAAAAAAAAAAATTTCAGTTGTTCAGATTCTTTTTCATTTTATTTTTTTCTATATTGTCCAAGCTTCAACCCCCTCTCCCTTGCAAAACTTCCAATGTATTTTTTCTAGTTTGTTAAATGGTACTTTTAAATATTCTACAATGAAAACATAAGAAACTGGGATCATGCCGGAGGAGCTGGTTGAAGTGGCAGGGGACAGGGAAGTCTTGGCTTCCCTTCTAAATCTGCTGCCCCCGCGACCCGGCCCTGGATTAAGCGGAAAATAATGGATGGGTGGATGGTTGGAAGTAGGGTTGTTCCGATCATGTTTTTTTGCTCCCGATCGTTTTAGTTTGAGTATCTGCCCATCCCGATATTTCCCGATCCGATTGCTTTTTTTTGCTCCTGATTCAATTCCAATCATTCCCGATAATTTTTCCCGATCATATACATTTTGGCAATGCATTAAGAAAAAAATGATTAAAACTCGGACGAATATACGTATAAATTCAACATACAGTACATAAGTACTGTATTTGTTTATCATGACAATAAATCCTCAAGATGGCATATACTTTATTAACATTCTTTCTGTGAGAGGGATCCACTGATAGAAAGACTTGTGAATTTGTATATTGTGACTAAATATTGCCATCTAGTGTATTTGTTGAGCTTTCAGTAAATGATACTGTGGCCATCCCAAATGCATGATGGGAAGTGGAACCATGACTGTGCGCCATGCTAGCAATTGATATATCTTCTCTGCGTTGGGAAATAACTTAAGGTGTTAATACAAAGATCAATTGCCACCTTGCTTCCCCACATTACTTCCCATGATATATCTATTCATAGGGAGAGGGATTGCAAGGCTTTAGCCAATTAAAAAAAAGGCTCCAAAGGTTGCCAAAATTCACTCTACTCATATTGCGCTGCCTTTTATCTCTCTATATAGGTAAAACGACATCATTACAGATTGAGCGCGACAATGAGTGAGAGGGTCGTGCAGCGCATACATCAATTGCATTAGATATTTTAACGTGACACATTTTTTAATTAATTAATTGCCGCCGTTATCGGGATATTTTTGATAACCCTACCTTAAGCCTAAACTAAAGACTCTGGATGAGTGTAACATCCATGTACATAACATACATAACATGTCTGAAATGTTAAATACAATTAGAAAATGATTTAATTAAAATATATATATAGATATTAAAAAAAGGCATGGCCGATATTTTTTTGCCGATTCCGATACTTTGAAAATGACGTGATCGGACATCTCCAGTTGGAAGGATGAAGTACAGTATGTGCACGCCAGATTGATTGGCCTATATATCCACAACGAATATATTCCCATATTAAACTGGGAGGGATCCAGTTCAGACCTGTCTCATAGGAGGAACCTTAAAAAGCTATATATACGGCTGATTGAATGATAAAAATAAATAAATTAATTAATAAAAAGCCCTCGTCAGCCGTTACATAACAGAATGCTGATATTAACGTTAGCCTGATGCTATCAATTAGTTAACTCACATTAGCAACACTGAGTTGGCAACGGGCCAATTTGGCATAAACTACTGCTAAGTTATGTAACATTAGCGGGTCATCAGTATATTGTGAACATTTTTTAACTCATTCACTACCCAAGATGTATAACAATGTCGTTTTTGATGTTCAACTGATCATAACTAAAGAAGAAAATAGAGTAGAAACAAACTTTTTTAATAATGAAAGATGGGAGTCTAATCTTTCTTTTTGTAAGTTCTATGCTCATGTAGCCATAGAACACCAATATTCTGTGGCACTTGAAAGAAGGAAATGTTTTGTGACATGATTTTTGGTAGTGAATGAGGTAACTTTAACCTCATAGAAATGAGATGTGCAGATTCCAGCCAGGGTGCGTTTAGCAGTATTTATACATGATACGGCTCTCCAGTTACTACTGTACCTCTGTTAGCTGATGTTCTCTCTGACTATAAAATGCAGTAAAAATTGGCAGCGGTATAGGAACAACGCTGTACCGAAACAGAAGAATAGATGCCAATGCCCCGCCGCTATAGCCATTAGACAGTAGTAGCTTTTCTGACAAACATCCGCTGATTACCAGGTTTTAAAAATGGCTGCAGATGTGCAGTAGATTTATAATTAATACTAGGGTTGTTCCGATCATGTTTTTTTGCTCCCGATCCGATCCCGATCATTTTAGTTTGAGTATCTGCCGATCCCTATATTTCCCGATCTGATTGCTTTTTTTTTGTTGCTCCCGATTCAATTCCAATCATTCCCGATAAATTTTCCTGATCATATACATTTTGGCAATGCATTAAGAAAAAAATGAATAAAACTCGGACGAATATATACAGTCAACATACAGTACATAAGTACTGTGTTTGTTTATTATGACAATAAATCCTCAAGATGGCATTTACATTATTAACATTGTTTCTGTGAGAGGGATCCACGGATAGAAAGACTTGTGACTTTGTGTATTGTGACTAAATATTGCCATCTAGTGTATTTGTTGAGCTTTCAGTAAATGATACTGCAGCATGCCCAAATGCATGACGGGAAGTGGAAGCATGATGGGAAGTAAAACCATGACTGTGCGTCGTGCTACCAATGGATATATCTTCTCTGCTTTGGGAAATAAGTTAAGGTGTTAAGACAAAGATGTATTGCCACCTTGCTTCCCCACATTGCTTCCCATGATATTTCTAATCATAGGGAGAGGGATTGCAAGGTTTTAGCCAATTAGAGAACGGTTCCAAAGGCTGCCAAAATTCACTCAACTCATTTTGTGCTCCCTTTTACCTCTCTATATTGGTAAGACGGCGTTATAACAGATTGAGCACGACAATGAGTGAGATGGTTGTGCAGCATATATATTAATAGCATTAAATATTTTATCGTGACACATTTTTTGATAAATTAATTGCCGCTGTCATCGGGATATTTTTGATAACTCTATGTTAAGCCTAAACTAAAGACTCTGGATGAGTGTAACATATTATGTCTGTAACGTTAAATACAATTAGAAAACGATTTAATTAAAATATATATATATTAAAAAAAGGCATGGCCGATTTTTTTGCAGATTCCGATACTTTGAAAATGACGTGATCGGACCTGATTGATGCTGATCGATCGGGACATCTCTAATTAATACAAACAAAAGAAAAAGTACATTTGAAGCCTTGGTGGGTAAGATTTAGGAGTGTCAGGCACAACCCCTACATAAAGTACACTATTACCATGGATTCTTTGAAATACCGTATTTTTTGGACTACAAGTCATACCTGAGTATAAGTCGCGCCAGCCATAAAATGCCCAACGAAGAGAGAAAAAAAAAAAACATAAATAAGTCGCACCGGTCACATTTTTGGGGGAAATTTACTTGATGAAATCCAACACATAGAACAGATATGTCATCTTGAAAGGCAATTTAATATAAAAATACACTAGAGAACAACATGCTGAATAAGTGTACAGTGTACAGTGCATGAACAACGAAATGCGAACATACTGTCCTCACCAGGACGCTACGACTTGGTCCTGGCTTTACAGCGAGCTAAACTCCCAAATGACGATGCTGGACGTCCGTATAATTTTCTGAATAAATTTCGTCACGATACCAAACAGGTTCGCATCAACGTAAACAAATGATAATTAGGTGCTATTACAGCAATGACACAAATAATTAGCATGCGTTCGCTAGCATTAGCACATCGTTCAAACAACCACACAATTGGCTCTAAGTTTCCGATCGCGGGTGGAAAACACACAACAACAACAGAAAAGATGATCCACACAGAAGTTGCCTCTGTAGAGATATTTTACAACCATAAACAATGAACGTAGGTTCGCATCCATGTCTCTCTCGCTCTCTCTCTCTCGCCCACTCGCTCAGACAGAAACACTGCGTACCTGTCCGTCTTCTTCTGGCGTGTGAGCGCTCTTCTTCGCGTAAACAAGTGCGAGTGCGCCCCCACATGGGCGTGAAAGCGCCACAAACTAAAAGCATGCGTTTCAATATAAAAAAGTCAATGATACAATTGAACACACATTGCCAAAGGCAGAACGCGAACGGGCCATAGCTATTAAGAGTTATTCAGATAACGATATTATAAAGAACATGCTAACAAGTTTACCAAACTATCAGTGTCACTCCAAAATAACATGTGAAATGATATCATAATGTGTTAATAATTTCACACATGTCGCTCCTGAGTGTAAGTCGCACCCCCAGCCAAACTATGAAAAAAAAACTGCGACTCATAGTCCGAAAAATACGGTAAGCATGATTCATGTGGTGAAAAAAATGGCTTGATTCTTTTATTTTGCGATGAATACACATATTACAAAAATGAAATAGAAAAATATGTAATACAAATGAAATTAAACAATATTTGCGTCCTTGTGCTAAAATGGTATGAAGCCCTATCAGTGATGAGATTTCCAATTCTGATGAACGTCATTAGCCCAGTGAACTTCAGTTCACTGTGGAAATAAACGCTTCCTTCTTCATCTTGCCTTGTGTCACTGTCTTAGCACTTGAAAGTTTGATGTGTTTGTGGTTCTTTCACTGCAACAGAAAGCGGATGAATGGGAGCTGCAACCGTTGTTATTTTTAAATTGGTGGTGTTGGGAGTGGTTGAAACCTGTATTATGTATTTTTGGGTGTTAAATGTTTTTCCCTCAGCTTCTGGTAGGAGTTTAACTGTTTTCATTTATGAGTGCTATAAGGCCTGTCCAAACAGTGTCATTGTTTAATTGTTCTAACATAATGTTTAGAAAAAAATCTAGGTGGCACAAGTTCAGTAAACAATCTTCATCTTGTCCCATGCCTAATCAAGCTACAGTGCCTTGCAAAAGTATTTGGCCCCCTTGAATCTTGCAACCTTTCGCCACATTTCAGGCTTCAAACATAAAGATATGAAATTTATTTTTTTTGTCAAGAATCAACAACAAGTGGGACACAATCGTGAAGTGGAACAACATTTATTGGATAATTTAAACTTTTTTAACAAATAAAAAACTGAAAAGTGGGGCGTGCAATATTATTCGCCCCCTTTACTTTCAGTGCAGCAAACTCACTCCAGAAGTTCAGTGAGGATCTCTGAATGATCCAATGTTGTCCTAAAATGACCAATGATGATAAATAGAATCCACCTGTGTGCAATCAAGTCTCCGTATAAATGCACCTGCTCTGTGATAGTCTCGGGGTTCTGTTTAAAGTGCAGAGAGCATTATGAAAACCAAGGAAAACACCAGGCAGGTCCGAGATACTGTTGTGGAGAAGTTTAAAGCCGGATTTGGATACAAAAAGATTTCCCAAGCTTTAAACATCTCAAGGAGCACTGTGCAAGCCATCATATTGAAATGGAAGGAGCATCAGACCACTGCAAATCTACCAAGACCCGGCCGTCCTTCCAAACTTTCTTCTCAAACAAGGAGAAAACTGATCAGACATGCAGCCAAGAGGCCCATGATCACTCTGGATGAACTGCAGAGATCTACAGCTGAGGTGGGAGAGTCTGTCCATAGGACAACGATCAGTCGTACACTGCACAAATCTGGCCTTTATGGAAGAGTGGCAAGAAGAAAGCCATTTCTCAAAGATATCCATAAAAAGTCTCATTTAAAGTTTGCCACAAGCCACCTGGGAGACACACCAAACATGTGGAAGAAGGTGCTCTGGTCAGATGAAACTAAAATTGAACTTTTTGGCCACAATGCAAAACGATATGTTTGGCGTAAAAGCAACACAGCTCATCACCCTGAACACACCATCCCCACTGTCAAACATGGTGGTGGCAGCATCATGGTTCGGGCCTGCTTTTCTTCAGCAGGGACAGGGAAGATGGTTAAAATTGACGGGAAGATGGATGCAGCCAAATACAGGAACATTCTGGAAGAAAACCTGTTGGTATCTGCACAAGACCTGAGACTGGGACGGAGATTTATCTTCCAACAGGACAATGATCCAAAACATAAAGCCAAATCTACAATGGAATGGTTCAAAAATAAACGTATCCAGGTGATAGAATGGCCAAGTCAAAGTCCAGACCTGAATCAAGAATCTGTGGAAAGAGCTGAAGACTGCTGTTCACAAACACTCTCCATCCAACCTCACTGAGCTCGAGCTGTTTTGCAAGGAAGAATGGGCAAGAATGTCAGTCTCTCGATGTGCAAAACTGATAGAAACATACCCCAAGCGACTTGCAGCTGTAATTGGAGCAAAAGGTGGCGCTACAAAGTATTAACGCAGGGGGGCCGAATAATATTGCACGCCCCACTTTTCAGTTTTTTATTTATTAAAAAAGTTTAAATTATCCAATAAATTTTGTTCCACTTCACAATTGTGTCCGACTTGTTGTTGATTCTTGACAAAAAATTTAAAATTTTATATCTTTATGTTTGAAGCCTGAAATGTGGCGAAAGGTTGCAAGGTTCAAGGGGGCCGAATACTTTTGCAAGGCACTGTATGAAAGCCGTCCATTACGGTTATAACTCTCAAGACCGGTCGTGGATTCAAGACCTCATTTTGGTCTTTTCTTGGTCTGGGACTGGCCTTCAGGGCTAACACAGTATTTTCTACTTACTTTTTAGGTATGAAAATAAAGCTTGCTGTTGTTAGAAAGTCACTTCCAGCTGTAGTCAACTGCGCATACTGAATGTTTTAGGTGTTTTTGGTGTACTCTCACACCCAGGAAGAGGCCCTGTTTCCCTTACCTAACTACAACAACAACATAACAGCATATGTGACCATGGCCACAAGCTGCACCCTAAGTGTGTGTAGATGAGTGTGTGTGCCTGCTTTTTTCTATTAGGTATCTTAAAGTATTACTTAATTAAAAGTACATGTATGTTCACAGAACTTTTTTAAAGACTTGAACATGTACAAAAGCTGTTATTGTCACCTTGGAGAATATACGTAACTTGAGTAAAATATTTGATTATTATTAGTATTAGTATTAAAGGTCATTTTCTCATATTACATGATTAAGCATTCGATGTAAAATGCAGCAGTGACTTAAGCTTAATTTGTATAGTCCTCATACTTGTGGTTGTAAACACTTTTGACAAACACATTTGAAATAAAAGAAATGCAATGAACACAGATATTTTGTTTGCGTTTTTAAAAACGAAAAAATGAAACTTAAATTAACTTAAACTAAAAATTGCATTTGATAATGGTGTATATTATACGAACAAAATAATAATGTAGAATATAAAGATTGGAATAGCATAAAATTTAAAGAATTGAATGGTTTGTGCATCGTGATTTAATGCTGCAATCAAATTAATTTTGCTGCTCCTTCTGGTGTGCCTGTTGGCCAGTGGGAGGTAATACAATACAGTCATGCATACACAAAAAGAAATATGTTATACACTGTGTGTTCTAAATTGATTAAGCAAAGTGGACTTTCCTTGGGCAAACTTGTGTTGTGTTTTTTTTTGGGGTTTTTTTTGGGTGGGGGGGTATTTTTTTGGACCAGTTTAATGCCTGTTATAAACTTTAATTTTAGACTGTATGGCAAAACCATCACTTCGTGATTTTTTTCATACCACAATCGTTATGCCATAATCTTTCTTTAAAAAAAAATTTTTTTTTTAATCTAAATGTGTGTCTTTTTGGGCCACGCAACCTGAAGCCGCTGAAATGCCATGTGTACATGTGATTTTTATTTAACATATTTTCATTCATTTTCTCTACCGCTTATCCTCACAAATGTTCACAATTTCTTGGAGCCGATTGGAAGTGGAAATCCAGCCTGTTTCACGTGTTTATTAAAAAGTTGAAAATAATTTAGCTGTGAGGCAGAGACAAATCTGACCTAGAAGAACCAATGGGCCTGGATAATGCAAAGCAAAACATGAACAGGGAAAAGTGGGTGAGAAATGGAGGGTGGCTAATATGGTGATCACTTCTATAAGGTCAAAATGTAGGACATATTTTAAAAAAACAATAGTACATCAGACTTGCGGTGTATTTTCATCACCAATAAAGTTTTGCACGGTTTATAGATCTTATTTGTGTAATTAAATAGTAAAAGATACTAATTTAAGGTCAAGCTTTTTTAGACAATTTATTTAGTTAACAGTACTGTGTTTTCAAATTTAAACGTGCCCAAGAATAAATCAATTTGAAACTGTGTTCTGCCAAAATATCCTATTCGGCGATGGCGAAACGACCTATTAATGCCCAGTGCGCTTGCACACGTATGCGCACATTAGTTAAAAGCAGCGAGTACTTATTATTTTTGCTTTTAGAGTCTTTTTTTTTTTTTTTTTAACCTTTCCATTGCCCTAAAATACTTATGGTGTGTGTTTTCCTCTGATAGCTTTAAGCATTGTGTTTTCTTGTGGTAACTTTAAAGCAGTGTTTATTTGTTGATCACAATAGTCACGTAGTGTATTTAAACCACCCTTATTTGATATTACATATTTTCTTAAGGCATTTCTTAGTACGTTCTCCCTGTATGCATCTAAACAAAACAAGCTAAAAGGGCACGGTAGCACTTAGGGTGTCAAATTCGCCATTGGTTGACGTTTCGCCGGTGTAGATATTTTGCCAGAACAACGTTATTAACAAACAAAATTCTTAAGAACAGGAATTGGTTGTGTAAAAACAATATGAGCATTCAACTGCTCAAAACAAGTGAACCCTTTACAAGAGGAACAACTTTACAAAGTTCAGCTGCAGTTATTTTGTTATCGAGAGGCGATGATGGTTATAAAAAAAATATTTTCGAAGTCGACCCACCGGCCGCTCGGCTCATTTTTGTCTGTTTCGCGCTCTCCGGCTGACATTTTACAGCTGTTTTTCCCCTGCTGCTCACGTCCACTTCAGACCAGCAAAGCGTGCAGAAACCGTGGAACGAGTCTCAATTGCTTTTGGCGAGAAAATCGTCCTCTTTTATCCATTCAATGTTAAAAGATGCCTATTGTTTTGGCATGTTTGCTAGCATTGTTGTAAAATCTCGGGGAGGAAGCCATGTCGTTTGATAGGCACACATGAAGCTTTTTTTACATTTTATTGAACCAGTGATATAGGACGTTTCAACTGAAGCCACTCTTGGCCAATCACAGACCTGTTGTGACAACTGTGGGGCTAAGTTGCATCACATAAACTGAACTGAAGCCCATTTTCTTTAAAAGCTGGACAAATAGTGTCCGGCTAATGAATTGTGCCAGACGCCAGACACATCACTCAAAAGGATGAGTGTCTGTCCTAAAACCGGACAGGTGATCACCCGAGACTGGCTAATGTTATGCGTGACATCACCGAGAGTTTGTCCAGTTCTTTTTTAAAAACCGATGGTACAAACACACACATGCAAACAAACACGTAAACGGTGCACCCATATAAACAGGGGTGCACATAATTTTTTTGCCCAGGTTCTCAGAGGAGGACCTGGAGATGTGACATGGTCCTCATTGAGCTTGAGAGCCAACCCACCTGATGCGATAAATTTATGACAAGCTTTACTTAGAGCCAATTAACTTTAATTAATTATATTAACAATTAATGCTTGATTAACATCAAATGGCACAACAAAATTGCCATTACTTTGAAGTGAAATGTAAAGAAATAAAAAGCACCAATTCAAAATAAAGGGCATTATGCGGCTCCCACATTACTCCAAGCCTTTTTAAAAGTGGGATGTCCTCCTCATAAGACCTCATTGAACATGCATGTTTAGCTTTGTAAAATGCGAGCAAAAACACGTTTGTCAGTGCATGTCGTTGTTCATTACCTTTATTCCGCCACTTGTCCATAGGGCGAGTGGGGTCCTGTTTGACATCGATAGTTTGCTTAATTGCCACATGCTCTCTGTTTTTTCCGTGGGTTTTCAAAGTTTGGATGGCTAAAATTCTTTGACCCTACATAAAATGCGCTGCTCTTATCGGCGACATTGGGATTCTCACGGCACATTTTGTACCGCATTTCCGTGCGAGCATCATTTGCTTCTTGCCAGCAAAAGTCCTTTTTTTCGGTAGCTCCGGTGACGTCTCTGTCGTCTGTCTGTCTTTTGACGGGGGTGGGGGAACACGGAAGTAATTACTCAGTGTGGCCTGCGTCTTCGACATTTTGAGAAGTTATTTTCTCGTGTCCTCCGCAAATACAGTGGTCAGCCATCGGTACGCAAAAGCGTATGGAAGCCGTTGAGGGACAGCGCGTTTGTCTACGTCCAGTACGCATGCGCGCATGCGGCACCACTTATGTGCACCCCTGCATATAAAGACTTCCTGATTACGTCTTTTCATGACCTCCCCCAGTCAATATTTCTGCCACATCAGAACAAGTAGGACTTGGTTCAGGCATTGTATCAACGAACTGTTTCTTCGGAATATATTGTATTTTGTAGAAACAATTAATGAATATACACTACCATTCACTAGTGTATCATATGGGATTTTTCATTATGTACACTACTGTGTAGTTTGGGTAAATGCATCAAAGTAAAAAAATTCATTTTATTTATTAAATGTTCAGGAGTAAAAGTTGACATAAACATGGATAATTAAGTCACATACAGATACAATACACTATTACATTACAAGACCGTATGCGTTCATTGTTCGCGAGGAGTATAGTGGCAAAATTGTTACTGTAGTCTTGTTTTGTTTTACTCACTCCTATACAACTTGCAGTCTCTTTTGCATTCTTCCGTCTTTTATTTTGAATGTGTGCTGGAAAACATAAAAATTCAGGGGCACATTGTCTCAGATTGAGGTTTGTTCCATCTCTCCTGCAGTTTAATTGAACACAGAAGGAGGGAGCGAGTGAGAGATGTAGAAAAAGAAATCAAGAGGAGAGGGTGAGGATGAGGAAGGAGGGTGCTCAAACAGGCATGCATATTGCATGAGGACCCCCCCACCACCAACCTCCTCTATACACCAGCACCACCACCACACCCCTTTCTTCACAGAATGGCTGTGTACTGTTCTGGGCTTATTAATTCCGCTCGGTGAGAGAATTATTTTTAGAGACTTGGTGTGCTGGAAAAGGCTTTTAAAGTCACAAGTATTACACATTCTGCTTGAGATTCACTTATATACGTTGAAAAGTTCTAAAAGTTTGTTGTGTGTTAAGACACTACTTTTTCTGCACGTTTATAGTCACTACAATTGTCCATACCCTGTAAAGTATTGTTGTAACTTCCATGGTCCTTCCTCTTGTTAAGTCCTCCTGTTAAGTTAAAAAAAAAATGATGGAACTGTAATTCACTGATTTGTGTTTATTTAATAAAAATCAACCGGTGGTGATATATTCACTGTCGAAAGTACAAATGAAATTAACCCCTAAATGATATAATAAATGTAAACCTATTAAGGACCGTCACATTAGCTACATTTTATTGTTATTCCTTTTGCAGTAAAGGCCATACAAATACTCTACTTAGGCTAAACAGGGATTTCCTACTGCATAATGGCCTTGCTTCAAAAGTAAACTACATAATAAGATTTTCCCAGAGGTATTAGTTGAATCAATTCAGCTTTTTGCAGATTTTTGAAAGTAATGACCCACAGTGAAGATAGTATAGATACTAAACTGTTTTTAGAAACAATATTTGTAAAAAAAAAAAAAAAAAAAAAAAAAAATTAGCTCATTTCAATTAAAGACAAAATATCCGTTATTTGTTTTGTTTTGTTGATAATGCTTAAAAAATGAGGTTACCTAACAGTATCAATAATAATAATTAACAATTTCCAAGAAGATCTTGTGTTCTAATCAATGCAATGGAACACTACAGGCTTGATATTATGTGTGCAAAACTGGAGCAGATGGTGAGTGCATTTTGAACTATTTTGCTGAATAATTCAATCCAGAGCATATGTCCTTTTTGTACAGTGTATATAGTGTTGAAATTTTAATTAGCTTGCAAAACAATAATAGTTAAGAAATGAAAAAGTATATGCAGCAAAGGCATCACAAACTGTCTCCCGCTCTCTCTTTCTCTCTCTTGCTCTCCTTTTTTCATTCTGTACCCAACCCCCCACACAAACAGATGTTGGCTACAAGGTTTTATGTACAGCTTATGGATTGTCCATCAATCAAACCAAAGCATGTATTGACCCCCCTCCCAACAAACACACACACACACACACACACACCTGTGACTGGATGAAAAGCTTCCAGCACTGTATTGCACTGTTAGCCGAATGTAGATATTACACGTTTCCCCTGGCTCTACTAGTTACTTTACTTCCACGTTGTGGCTTCGTTAGCTTTGAGACACTTAGCATTGTGGATGATTGTGAGGCATGACCTAGTTGTGGGTGTCGCTATCTGTGCTACTTTCTTTCCCATCTACATCCTCGCTCTCTACTACTCCCCCACCTTCCCTCTCACGATGAATCCCTATTATTCATTGTCTCTCTCAATTTAGGGCCTCACCTTCATCCTTTTAGGCCATCCACTTTGGTCTTCCCTGTTATCCTTTTATGTATGCATTCTTTAGTTCCTAATTTACCTCTCTTCCACATCCTATTATTACTCTCTCACATCCTCTTTATTCCTCTCTCTCAGCACCTCGTGTCACACAGGGAAACATTGCAAGCAGTGGTCCCCGCTGAACAATTACCATGCAAAGCAATCCAAATAGAGATGTTTGCCGAAAACAACATGTGTGTAATTACTGCTTAATGAGGCCCTTGTCTCAGGCAGAATGCCCAATTAGACTGCCGGGGAGCGAGCGATGCCAAGGCCCTCTGAAAAAAGAGAGGGGAGAGAAATAGAGGCAGGCTGCAACTGCTACAAGAGGTTGGATACGATGAGAACATGAGAGGAAAAAAGGGAGGGGGGTAGAGAGGAATAGGAGAGCAGTGAATGAAAAGATGATTTTTGCTGTAAATGTGGAGTAATGGCAGAGCTGATAGCATTGGGTCCAGGATAAATTGGCATTTTAACTAGGAGAATGAAGCATTGGAATAGGAGAGATGAAGGGGCCAGAGATTTTGGCGTTTACATTGCTATATACTATATGAGCAGCCATGTTGACACACAAAATGGCTGACCTTTCTTGGTTGTGGTTGGTTGTTTTTCTTATTTTTTTGCCAGCCTGTATCATTTATTGTTATTTGCAGCAGGTCACTGATCTTGTTGTGATGCATTAACATGACTTCAGTGCAGTCGGTATGGATTCAGCTTCTGCCCTTCGATGGTGTAAACGCGATAGTGATTGGTGTTTTGTCCTTGAACCCTTTCGTTTACTCAGTTAGCTGTTTTGGTCTTCCCTTATTTACCAATTAAACTCTAGAGAGTTCTTCAACAGAAAAAAAGTAACTTAAGACAACAGATAGGTTGTCTTTGGAAAATGATGAAGTTGAGCTCCAAATCCAACTGGGGAAAGTATTTGAAGGTGACTTAATAACAACAATAATCATCATTGCCATCAGAGGCAATTAGCTCAACAAGTTCTGGACATAGTGCCAGTTTGAACAACAGCCAGCATCTCAAGATGAAGCAAGTTTAAAAAAGAAAAAAAAAAACACCCACGCATCACACACACCTTATTCATCAAGACAAGCCTTTAGTGACTTTCTTTGTATGTATTTTAAAATGTATTTGCTAAAAAAGGTAACACTGTCAAGGTGCACTAATATTGACGCATCATTGCGTTGTTAAGTGGCGCAAACGTTTGTGTTTTCAGTTCAATCTTTGTTTCCATAATGCCAGTTTATCGGTGGCCAAGACTCAGCTGCTTTTAATGAGATGAATATGACCTGTTCATTCTCAAAAGACATGTACCGTATTTTTCGGACTAGAAGTCGCACTTTTTTTCATAAGTTTGGCAGAAGGTGCGTCTTATACGCTGGAGCGACTTATGTGTGATTATTTACAGTTGGGTCAGGCCGACGTCTTTCTAGCTATCTTTTTAAAATATATATATATATATTCATATATTTATAATAAAACGATGTATGGATGTTAAATAAAATTTTTTTTAAAATGGATTAAACAGAAAAGGCGCTGTGCATGCCTGCGCATGTGAACGCAGTGGCCTCGCTCTCTTTTCAATCTTCCCTCCCACCCTGGCGCCCTCCGCGAGCATCCTGGTATTTCATTTTCGATATGGAGCAGCTATAGGTGTGAAAAACAAAATAAAGACAGGGGATTTGAAATGTAAACAACTGCGGTAGGAGTGGGATATGGAAATGATTCAAATTGATTGTTGAAGATGCGATACAGAAACCTGGGTCAGCTTCGCTGAATGTAAACGAATGTGGCGCTTTGGTCTTATACGAGAAATATATTTAACAAACTTTTCCAGCGTTATTTCATTGTGTAAATGCATTTATAGTTATCATAAAAATATGTAGACTATTTAAACATTGAGAAAACTTTTTTTTCTGCCAACTCGAGGAGATTAAAATAAATTTCAAATCCACTATCCGCCTGTTAGAACAGACACGCAAATATAAGAGATATAAATGTTAATTGAATAACCCTTAACTTACAGTCTTGTTTAACTGGGAGAATTCGTTACAAAAGACAAGCTTTAATTAGTTATCATTATGCATATCTGCACCGACATCGTCACAAATGTGATCACACAAAACGCAACCACGCATCGCATCCCCGCATTTTCTCTTTCTCCTGAGTCCTCACAAATAAAACATAAAATTTCGGGGGGTTATTGGCTCGTGCCGACAAATAAAGCACAAAATTTCGTTTTTTTCCGGGCTTGGGCAAGCAAATCAAGTTAATTGATTAGGCTCAGGCCACATCGGGCTTTAATACCCGCGGGCCTGTCGGGTCAGGCTGGATTCATTAGGCCCAATCTAACTTCTAGCCTCATGTAATGTTAGCATTCCGTACACCTATTCAGCCTGTTGTTCTCTATTGTATGTTAAATTGCCTTTGAAGATGACATGTCTGTTCTTGGTGCTGGATTCTATCAAATAAAATTTCCCCCGGAAAATGCGACTTATACTCTGGTGCGACTTATATATGTTTCTTTCCTTTTCATTGCGCATTTTTTGGCTGGTGCGACTTATACTCAGGGGCGACTTATAGTCTGAAAAATACGGTAGTTTCTAGACCTCCTTAAAAAAAATCTTTATGTTGAGTTACGAGTGATACATTGTTTACAAGATTCTGGGGCAGTTTACATGGCGACTCTGCAACGCCAAGACGGAATGACTGTTGCGGAATGGCCTCACCTTTATATGGTGTCGGCGAAAACGGAGGGCGAAGATGCAAACCTTTGAATGCGGGCTCCAAAGTGGAAGGATTCGATTGTGGTTGCTTGAGAGGGCTTGCTCCGCATCTATATCAGTGGAAAGTTCCAGCGCCGATAACGTCAGCACTCGCACACTTCACATTGGGCGTGCGCAGTTATGCTACTAAACACTAAAAACAGCAAATATGGCAGAACGTCGGCTTTAATTTACTGTTTTTATAATATTTTATTTTTTTATATGTTGAATGTTTCCATTTTTGTGCCTTTTGGAGCAAAAGAAAAATGCCATTGCTTGGAGTGGGCGGGTATGTTGTCTTCCGGGCTGAGGAGGTTGTTGGTGTCAAAGTGCATTATTGGCTGTCGCCTTGTAAATTTGCACTTCCCCCTAGGGCCTGGCATGAACACTACATTGTTTTCACACGGAATTGCGACATTGTTCGAATGGAGACGGAACCATATAAATGCAATTTTGAAATTTGTCATATTCTCGGAGCGTCACCATGTAAACTGCCCCTCTGTCTCCGCCTCATCAACTTGGATGTTTTATGATGTAGAATAGAATTGAATATACTCTATTGTCACTGTAACATTAGGACACAACAAGATTGTGTTGCTTCCTGATACAAAATTAAAATATTTGTTATATTCCAGTAAAAAAACACTATATGAAATAAATATTAGAATGTACAGATTAAAAAGTAATTGAAAGGGAGATAAACATTGTGCATTTCGTATTTGTATAAGTATGTTCCCACTGAGTTTTGGTTCCAATACAAATTATACATTTGACATTGAATTCAGTTTGGAATGTGCTATGCCAATGACGTCTGAAGCGATTTCCTGCCAGACCAAGTTTAATAAAGGTATTGACTCTGCTTGCACATTTAGTCGGCATACTGTAATTTTAAATGCTGAAATATGACCTTTAATGTTTTTTTTAAATTATGTTTACATAAAATGTACTAGATTTAATTTAAATACTAGATTATTAGTTTTGCAGATGATAAATATTTCTATCATAATGAAGGTTTGTACTCCTGTTAGTGACTGATTTAACCAGGTACCGGTATATCATCTTATTTCTCGCCTTTTTTACCCAGCATGTGTTTATTGTGTTTTCAAGGCTTCTTTTCTTGTGTGCACAAAGACGATCACCCGAATATAAAAAAAGGGCTCCCAGTAGCTTCACATCTGAGGAATCTGGTGTGGAACGCTGTCGAGTTTGATCATGTTGTCTCTGCTGTCTGGCTTCTGTGCAGTGATATTACAAAGAGTGACCTCAGTCAGCAAACAAAAAGGGGGCTTAATTTGACACATTGAGTTTCTTTGTGTGTCTATGTGTGTGCGCACAATTCCAGCCCAGTCAAGGTTTGTTCCATTTGCTGCATGCTATGAAAAAGTGTGATGCCTTTGGAAGCCAAGGGCGTTTCACAATACGTCTCCTCTTAACAGGGTAGCAGTTTCTCTGTCACCTTGACACTGCATCTGTTCACTTACTGAGCTGTTTGTGGGGAGGAATCTCATTTTCCCTTGAGCTAAAAACAGTGTGAGTTGTATTTTTTACATCTTTGTCACAGCTGATCTTTGCAGGGAATTCCTTTGGGATTAATCGTTCCAGTATACTTGACATCAGAGCTAGCGTGTTGCATGTAGCACTCAAGTGGTGGCTAGTATTGTTTCCTTACACTCTCGCAGGGGGTTCATGGGTCACGTTTTAAGTCCTAACCCCCAGTCAGACAGTGTTTTGGCACCTGCAGCAAGTGATCTTTCAATGCCTTGTTAACTCGCTCCCGAAGACGCAGCGTGTAGTCGCTGTGCGCTGATTCATTCACACTTCTTCTCACACGCCGCAGAGCCCACAGGGAACGGCCTATCTTTCACCACTGAGCTCATGTAGCCTCATTACCGGCCCTGCTGATGAACGGTAATTACCGACAGTTCCATGCCAAGCACAAGGTTTAACCAAAGTGACAAAGTCATTAGTGTAACACATCAGGCCACCCGTAAAGGGCTTTTCACTACACAGATCCTCCATGTCATTTATTAATTTATTTCAACCAAATTCTGTATACGATGTCAATGTCTCCTCTTTGTTTGTTCCCGCAGTTTGATGGTGACAACATGTACATGAATGACAATAACCAAGAGTTCCGGTCACCAAACCAGGTGGGTGTGACCACATTTCAATAGTTTCAATTTTTGTGACATTGAAGACATAAAAATGAACAATATCTATATTTACGTAAGTATAAGGTATTTGTTGTGTGTTTTAGTGTTGCAGCTCTGACAGTACCGTGTGGCAGGAAAGATGTTGACTTTTTAAGTCCTGGTAGAAGGTTTAGGTGCATAAAAAAAAAAAAATTTTTTTAAACGAAAGAAAGTAAGAATTGCCTTTAGAAAATACATGAATGTGTGTGAATATCGTCAATACAAAAGACATTAAAGTCATACCCTACTTTTACTATGTACAGTATATGTAGAATAGTGTGCACATCCATAAAGCCTGCTTAGGGTTACAAGTGAGCTGGACGGCTTAGACCCTAGCTGACTTTGGACATTCACGCTCAAGTTAACAGCTATGAGCAAGTCTGAATCTTCAATTAAACTGACGTCCTTGTTTTGTGGGCAAAAACATGAGTATCTTTTGAGAAAAATCCACACAAGCACAGTGAGAACATGCAAACTCCACGCAGAAAGGTCTGACCTGAGACTCATGTCCAGAACCTTTTGCCCCAAGGCAGATGTGCTATCCTCATGTTCCCAGTGATGTGCCAACGAATGAACCACTTTTTGTTTGTCATTGGAAATTGTAATGGTTAGATTTGCCAACATTACTGGCATGCCCTAAAGTGAATTCATGTTCTGTATCAAAGTAAACAAACTTTAATTCATTATTATTTAGCTGTTGGTTGTGGTTGGGACCGCGTACGTATGTGGTTGCGATTCACTCTCTCTGGAAAAAAGGCTTTTGAAAAAAAGCTCAGCAGCAGTAAAAGCTGGCAAGATGCCAGTGGGAGTTATAATATCGATGGTCAATTACTATTATTAATTTATTACATAGATTATTAATTCGACCATATGTTGTAGTTCAGAAAGTCAAAATGTGTTGTTGGTAAGAATTTATAACAATTTATTTGTAACAATTTGCAGAATTTAAAAGCTTCATAAGTCACAATACCAAAAGTTGCTGATATATATTTAGTCTTTGTTGAGTGAACTCCCAAGCTCCCGCGAGAACACTGCAAAGGTAATACAGCTGGTCCACAGTTTCGCAGCTGGGACGAAAACCACACTGCTCCTCCTGAATCTGAGATGTGACTTCCTGACTGACCCTCCTCTCCAGTACACCTGAGTAGAACCAGGGAGGCTGATGATTGTGATTCCCCTATAGTTTGAACACAACCTCCAGTCCATCGCCTCTATAAAGACTTTTGTTTAAAATATTTCATCTCACATGTAAAAATGAATGATTTGCTGAACACATAAATTGCAATATTCCAAAATCATACCCTTAAACCATTGAGCCACTGTGGCCAGAAAAAACATAACTATTAATCGTACAATTCAATAACTAATCATTAAAATGATGAGATCAGAATAGATACATCATAGCCATATTTGGTTGTCTTAAATCACTCACATGCAAAGTTTGCCCTGATTTTCCTCATGTTTTAAATCAAGATTAAAGAGCTCCATAAACCACCAAATATATGCCTCTTGACAGATTATATAATGGAGATTATATACATTCTCTTAATATCCATATCTTAATCATTTAATAATACTCTGTGAGATATCATCCCTTGTCAGGTTGGGCAATACGGCAAAAAAGAATAATCACAATTATTTTCATCAGATCGGCTGATCTTGATTAACACAGTAATTCCTCGTTTTTCGTGGTTAATGAGGACCAGAAACTGCTACGATGTGAAAAATCCCGAAGAAGTGCCCCCCGGAAGATTTTTTTTTTGTGTTCAATGTATTTATTCAGACTCAGCATTAGAAAGATACATATAAAATATAAGACGTTTTTTTACCTCTTTCCCCCCAAAGTATAATAATAAAAAAAAAAAAACATATCTGTATATATGTATTAATGAATGTTTTTTAAGCACTTCAAATGTTACACTTATGATTATTTATTTTAAACATCTTACTGTCCCACTGAAATATTTTCAAACAAGAATAAAGTAGAAAAATGCTTGTCTTTATTAAATGCTTCAGTGAGTGAGTCCACTCAAATCCGCTCAAGCTGCTCACTTACACAAAATGAGTTACCACAGCAACTGTTTAACAAGTTAAACGATGATTGACGTATGTGGTGCTTTGAAGTTTGGGCTTACAAGCGTCTCTGGCAAGATCAAACCTTAACATCTGTCAATCATCGTTAACCTAAATAAGCAACTCTAGTGCACTCCCTGACCAAGAAAAGCAGCAGAGGTGAGAGTGAGAGACTACGTGATTGGATAGGGACAGCTCTATAAAATACTGCATTTATTTATTTATTTTTTTAATTGGAAAAAAAAATCCCCGATGGACTGAGGGCACAAGTTTTGAAGCACGGAGTAGCGAGGGAACACTGTACATCATTTTTTATATTATGCTAAATTAAACTTGTTAAAGTATATCTTCTAAAAAGATTTTAAAAAATAAAATAAAAAAAAAACCTGCTAGGTGTAGAAATGGCCTAACTCTCGACACTTCGTAATATTATTGATTCAGCTGTAATCCAACCTGAGTGTAGCAGTGAACCCGCTCTCTCTTGCGCTAATCACTGGCGCTTGCGTGCAGCCTCACATTACACACAAAAAAGACCCAAATGGGACTCCTCATAGCTGCCAGCAAAATTAAATTATCAAATTATTTGGCACCTAATTAATTCATCAACTTTAATCTATTTAATCAATTAGTTGTTGCAGCCTTAAGGCTGATTTCTGGTTCTGCGTCGCGGTGACGGCGGACCTATGCTGTTAACGCAGAACTGATTTATGACCCTACGCCGTAGCCGAATGTGCGCCTCCCAAAAATCCTGACTGCGCGTCACATCAACGCTTCGTGACGTCACCGTCAAAGGACTGTGATTAGTCCGCTCAGAACGTTGTTTCCGGTTCAGCAAAACAACATCGTTTTGAAACATTCGTAAAATGGTATTAACAACATTTGTTGTTCAATATTGATTAGCTACAGCTCCAAATACACGCATTCCATCTCTGTTGCCACTGCTGTTTACGACTGGATGAAAACTAAAGGAATTCGAAAAGTCTCCTAAAACCGCACAAAGATAAAGCCACACCCCTCTAATGGCTTGGCGGTGAATTACAGAGCAACGAGTTCCCTTGACGCAGAACTTCGAATGCTCAATGACGACGTAGGGTTAGCACCGTTGCGCCACCGTCAACGGAACGCAGAAACATAAATCAGGCCTTAGTTGTCTCAGGCTATTGTCGCACACATTTTCGCTAACCAAAACAACTAATTAAATACAGTAGTGATTAGGCCTGAACGATATTGGAAAAAACTATTGCTGCGATTTTTTTTAGGTTTGCGATATATTGCGATATTATATTGCGATATTAAAAAAAGTGTTTTTTTTTTTTTTTTCAAGAAATTTTCACAAGATGACTTAAATAGCTGTTTGGAAAGACTTTAGATGACTCACCATCACCACAGTGTACAGTCATCCCTTGTTTTTCGCGGTTAATGGGGACCAGAACCCGCCGCGATAAGTGAAAAACCGCGAAGTAGCGCACCTCCCCCATTTAAAACAATTTTTTTTTGTGTGTGTTTTTTGTGCCCAATGTATTTATTCAGATTTAGCATTGGAAAGAGATACATATAAGACATGTTTTTTTCTCACTTTTCCCCCAAAGTGATTTTAAAAATGTATAAATAAGTGGTTTTTAAGCACTTCAAATGTCATAATTATGATAAGTTTTAAACATAACTGTCCAACCAAATCATTTTTGAACAAGAATAAAGTACTGTAGCAGATAAATGCTTGGCTTTATTAAATGCTTCTGTTTATCTACTGTAGCTGTGACCGTTGAAGTGACATGTAGAAATTTCAAACTCCTCATGATCACTTCTGGCATTTAAATGTCTCCAACGTCCCCACAGTACACACATTCATTCCAGCGGGGCTTCCTTGCAACTGTTTAACAAGTTAAACGATGATTGACAGATGCCCGTGTGAAGTCTGCTTCTTTGGCCAGATCAAAGCCATCGTTGTGGCAGTGACTGAGAGGATCAAAAGGCTGGGAGTGGGAGGGTAGGAGGCTGTGCGCAGACCAGAAAGTGAAGCGTATGTGGATCAAAAAAAAAAAAGAAAAACTATCGCACGTGCTTGCGATGGGACTATTGCGCACACGCACATCGCGATGGCGATGTTTAAACGATATATCGTTCAGGCTTAGTAGTGATGCCTCGCTGGTGAGGTTCCAGGCCTTGTCTCACCAAGCGAGAGTCCCAGCCGACATGTGAATGTCTTAGGATCCCTTGGGAGAACTTGATGAATTGGCTGGGGAAAGGGAAGTCTATACTTCCCTACTAACCTGATACCCCTGAAACTGGGAAAAAACTTGGAGAAAATGGGTGGATTGATGGCTAAATATAGCATATGGATTACACCATCAGCTGCGTTATCACTGTGATTCAACAGGTCACTCAAATCTTATGGTACCCTCATCACACTGCTTTCAACGCCAATGATACTGCTTGCCGTCTGGAAGCACAGTCATGGTCACAGTCGGGGAGGTATAGACAGGCACTGCATTGAGGGTTCCCAGCTGCTCGTCGGGAACACACTGCTGGACACATGGCCAATTTTCGAACGTCGCGTTTTGTTGATCCAGCACTCAGGAAAGAGTGTCAAAACATGGCGAGGTGGACCGTCCTCATCAATTAGCGCCTTACTAACTGCTATCAATGACAGGTCGAGACATACACAAACAAAAACACACACTTGTCTGAACTAGATAGATGGATGATAGATAGGCGACATTATTTACTCCTTATTAGTTTACGTTGTTTCTTGCTTTCTGTGCTTGCTCTACCAAAACTTTGTAGAACTCTCTCGATTATGTTGAATTAGTAACCAATTACTTTCGTCTCAAAACAACTGGGAAAATGAAGGGTGTTGATTCAACCAGAAAAAGTGCCGTTTATATGGTTTCAGCTGTTGATGTGACATTTTAATGAAGTTGAGCCACAACTGTAAAAAACTTCAATTGCCATTATCCATCCATCCATCCATCCATCCGTCATCTACCGCTTAATCCGGGGTCGGATGAATTGCCATTATGCTGATGAATATGAGACTAGTATAGAAACAAGAGATTTTTGCATCCGTCTAACAATAATGTTTTTTTTTTTCATTAACAGAGTAAAAAAAATGTTCCTCCAAAAATACAAACTTTTTTCACTTTATTGTAGTGTACTAAACATTTGAACATGATATTGACTGTAGCACAAAAATCGGGATTCAGCGAAGGTCAGCCATTGGAAGCTGTCAAGACCTGTCAAATGTTTTTCCAAAATGAGCCTGTCATCGCTGTTGGGAAAATCTTCACATACCCACGTCACTACTACTAAATGCTATTATCCTTAAGTTACACATACATGCACACACGCAAACACTCACAGGTGATTTGGTAGCCATAAGGTTGCCTTACCATTGATGTTAGGATTGAGTGACTGTAATGAGAGGTCGAGAGGGAGCTTTAAAGCTTATTGTCTACTTATACCTCACATCACAAACCGGGAGTCCATTATTGTTAGCCACATTTGCTGACCTGCCCTAATTATGTCACTTTGTATGCAAACATGTGTGCACACTAATTGGGATAAATGTCCGGCTTTGTACTTTCTCCGCTGTGGCAGCCATGTGTCAATCACTGACTGCCTCGGCAGGTCTGCACTGTTGTGTCAACAAATAGCTTCTTAGTGGATAAAGCAATTTAGGCTTTTCAAAACATCTCAGCTGTAGTTGATGCTCTGTCAGTGATGTCAAAGAGAAGCTTACTCACCAGCCCCAAAACTCCCCACCACAAACACAAAGTTCACTCTCTGGCTTTAATTCCCAAAATCCTTTAATGCACCACAACCATTTGAAATGTGAAAGGGGCTGATGTGTGCATGGCTTTGCTCTAGTGTTGATGGTTTCTGAGCAAAATTATTAAGCACTAACATGAAATACTAGAATGATTCATAACTTGGCCTTCTCTGACACTAAGGTCCATAAGAGGACTATTTTAAGCCTTGACATACTCCTCATTATTATGTTGTAGTGAGTTACTGAAACACCACTTACAACCATTCAAGTTGAATTTGCTATTATTCATTTTGAATTGACATGGTAGAAATGTAATTCACATTGGGGGACTGTTGTTTGTTTGTTTGTTTTCCATCACTGGCTTTAAAGTGGACATTTCACAGCAAAACTAACGCCCAGATCTGAAGAATATACAAAAAAAAATGTTACATAATCCAAACCTGTTTTGAAATAATGTAGCGTCATACTTTTTTAAAATCAGTCTCACGGTTCATCAGCGACAAAAGAAAATTCAATCAACTATAGGAGACAAATGTAGAAATTGTCCCTTTACTCTTGGCATCAATGAGGGAATTGTCCGCCACAAAATGCCAAACTATTGCATTGTCGGTGGATTTTGGAATTTAGGGATATCAACGCATGTGTGTTTTTTTTTTTAAAATGATGCACTTAGATGAGGGTGGGTGAGATTTGTATAGCTGGACCGTGGGCTGCGGTGAAGCTAGACGAGGGGGAACGCAGGCAAACAAAGCATTTCTCTCATCTATTACCACATCTTGACTATTGTATGAGTATTCAGTTTTTAGGAGATACTAGCTAGGGATGGGATGTTTGACTAATTTTCCTGCCGACTAGTTTCAGATTTTATTTGCAACGAGTTGACTAGTCTATAAGCAAGAAAACTCACAATTTAATACACATATTAAATAAAAAGTTGAAAATGCAAAAGGTTTGTGTATCTACAAGCTATTTTAGCCCTAACATTCAGGACAGGTTTTTTATTTAAATTCTATTGATGTAACAAAAAGTGACTAAAGGTAAACAATTGAAATAGAAATACATTCCTGACACCTTCGCCAAACATCCCCAAATTATGTGTCACTGCCCTCTCCTACGTCTGTGTGTTGGCGACTCGGCACTTTCTGTGCGTGGAGTCGACCCGGGAAATTGCTTTCAGACATACGGGCTACCGGAGTTCAGCGTATGTCTGAAAGCGGCTCATGATGCTGCGTTTAACCGACTAGTGAAATATTAAACATTTATTTATGAGTAGGCGGTTAAACGATTAAACAACTAGTCGCGCATATCCCTAACCCCGGTAATACTGTACACTACTGTACACTAGGCACGTCTGTGGCACGTCAACGCACCACTGACGCTCGCCCCCAATTTCCACAGGGTGCATTTTACGAGCATAGCGTCTGTGGAGCGGCTCAATTGGTTCACGTGAGGATTGCATGAACGCGTAAGAGTATTTAAAGATAATAATACAGCAACCACTTTCAGACCCCGCATATTGGTCAGCTTTCTTTCTGAAAGAAAGAAGAAAAAAGTCCTGTGCTAAAGAGAAAAACAATCACAATGATAAAAATTTTCACGTTTTATAAATGAATTGCCTCAATGAATCATTTTTTTTTTCTTATAAACAGTTCAAAAGCTTTAATGATGGATTTTTGTTAAATTAAAGCACCATGCAGAAATTAATAAAACTAATGCATATTATTTTGAAAATCAACCGGATCCACCGTATTTTTACACGAGTGACTTCCGGCCTACTTGATCTTACCTAGTAGTATTGAGGCAGGATGGTCGCTTCTCGCGTCAAATAATAAAGTCTGCCGTTCGTTTCGATGTGTGACACTTTGAACCACTTCTAGGACGTGTCTAAAATGTGGCTGCACTGCGGCTGGTGTGCACTCCTTCCTTGACTTGAACAGCCACGTTTCACTGCGTTGAGGTGGTGGAAACGTTGACGCGCCGTAGACGTGCCTGACTCATTTTCCAGAATGTTGGCGGCGATTTCTTCAACTTCTCCCTCATCACCATCAGTAATCATGTCATCTGCTGGATATTCTGCCTCCGGCTCATAATAATATTGGAAATATTTTCATCGTCGTCAGTATATATATATCGTCCTCAAAACCATCTTTCGCGAAATCGAAAAAATCTGATTTAATGTCTGAAGTGCTGAAGAAAGATAAGCTGTCTGGCAATTATGCCATATTATGTGGGTTAAAATATAAGTTCGGAAGTATCAATATAACTTTGGTTTTATCCACCAACCTTTGTCCATTGCTAAAATTTAACAGGGAAGCCAAAAAGTATCTCCCCGCACTGCCATCGGTTGTTTTCTGCCAGGCATAGCCTAGGGGTCCGTTGCCACACTGGCTGGGAGCCTGTGCGTCCGACACTTAAGGCGTCCCACAGTCGGTTCCACACGTAGTGCTTAGGTTGCGCTAATAATAAATTTCATGGGATAAAAAAATCATAAAATAAAACCGAAACAGTATGTAAGTGAGCTGAACTGAAAATGCAAAACCGAAACGGTTCATAACTTCCACGTGAACTGTTAAACCCTTTGTGAAAGCTGTCTGACACTTAAAGCGTCCGGGCGGAAACTCCCACAGTTGGTTCTGCATGTAGCGCTTAGCTGAGAAGGGTCTGACTGCAGCCGCACCCCCACTACAAACCACGCCTCATACAAACTACGCCCCTCTAAACCTTTGCCGTCTAGCCAATTTCCTTGCTACCCACAATCTCGTCTCATTTACAATGTTTGGAACTACATTTATTCTTCTTTATTGTTTATTAGTGAGTTGTGTTGCGTGTTGCATGTGACACAGTCTGTATGAAACCATTATGAAATCCGAGTTCACTAGCGTTTCGGCAGCTACTGTACAGAGCCCATCACACAAAAGTAAACATTCATGACACTTGAAATGTTTGAAGATACAGACCCTGAATAATTTAGTGTTGAATTGTTGCGATATTAGAAAAAAAAAACTATGTTCACCTTCTTAATTGAATTGATTTTTTTATGAGTGGGGCTAGTAGGGCGCTAGAACGTTGCCAGAGGCCTGGCCTGAGGAGGCCATCCACCACTATATAGTATACTGTAAGAGTCAAATCTGCAAATTGGAAGAACTACATTTACTGATATTACACCAATTTGCAACAAAACCGCAAGTCCTCCAGGTTTTCTTCCCATCTGTTACTTACAATTTTACATTAAAAAAATACGTAATTGCTTTGTTTTGCTCAATGCTTCCCATTTGCATGCTCACAAAGGGCAAGTTTCACATGCTGAAAAAGGCATGTACTATTTGGGTAAGAGGAGAGCTTTGCTACTTGTGATCGACTGCTTCTCCAAATCACCAGGATGCGCATAAGCTGATCTGAAATTGAATGGGGAGACCTGAAAGCTAAAAATATGTTGAGTTAAATTTTGTTTCTGCACACCTCTTGGGGATTTTAATAGATTTAATTTACAGGTTTTGTCAAAAAAAGAAAAAAAAAGATTTGCACTACTGTTGATATAAACTGAACCAGTTGTGTGGCGTTATAACATTGATGATTCACAGTAAAGGTGGAAAAGGAATTTCTTGCTACATTAATATGTGTGTTTTGTTTAAACAAACATCCTGCAATACTAGGGATCTGAGCAGTTTGCTGTGCATGACAGTCATTCTTAATCAATGCTTAATTTCTTGCGTTTTCTGATTAATATTTCTTGTGTTTGACGGTACATCAGACAAATCAGAGTTTCAAGTATGGAATAATCTGCCTCAATTTGAAATGGGGATTACTAAAAATTTAATCTATTATGTGAACTAGCAAAGTGTATGCTTTGCTTGATTATTTTATTATATTCTGTGAAAAGACTCAAGAGATACAGTATGAAACCTTCTAAAAGGATCTCATTATATGAAAGACGTGCCCCGTAATACAACTTTTAACTTATGGATTCATGACCATATAGGAGTCTGACCATGATGCTTGTCTGAGGTGCATGGAGCCAGAACAGAGAGTCCATTGTTTGCGTCTTGCACAGCATACACAGTGAGGTAGCAGTTTGACACAGCCAGGAGATTGCATTACACATAACATCTCTGCGCTCTTAAAAAGAGAGAACCGCTAATCAGAAACAGCTTTAAAGGGGGGCATTTAACTGTCTGCTTGGAGGCAATCATTTCATTCAAACAAGATGTTTTCAAGGTTCTGACCACTGTACACTTTCGATATGATATTGATATTTTCCATGTGTTTCATTCATCTCTCAGTGTCGAACTGTGGACAGAATATTCTGTTTGTGTATGTATCCATCCAAAACCATTAGTGGAATGGTTGAATTAATAAATCTTCTTTTGAGGTTTGGGGAAATTAGTAGTTAGGATGGCATCGCATATAGTTTTAATTCAGAATACGTACTATTTCCAAACATGCAGTTGGTCTCGTTGATTACTCCTTGCTTGTTTAAACTAGGCAATCATCATTTTTAATTAGGAATTAGGAATAGAAATTGAGCGCATCTTATTTTGTTGCAGAACAGTGATTGACCAGAAATAACTATTTAAAGTGTTTGAGCTGACAGTATAATGTTGTGTTGTGGCAACTAAAAAAAATTCTGTCACTACAAGGTATACACGAATCCCCCTCCATTATCACAACCTCCTCCACCACCCAACTGAAAAGAATCTCACTTCATTATTATTATCACGTGTTTGTCAAATAATGCTGATTGCCATGTGTATTCTTGCAGTAGGGTAGTCGCTACATGACAGGACTTGCCACTAAAACCAAAATGGCTACCTTCAACGCTGACCACAGATTTTCTAATTTGGTAAAATGGCCAATAAGTGTTCTTTGGATTCAAACCAGGCATGATCTTTTGGTGTTTTGTGTAGACATATCCTCATGTATATTTTGAAAATTTTGTCTGGCTTTTACTCACCCTGTAATTAGCCTGTATGCATGTATATATATGTGAGATAGTGAAGGGAAAATGAGAGACAACAAAAGGTGGATTTAGAGAAGCAGCTGTAGAGAAGTTTATTTTAAGTTAAAAGGAGTTTGTAGGCCTCCCTCGCTCTTGTCAGACTTGTTGCTTTGTGGTATTTAGAGAAGCAGTCAGGTTTTTTCTTGTATTTTGCTCGCAGGTGTCTTGCTGTGCCATCTGTCTTTATTGATTTGGCCGGCTGCAAGGGAGCAATAGCTGATACTCAGCTCTGTAGCTCTGCATTCTACAGTTGGTTTCGTGCTCCCTGTCATTCAGTGTTCCTTTTTCATTTTGCAGTTGTTTATGGTCTGTTTTTAAACTTCCCCCAGTGGGGCAAATAAGTATTTAGTCAACCACCAATTGTGCAAGTTCTCCTACTTGAAAAGATTAGAGAGGCCTGTAATTGTCAACATGGGTAAACCTCAACCATGAAAGACAGAATGTGGAGGGGAAAAAAACAGAAAATCACTTTGTTTGGTTTTTAAAGAATTTATTTTCAAATTAGAGTGGAAAATAAGTATTTGGTCACCTACAAACAAGCAAGATTTCTGGCTGTCAAAGAGGTCTAACGAGGTGTAATGAGGCGCCACTCGTTACCTGTATTAATGGCACCTGTTTTAACTCATTATTGGTATAAAAGACACCTGTCCACAACCTCAGTCAGTCACACTCCAAACTCCACTATGGCCAAGACCAAAGAGCTGTCGAAGGACACCAGAGACAAACTTGTAGACCTGCACCAGGCTGGGAAGACTGAATCTGCAATAGGTCAAACGCTTGGTGTAAAGAAATCAACTGTGGGAGCAACTATTAAAAAATGGAAGACATACAAGACCACTGATAATCTCCCTCAATCTGGGGCTCCATGCAAGATCTCACCCCGTGGCGTCAAAATGATAACAAGAATGGTGAGCAAAAGTCCCAGAACCACACACAGAACAAAGGCTATTATCGGTAACACAATGCGCCGCCAGGCACTCAAATCCTGCACTGGCAGACGTGTCCCCCTGCTGAAGAAAGTACACGTCCAGGCCCATCTGCGGTTCGCTAGAGAGCATTTGGATGATCCAGAAGAGAACTGGGAGAATGTGTTATGGTCAGATGAAACAAAAAATAGAATTTTTTGTCAGAAACACAGGTTCTCGTGTTTGGAGGAGAAAGAATACCGATTTGCATCCGAAGACCACTATACCCACTGTGAAGCATGGGGGTGGAAACATCATGCTTTGGGGCTGTTTTTCTGCAAAGGGACAAGGACGACTGATCTGTGTAAAGGAAAGAATGAATGAGACCATGTATCGAGAGATTTTGAGTGAAAATTTCCTTCCATCAGGAAGGGCATTGAAGATGAGACGTGGCTGGGTCTTTCAGCATGACAATGATCCCAAATACACAGCCAGGGGAACAAAGGAGTGCCTTCGTAAGAAGCATTTCAAGGTCCTGGAGTGGCCTAGCCAGTCTCCAGATCTCAACCCCATAGAAAATCTGTGGAGGGAGTCCGTGTTGCCCAATGACAGCCCCAAAACATCACTGCTCTAGAAGAGATCTGCATGGAGGAATGGGCCAAATAACAGCAACAGTGTGTGAAAAGCTTGTGATGAGTTACAGAAAACGTTTGGCCTCCGTTATTGCCAACAAAGGGTACATAACAAAGTATTGAGATGAACTTTTGGTATTTAGCGAATACTTGTTTTCCACCAGGATTTGCAAATAAATTCTTTAAAAATCAAACAATGTGATTTTCTGTTTTTTTTTCCACATTCTATCTCTCATGGCTGAGGTTTATCCATGTTGACAATTACAGGCCTCTCTAATATTTTCAAGTGGGAGAACTTGCACTATTAGTGGTTGACTAAATACTTATTTGCCCCACTGTATGTCCTTTGATGACTATCTCCATTTGCCCCACTGTATGTCCTTTGATGACTATCTCCCTCTTTTGACTCCTTTACATGAATTTGTCTCTAACCAGAATCACTGTATCTTCATGTAAGCATATTTTTTCCTCACATCTTTTTCCATTTTAATTTGTTCTTCAATTAAACAACTCTGATAAATGTGTCACCATGAAATAACGTAATACGTGCCTAGCTGACAATGTGGTTTGTTGCGCTTATACAGGATTTATTTCCAGCTATGTTTAGTTTTACTCTTGCAGGGGAATGTCAATCCAGATCCTTTCTTCATACAATTCAGCTCATTGCAGCTGCACTCTGAAAGACTCACTCAACCTTGAGCTAGGCTTGGCAGACCTGTCAAAAACTTTTCTTAAGACCAAAATATTTTTTATAATTTAAGTGTCATATTGTGATTGTTGTCGTCAACTCATTCCACTTTATCGTCAATGAGGTACTTTAGAAGTCAATGAGGTACTTAGAATTCTCATACATAGTACAGAATATCATGTACTGTAAATTTTTGGTCTATAACCAATACTTTACCACTTTGAACTTGTGACGAAGCAAGCCTTTTATGTAGATCTATATTAGAGACTCAGAGACCAGAAATACCGAATAATTTTATATTTCATTAAAAAGTACAACAAAGGAAGCATGCCAAAAAGCACGCGAATTTAACAAAGTCCACTAGAAAATAGAGCACAATAAAACAAAATGATCAAAGTAGGATACAACCAGGGGAAACATTGAAGAGCATTAAGATGAGGGCACACACAGCGGTAAGCAAGGCAATCGTCCGACACAGCTGATAGACACGGCCGTCCTTAAATACAGTGCGCTCCTAATGCGTCACAAAACAAAGACAGTTTGCTCTTTAATGCGTCTCAAAGAACAACTGATGTGGTCTTTAATGCATCAAAAGAACAACTGAGAAAACAAACAACAACCGAGAAATAAAACATGACAGAACTGAACTAGTTTTTTTTTTTTTAAACATTGGTGGGTGCGGCTCATAGTCAGGTGTGCCTTATAGTCAAGAAATGAGAGTTCATTATGAGCTAAATGCTCTTACAAGTGTCCTGTATTGTTTTATCATTGAAATTTTCACACTTAGATACCATGCACAAATCTTGGGTACTTCTACTGTATATAGTAGTTTATCAAACTTTTTATACTTTGATACTGTAATAAATTTTTATCACATGTAAATATTTTCTGCAAATATACATACTACAACAAACACGTCTTCTTTCATGCTTTCCATTATGCAAGTTTTGTACGTTGTAAACATTTATCTTTTTTTAATGTTGGGACACACATTTGTGTTTCCGTTATAGTACTTTGTGTATTATTGGGATTGTACATTTTAAAACTTCCTGTATTGTCTGCTCGTCACACATTAAAACACCCACTATCCTTAGTTTGTACGGTGGCCGAGAGGTGTCATGCGAAATGCAAAGTCCAAACACTTTGCAAATAGAAAAAGCACGAACCCCAATTGCAAACGCTTTGCAAAAGAAAAAAAAGCACGAATGCAAACTGCCACAACACGATCCCCAATTCCTAAAGCGCGATCACAAATTGGCTAAAGCACGAACCCCAATTGCCACAACACGACAGCAAATGGCTCACAGCACGAATGCAAATTGCCACAACACAATCCCGGATTCCTAAAGCGCGATTGCAAATTGGCAAAAGCACGAACACCAATTGCCAGAACACGACAGCAAATGGCTCGCAGCACGACCGCAAAAGACTCGCAAGACAATTGCAAAGACGATGACCCAGAAGTTAAAAAAAAATAACAATAATAATAAAAAAGACGTCACTTTTGTATATTGCTATATGTGCTTTGTGACCATTTCTACGGGCCTCCGTAAAGCTGCCCCCCCCCCATCAGACGCAAATGTATATAAAAATGTTAATCGTTTCTGCTGCAACGGTTTTTTAGATACAGTATTATGCTCTTATTGAGATATTAATTTCGAGTGGGGACGTCACAGTCGTCATTAGTAGCTTTTTATTAGCTTAGCTCCCTCAGCTAATGGAGCGTACCAACTCTCTCAATAACAGAAGGGTGACTTTAGCACGAACAGAGCACAAAAAAATTGGGGTCCATTTTGCAGTACATTGGGGGGCTTTAGATATTAATTTCGAGTGATGATGTCCCTCTAAGCCCCTCATTTACTGCAAAATAGTTCCGAATTTGTGCCATTCGTTTGTGCTACTTGTTAGGACACCCCTCTGTTATGTTATGTTAATGGAGCGTACCAACTCTCTCCCTCTGTTATTTTAATGAAGCGTACCAACTCTCTCAATAACAGAGGGGTGTTCTAACAACTAGCACAAACGAATGGCACCAATTCGGAACCATTTTGCAGTAAATGCGGGGCTTAGAGGGACGTCATCATTCGAAATTAATATCTAAAGCCCCCCAATTTACCGCAAAATGGACCCAAATTTTTTTGTGCTCTGTTCGTGCTAGTAGTTAGGACACCCCTCTGTTATTGAGAGAGTTGGTACGCTCCATTAGCTGCAGGAGCTAAGCTAAGAAAAAGCTACAAGTGACGTCCCCACTCGAAATTAATATCTCAATAAAAGCATAATACTGTATCTACAAAACCGTTGCAGCACAAACGATTAACATCATTTTTATATACATTTGCGTCTGAATGGGGGGTAACTTTACGGAGGCCCGTAGAGATGGTCACAAAGCACACATAGCAATACACAAAGTGACGTCTTTTTTATTATTATTATATTTTTTTTTTACTTCTGAGTCATCGTCTTTGCAATTGTCCTGCGAGCCTTTTGCGGTCGTGCTGCGAGCCATTTGCTGTCGTGTTGTGGCAATTGGGATTCGTGCTTTTGCCAATTTGCGATCACGCTTTAGAAATCAGGGATCGTGTTGTGGCAGTTTGCATTCATGCTTTTTTTCTTTTGCAAAGCGTTTGCAATTGGGGTTCGTGCTTTTTCTATTTGCAAAGTGTTTGGACTTTGCATTTCGCCTGACACCTCTCGGCCACCGTAAGTTTGTACTTATGTGTTTAATTAATGTCAGATCATCACTCTTCTAGACAGTACATATGCTTGTGCTCGCGCTGTTGTGAGCATGCATATTCACGTTAATCTGCTCATAATGCAAATCAAGGGCACATCTCCGGGGGCTCCTCTTCTTGAGTGCTGGTCGATCAACACCACAATTCATAGAGCGTATTGACTTTTATTCCACTTTTGTTCTGCTACACTGATTTTATTTGTTTGATTCTTAGATATGGCTTACAAGGTCCTCCGTAGGGAAATTGTTTCAAATGCTTCCCATATTATTTGCATGCTATGATGAGATGGGGAAGGAGTCACATCCTTTCAAGGTTCTCAAAACAAGAGAAGAGGCATGTGTCTGTTTTTAATTTGACCATGGCCAACTTGTCAAGACAACCAGTGTCAACATTTTCCATGCAAACCATTTGACATTATATTATTGTGACTTTCATTAATTGACATCCTGATGTGGTTTGGCCTATTTGAACAGCTGAAGTCAGCCTTTAACCCCCGCCATCAATACCTCCTCCACCTCCCCATCTTTGTCTGAGTCACCTCTTAGTACACCCTGGCACTACACACCCTAATGTAGGCGAAGGTATCGTTACTTAATAGTGAGTCACAGTGCACCATTATAGTCCTGCTAGCACTCTCCTCACCCTTATCAGTGAATGTGGTTGTCTCTTACCACCATGAAGGGGCATTCAAGACAATGGATGACAAAAATCAAAAGTCTGAAAACGCCAACACATTTCAATCCCTCTTTGAGGTCATATGGAGCCGTTGGCTAGGTCATGAGAGTCTCACAATATATTCAAATTTTAACACACACTGTTGTCTAGTCAGGCTAAACACTATTTTTTTTTAGCACACACAAAAAATGCAGTTCAGTAAAATCGATATTTGAAAACAGTGCTGGAGGAACATCAGAGTCACATCGGCACAACATCCACGCCCATGCTTGGATGGACTGTAAAGAGCTGCAGCCAGGGATCGGTAGCTCTTTATGTAGGTCAGCCCTTGCCCGCCAATAAGTCCAATTACCGTCATGCTCTGAAATAGAACAAGCAGCAACCTTTGCTCTGCTTTTATAAGCATGGAATGGATGCAGGAGTTGACGTAAAGATGGCACATTGTGGGGAAGAAAAAAAAGAGTTGCAAACATGCTCAGAATGGCCTCATCAGCCAGTTGAGCCTGATCAGTAGATAGAAGAGAAATACTGTGCCAATAATGACTTGATTGAGGACTACCAAAACAACTCCACAGTCTCCCGCTTTTTTCAGCGTGCTGCTTAAAATGCATCCTCCTGCAGAACAGCAGCCGACCCTCCAAAAAAGAAGCAACTTATCAGCACCAAGAGAGCGCTCAATGATTCATAAAGTCTTTTAAAAGAACTTGAATCCTTGCCTCTATTTCCGTCACAGCATCTCACTTTAAATGCAGCACGATGGAGCAGAGGGATTTAGCGTGACTAAGTAGTTTGATATTTCTATTGGTTTTCTGCGTGTTTCTCCCTCACTTACGCTCACTCTCTCTCATTCTGCTAGTGATCTTTCTCATCACAGTGAGACCAAGGTCATGGCTGATTGAAATATAATAGAAGTGTAGACATCTGGCCTAATACTGTGGGAAGTTAAATCTATTTTAATGGCCCTTGCCGCAGTGGATTCTCTCTGATGCACTCTTGCGCTTCGCTGACAGTAAATCACAATGTTCTCTTATTACCCTGACTGGAATGAGGGCATAGAGAAAGAACAATGAGGGATCCACATCATTTGTTTTCACCCCTCCCTTGCTTTTTCCTTTCCTCTCCACCCCGCCCGTTTGCCTGCCTCCACTCGGTTTGCCAGTCATAAAGCAAAGGGCTGAGAGAGTGACATCATGAAAATAAAAATAAAGGCGATTATACTCAAGCTATTGTGCCATATGTGATTACCCAGGCTTCCATGTATATACCCTGGAGGGGGGGGGGATGAACCACTGATATACAAAATATTTTTCATATATATTTTCAAATGAGATGACTAGAACATGTGCTAGAGGCCTTTCTGTTCCAGTGTGAAGAGTTAAGATGTTTTTTTTTTTTTTTAATGTTCATCTTTATCTCGATTTCTAACAGTGAACAAGAAACTATGAAGGTTCAAAACTTGGCCCTTTCCTAGACCTTTTCAAAATACATCGTCCACCCACATCTGTAATTGAGAGATGGGTCCTTAAATGAGATCCATTTTGATGTGACATTTGAGAGAATTACCAGTGCACGCGCGAAGCAGAGAAGAGGTTAGCTCACTGTCTCACCATTGGTTGGAGCCTTTCGTAGCCCACCTGTCCTTTAGTGACAGACACGAACTACGACCCCGTATTCTCGTAACACCCTCCCCGACTCGCACACTTCCCTTATCCCAGTTCTGTCCTGCTGTCAGTCAACCAGGTGCTATTTCATTCTTTTCTATCACACTGTCTGCTCCTGTTGATACAAATGTACTCCCTTGTCTATTCAAAGACAGGTAAGGCAGGCTTCTCGGGCACTCTTCATCCGTGGAGTTGATTATGAGCTATGAGCTTGATTTCTTACCTTTGTCTCCACCACAAGGTTGCTTGTTGAAGGTGAAATGTGAAATTCCTCATAAGATGTGTTTCAAGATTTACTGTTGCCATAAATCTATCAGGCATGCACACACTGGACATGAGGATCTTTATGTATGCATGGCCAGCTGTTGTTTATCGCAAAAAAAACATGTTGCACTGTCATTTTACTCTCAGAGTAGCATATGGCTAAATGACTTTCCATAGGACATTATATACTAAATGAAAGTTATTTAGTTTGATGAGGCTTTTTCCAGTTTAGTGTGTCCATCCTGTTTTTAGAGTGTCATGAAAACACTCCCTTAAGCAATTTTAAACTTCAGTTTTTATATCTGTCTCTTGAAAAATTTCCACACATTGTCTACCACGCCAGACTCTTAAGTGTTTTTGGAAGTATTTTTTTCATTTATTTATTTATTAGTTTATTTTTAGACATAACCATTTAAGTTGTCTTTAACTGAACACCAAAAATGACTCCATCATTATAACCCAGTCTTGGATGTTTGTCAAAACATTTTCAGTGCTGTATCATTTATCACCACTGAAGACAAGTTGATTGTATGAATTAAGATGGCAATTTGAGCGTTTTGGATCTGCAGTAGTTACTTTACATGATAAAGAAGATTTTCGGCCTTTGCCAATAATGCTCACAATGTAAAGCATGAATTATACAAACGCAATTATAACTGCGTACATATATACACTATGTTAAAACATAATAATTCTTATTTCATTTAATAGCTCATCTCTCTGACTTTTATTAAAATGAAGCATGGTCATAATCATCATTGAAATAACATTTGTTTTAATCTACCAAATGTTTTTATGTTTATTTTTTTAACATTAATTAATGATTTGATTTTCATTTAATCAAGATCTGATGTACTTTGTACTAATGAGCATAAGCGACATTGAGGATGGATGGATGGATGGATGGATGGATGGATGGATGGATGGATGGATGGATGGATGGATGGATGGATGGATGGATGGATGGATGGATGGATGGATGGATGGATGGATGGATGGATGGATGGATGGATGGATGGATGGATGGATGGATGGATGGATGGATGGATGGATGGATGGATGGATGGATGGATAGAAGGACGGACGGCCAGAGGTCGACAATATAAATGGCCCGGTGCCATGGCCACCAGAGTGCTCCAAACACTGGCCCCACTGGGCCAGTAAAAATTTTTTGTTTTTAAATCTGTGTTTCCCTGTACGCTATCCCCATCAAAGACAACCTTACAGTCTATGCAGCCAGCCGTTGCTCTCCGTGGGCCGTAAACACACCTTGTTCGCTCGCTTCCGCGTGAATGCGTGCAACATAATTACTGCTGCTGATTGATTGTCAGTATCTCAGTACCCACCCCACATTATCCTAGAAGAAGACATGTTTCTGAACCCCCCAAGCACTGGGGAAAAAAGATGACTCTCAAGAAAGAGAAAGTCACCAGAGGAGTTACAGTAAGTTAAAGCAAAATCCAAGATGAAAAGAAAGACGGACGGACGGACGGACGGACAGATAGATAGATAGACGGATAGATTTTTATTCACACACTCAAGGTCCAAGTCACAACAACACAGCACAAGCAAAAGATAAAAAAATAAAAATAAGAAAAGGGAGAAAAAGTTTCAGCCCTATAGTGTAGAGCCAGGCGGTACACCGAAAATTTACCGTTACCGAAATTCTTCACGATGACCAACGTAATTTTGACCATGTCTGTAAATTCGGTAATTCAATAAAACAAGAAAATATAGTCTTATCATCCCGCTTTGACTTTTGACTTTATTTAAGAAAGCAGTGTGCTTACGTATTAAGTCTTGTGGTTATCAGGAAGTCAAAGAAACAGAAGGCTAAAACTAGCGGCTAACGCTACATGCAAACGTGATGGAGCGTGGCTTAAGGGAGCTTCACCAAATTTTCACCCGACATTAAGTAGATTCTTGGCGGCATCCAGACAGGCTTTCACCCGCTGTCCTCCCTGGTTCTCACGATTTGAGGAGAGGTGCTTTCAGTGCTTCCTAATGGTAGCCAGGCAACAGGCTAACACTAGCGGCTAACGCTACAAATGAACGTGATGGGAATGTCGGATAGCGGTTCTGACCTTGTCGAAACGGGTGAACTTAATGAGTGGATTGGGCACGGACTGCATCTAGCAATCAGTATGTCGCGTTATTTTGTATCACTGTGTGTGTGTGATTTCTCTGATAGCTTTTATGATGGTAAAGCATTCAGCATAAAGTACAATCCAACAGTGAAACCTATAATATGACCGTTTAATGCCACAGCTATTTTTCTGTATGTGCTTGCTTTATTCTGTGTCATTACTAACATCATAAAATCTTAAATGTTTCATTGGCATAAGAGCAATATAGCTTTAATTTGTGTGCATCTGCGTGGAGGGTGCATGTGTGCGTGCATGTATTTAAAAATACTCTGGGGAAAAAAAAAACTGAAAACTTGAAGTAAACACTTGTGTTGAGTAATTATGTCACAGCAGCCACTGACAATAACTTGTCTGTTTGAAGTATACTGGTCAAGCTGTAAGTCATTTGTGTTACAATGGCATATTTGCACAGTCGTCGTATTGATTTTATAATGTTTTACATTGTTCATACTTGAATTCTTGTTGTTTATAATACATTTTTATATACTTAATGTTTAGACTGCATGTACAATTGTTAAATATGTTAAATTGAAAGCTGGTAAATAAATCAATGAGAAACGGTTAATTTTTATTTTATGCATTGATTCAGATTTTCAAATTATATAACAGTCCGCTTGGGCGAATTTATCGTCATTTATTGTTATCGAGGTAAATCTGCTCAATTTACCGTGATCCGTATTTAATGCCATATCGCCCAGCCCTACTATAGTGACGAGACCCCAGGAATTGGCTGGGCTACGATGAGTCCAAAAAAAAAAAAATGTCTGCCACTGGTGGATGGAATGATGGATGACTTTTGGGGTTGAGTCCTTCATGATGAATAGTAAGCACTTCAATAACTGTTAAAATAGCAAGTTACATGAGGTTCAATATGTTTTCAGTTTTTGTTTTTTTCTTTATAACTTTCACAGAAAAGATGTGGCAAAGATCAAGCACATTGATAATGCTCAAATTGATTTCTTTAAACACAGGTTCTGTTTTTTTTTTTTTTTTTTTTTTTTTTTTTTTTTTTTTTTTCATCTTCTGTTACAACTCATCGCAATATATCATGAGCATTCCTATGACATAGCAGAGCAATATATGAAAACAAAATTAAAAGTTACTGTTGGATTTATTGTATTTGGCTCTTAAGATAGCTAAATACCGTTGTCAGACAAAATGACCGATTTGCTCAAATTTTAGCTCTAGAGAGAGAGTGTGAAGGTTACAAGGGAAGGGCTGAATCAACATTATGTGTTTCATTTTGACCCCACTTTGATCCACTCTCCTTCAATGCTCCGAAAGACAGTATATTTTTGAATTATTTATCTTACATTTGTAAATATTAAACATGAAACGTCCTTGTCTCATGTCTTTTCTCCAAGGGCATCGTAGAAGCCATAAAGACAAATAACATTCATGAAAACAATGAAAGGCACAACTACTGAATAGTCTCAAACAGCATTTTAACCAGGGAAATTACAAATGTCAACACTACAATATGTTTTATAACACAGAAATCGTGCACAGAATAAAAGAAGTACCCATCTGTATTATGTTATATTATCAATATGAAAACTAAATAAAACCCATATCTTTTTGTAAATAAGCTTAAGCTGTTTGAACGATTGCTCATAAAACATTTTGACCTTGCTTGTTTTTATATTAAGTGCAACCTTTTATTTCATGTTAAACAGCTTTGTTTCGATCAAAGAATACATTCAATTTTATGTTAATTAGAAAAGCATGCACACTCGCACTTTTAGGAGAAATTCAAATTTAGACTTTATTTTGTGTTTGACCTCAATAATTCAATTCCTACCTGCAATCTCTAATAAGAACAATGACAGCTTTTATGTTTACATTGTTTTGTTTTGTCTTGTGTTAACCATCTTCTAATAATAACTTGATTACCTGATTATTGCATTTTGGATCTGCTGCCTTCTTTTATATAAAGAGTTTTTTTTTTTTTGCCCACACTCTAAAAGGCAAACTTAGGAATTATTGTAAGACTATTGAAAGAGCACAAGTCTTATGAGTTTTTGTCTACCACGAAGAGTGTGCCTACAGCAACCCACACGGTCCGCTACATTGGTGGCAGCAGTGGGATATTAAAACCCCCTGTCCGGTCGAAGGATTATGTGTGGGGTTAAATAGTTCTGTTATTCTGCTTTATTTGGGTCTTTTGTTTGTTAATGCTGTGATATGTGGCCCAGGTATGACTGTGTGTGCAAAAGAAAACAAAACAAAAAAACAAACAAAAAAAGAGAAAAATTAATTTTTCACATGTTCTTTTGTGTGTGAATTGTTATTGTATATGTGCAAATGTTTTATTGTATTTGTTATCAATGAAAAAAACTAAAGTAAAATGTGCATGGAAATGAGGACATTTCTTTTTGTAAGGGGGAACTCTTGTAACACTCAAATGTGTCTCATGTTGATGACGTGTGCAAGCGCAGGAAACGAGAGAAAGAGAGAGAAAGAGAGAGAGTGGATGTTATTGAGTTGTTGGCGGTTCAATAAAGAGTCGGGACGGCTTCGCCCAAAAGAGCACAAGTCTTATGAGTTTTTGTCTACCACGAAGAGTGTGCCTACAGCAACCCACACAGTCCGCTAAACTAGTTGCAGCGACGAATCCGACGTAACGAACCTTCTTCTAATGGTGATGACGAGAGTTATGAACCTTTCTTTGGTGTTTTGGGTTATCAAATTGAGCCCAAACGAAAGCCAATGCAGCCTAATGAAACGATCATTGAGGGGAGCAATCACACTGATGAAACACCGGCAACAGATTGTGTGGGAAACACCGAATGGTTTGTTTTGCATTTCTTTTTGTGAAGCTGATACACCGTGACCGCAAAATAAAGTAATGCATAGAATAATTATGATTTATTGTGCTATCATAGGTTTTTGCTCTGCCAACAGACACAAATATGAATGGGATTAGAGGATTTGTTGTATATATTTTACGAGCGATAATTTATACATGTGTCCAGTCCTATATCCAATGCGTGATATGTTTTTTATTATAAAAGAGTACCGTATTTTTCGGACTACAAGTCGCACCTGAGTAAAGGTTGCACCAACCATAAAATTCCCAACGAAGAGAAAAAAATATATATATAAGTCGCACCGGAGTATAAATCGCATTTTTGGGGGAAATTTACTTGATAAAATCCAACTCATAGAACAGACATGTCATCTTGAAAGGCAATTTAATATAAAAATACAATAGAGATCAACATGCTGAATAAGTGTTCAGTGCATGAACAACGAAATGCGAATATACTGTCCTCACCTGGACGCTACGGCTCGGTCCTGGCTATTCAGCGGGCTAAACTACCAAATGACGATGCTGGACGTCCGTATAATTTGCTGAATCAATTTCGTCCTCGATACCAAACAGGTTCACATCGACGTAAATAAATGATAATTAGGTGCTTTTACAGACACAAACGGTTAGCATGCATTCGCTAGCATTAGCGCATCGTTCAAACAACCACACAACTGGCTCTAAGTGTCCGATCGCGGGTGGAAAACACACAACAACAACAGAAAAGATGATACACACAGGCGTTGCCTCTGTAGAGATATGTTACAAGCATAAACAATGAACGTAGGTTCGCAGACGTGTTTCTCTCTCGCTAATTCACCCACTCAGAGCTACGTAGCTGTCGGTCTTGTTCTGGCGTGTGAGCGCTCTTCTTCACGCAAACAAGTGCAAGTGCGCCCCCACGTGGGCGTGAAAGCGCCACAAACTAAAAGCATGCATTTCAATATAAAAAGTCAATAATACAATTGAACACACATTGCCAAAGGAAGAACGTGGCCATAGCTATTAAGTTATTCAGATAACTATAGCATAAAGAACATGCTAACAAGTTTACCAAACCTTCACTGTCACTCCAAAACACCAAAATAACATGTGAAATGATATCATAATGTGTTAATAATTTCACACATAAGTCGCTCCTGAGTATAAGTCACACCCCTAGCCAAACTATGAAAAAAACTGCGACTTATAGTCCGAAAAATACGGTACTCACTCTGGCCATTTCGAGCTTGGCTGCTCCCCTCCTTTGCTTAGCCTGGGGTGGTGGGGTGGTCTCATCAGTGCCAGTCATTGTCCTCTTTCTTGATATCTCGGGACATTTAGGCGGCTGCGCATGTATGGTGGGCACCACATCTGCTTTCAGCAGCAATTTCCTAGCAAAACCTGATTTCATTTGTCCATAGTTCGAATAGCTTTCAGGTGTAAAATGTGCACCACACAAAACCGTGCCGGAGGCTGGTTCTGCAAAATTACCCCTCTTTGCACGGACGAACTCTACTCATTGTCTGCGTAGTCCAGCTCTTTTTCTTGCGTTCGGGAACTCATGGGTACTACATTGCGACAAATGGCTATTTGTACACCATATACATGACAGGTTTGAACCATTGTAGCGATTTTTTGATAAAACACGAACGCAACTCTCTCGTCGATATACAACGATGGCACCTGCCTCGACCTTTTGTTTCCTGGCTGTGACGTCAAAGCCCCATTCGGCTGTTTCCGGAATACTTTCGGAAATGTTGTAATTTTCGATCTATTTTCGATAATTGCTCATGAATGTGATTTATTTTTTTGTTAACTTTATTAATATTTGTTATCATACACAACGGTTCTATTGATATCTCACAGCCCCTTAGTATTATCATTTTCTTTAATACCTTAATTCTATATGGTCGTCAGTATTCATCTGTCATTCATGTTGGGTATTGTATTAGATGGGCTTGAACCAGAAAGAATTTGGTTTCTTTTCTGTATAACTCACTTAAATCGGTCATAATTGGTCCTATCTCACTGCATACTTTTCTGAACAGATACAGTATGTCCCCAGCACCGATGTGAATATGCAAAGATTTAAAAGAATGAGAGAAACTGCTCTGATTGACCTGATGACGTTGGCTAGGTTCACGCTGACAATGGCTAAAAATTATTATTTTTTTAATCTGCCGCAATGAACACATCTGTTCAATCAAATACTGCGGCCAAAACACAATCTGCGCAGATTCACACCCCATGTCTTGCCGGATTTGTGGCATTCACGTCTTCTCGCCCTTATCCAAAACCGGTGCTGGCTTGGAAAGCCAAGTACTTTTTAGATAGTACTTGAAAAGCACAGATAATCAAACACTCAATAAGCACCGGAACAAAACAATGCGTCGACCTCCAACATGGCAGCTCCCGTGTCCAGTTAGAAGGGACACATCATTGTAAAATTTCATTGACCTTTTTGCAAGGCCACACCCCTTGAACACAATTACCGGTAGCTAATCACTGTGCACCAAAGGACAGTCAGTAAATGCAGGCTAATGCAATGCTGTCATTCCCATAGCACATCTTGCTCCTCTCCACAGTAGGATAAATATTGTAATATTTGTATAATAATTGTTATCTCATTTAACAAAAGTGTTGAGCTAGCTAATCTAATAAGGCAAGCATATAGTTCATGCTACGTAGGCTGGTATCTGGTCATACGTTGGTTGATTTTTGTGCTGTGGCCTGTCTATGCTCTCGTCTGCGGTTCTCAATTCTGTCGAGACTTCCACCTCTTTCGGCCCGCTTCGTGTCCCCGCTGAGAGAGCGTAATCCTCGGCTTGGGCCCTGGGAGCCCCCGACTCCCATCTGCGGTTCTCAATTGTGTAGAGACCTCCACCCCTCGGCCCTCTTCTTGTGAACCCCGAGAGAGTGCTATCCTCGGCTTGGGCTCGGACAGCCACGCGCTCCCACGTCGGCCGGTTTATCCACCGAGAATGTGCCATTTTCAGTGTTCATTCCCTAGCTGCATCCCCGGCACCGAGCACTTCTGCCGGGGCCGCAGCAGGGGAACGACCAGCCAAAACCTGCTCACCGCCGCAGGCTGGCCCATCGGTGAAGGCTATCACCCCCGGTGCTTTGTGTGACATGAGTTGGGGTAGTTCTGTGTGAAATTTCATTTTCGAAAGGCGAGGAAGAAACTTGGAAGAGCCGCTTGATTCGGGTTAGCATGTAGCCTAGCTCTAACACTCCTCTTTTGTTTACGCTCTTTCCTCCATCTCCAAGTCCCCGCTGGGAAATGACAAGAGCTGGACTAACTCCGATGGCACGAAATACCGTTCGGGAGGTTTAAGAAGTTGGCGGTTTTGACCATAATGCAGTAATTTTGCCCTGTCGTACTGAATAAATGCATTTTCAATATTTCGTATTCCATGTAGCACAAGACTGTTATTTGTCATGACCGTATAATTCATTCAGCAATCGGGTAATAATTCTTAGATTTCCTGATATCCTGTAAAAATATTGGAGTAGAGAGAAAAAACAATGATAACATTTTACAGTATGCTCTTGACATCAGCCTTTTTTTATTTTAAATCTTCCTACTCCAAATACAACTCAAACATATATGCCACAGGCTTCCTCTGGATCGAGAATATCACTTGAAAGATCCACACTTGAACCACAATTGCTGAAAAACGCTTCCTCCTCCATTGGGCTGAATTCTAAATCCGCTGAAATCGCTACTCCGCTGAAGTCATCCCCCAGATGGAGGCGCCAGAGTGATATAATGACAGGAGGGGCTAAATGGCTGATTAAAAGACTCATTTCTCGCCATCTGTGCTTTGCCAAATTGTTGTATATAGTCGAATCGTCTTAGAATATGTTAATTCCAATAATAATGCTATTTAAGATTTTTTTTTTTGGTGTCACAGGCACTTTATTAATATAGCAACACAATTCAACAGTCATTAGAGCTGGAGAGATAGTAGGCCTTTCCAGGTAGGCTATTTTTTTGTATTTTAGAGGAAGTGAAGATAGTTGGTGTGAGAGCAGAGAATGCGGAGAACATGTTTAGCTGTGGCAACCCCTGAAGGAAAAAGCCGAAAGGAAAAGAAGGAGAAGGCCCCCTCTTTTCCCTGTAGAAAAACGCCACAAAGAAGAAAAATTACAAAACAGTCATGTCATGTTACTGAATGAAAACTGACGATACCATCAACTTTTACCCTTGGATGAGTTTAAAAATTGTGACTTTTGTTTCTATTTGTATACTGTGTGCCTGGGAACCATAATTCTAAATGACAACAGCCACTGCAAAAACATTCTAATGTGGAGGGGAAAACTGATCGTTTTAAGCAATCATCAAGAAAAGGCACATTCAGCACTCTTAATAAAATGTTTTAGTGTTATTACATTCCCTGCAATAATAGAATGCATTAGGTCTCCAGCCTGGCTTCCACGAGTTTTGTTAGGGTGATATCGTAGCTGTTCTTCCACAATTTCTGTTTGCTTTAAATGTTTGTTTGTAAGATGAATTGCTGCACTGCCGAGCGGGATGACAGGCTACATGAGAAAGATATTGAATTGATTTCTGAAATGTTGCAGAACGGACTAGTTGATGTGTACCACGAGACATGAATAATAAAAATTCTATTAAAAAGCTCTTGAAAGGCTGACACTGGAATATTATTTGTGATGATTAATTTTCTTCGGTCATTATAAAGGGGAGTTGGCATCAGATTGTCGCTGACAAAATTGCTTTTCATTCCCTGGTGAACACCCTCAGTATGCTTTTGAGAGCAGAAAACCATCTTTCTCTGTGCAGCATTATGTCAAGACAAGTGCTGCGAAAGACAGCCACAGACTCTGCTCGCTATGCATTTTTTGCTGCACATTTACACACAAAATGCTTGGTTTATAATTAGAAGCAGTATTATTTATGTGATTACGAAAATATGTACAATTTGATGGTCAATGATTTTCTTTGCAAACAAACATTGTATTTTTGTTGTCAGGATGTGAAGTAAAATAGCTTGTAGAGCAGCTGCTGACTGTGTGTTTATAGCCTTACTTATAAAATTGTTAATGGATGAAATTATTTCAGAATAATTACTTGCATAGTTCATTTACAGCAAATTTTGCTAAAAACACATTAATTGCTTCTGGTACGCTAAATGGCAACTTAAAATGGTATGTTTGCTCTTGTTAATGCTTTGAATGATGAACTACATTATTTTAACTGGAGTATCTAGCTGTGTCTTTGAGATGCAGCTGCAAAGTTAAATGTTTGAATTTAATTCTTGCGGATTTCCTGTGTGTGCTCCAATTCACGCCCACAGTGCTAAAGATATGCTAATGCATGTCTGTGGGTTGGAGACTCTAAATTGCTCATAGGTATGAATGTGTGTCCTTTTTTTGTCACCTGCATTTGATGTTTTGAATACACGATAGTTTAAAAACATGCACAATAATATTCATTATTGCTGTTAATTTGTTTTGTATGCATTTGCAGAGCTATACCAGTCAGGGCAGAGGAAGCAATGGTGGAGGAGGGGGAGGCGCAGGGGATGAAGACTACGAGATCCCCCCGATTACACCCCCTAATCATGCTGACCCCTCTTTGCTGCACCTTATGGAACATGAGTCAGGGTACCCCTTTCACACCTTGCCTCACAATGGCCTACTCAACACCTACTCTTACCCCGAGCTGCCCGCCCTTATGATGTCCAACATGCTGGGTCAGGACAGCCACCTTCTCTCGGGGCCTATGCACTCAGTAAGTACAATCTCTCTCTCACCTTTCTTCAGCCCTTTGCCCCTTTTGTCATTCCACGATGTGGTACTTTCCTGCATGCATCCCTGAGCTACAATATTCTTGATTCCCTGTGATCATTTTTTCATAACGGTAAAGTGTTCATCTATTAGCGTTCAAATCAGCACGGTTAGAGGCCATGGACGCTGAGACAGTGAAGTCAAAGCTGAGGCTCGGGCCTCGCGTGTGAAACATTTATAAACAGAGTGCACCGAGCTGCAGCCCCACACACATCTTTGCAGCGCACAGCTCCTTTAATATCGCCTCAGCTGCGCGACTGAAAGATTTCATTACCTCAAAGAGAACCGAGAGAGGGAGCAAGAAACTCAGCGTTTCACATTTTCATTTGTGAAGACCAGCAAAGTGAAAGAGAGGGTGAAAAAAGGAGCTTTAAGGGGAACGGGAGGTTTTTGACGAAAGCACGAGAAGAAGAGGGAATGTCCCTTGTCAGCAACTTTTTCTTTTTCTAAAAGATACCCTCATCCCCCTCTGTGAAAGCAAAGGGACTTTTTCTTGTGTCAAACATGCTTCAGACTCAACATGTAAATGCCCCTGCTGAACAGTCAGATGCTTTAATCATAGAATCGAACCAGATGAATAATAGATGGCCCGTGTGGTTAATTATTCAACGTCATATACTTTCATCTGACATGAATATTACTTTTTTCCCCCTCTCAACACCCTCCCCCACTATGAATATTTATGCTTTAATGTGAGCATCCGTGGCGTTTATCCTTCGTTAATCAGGTCTTATGTGGTTTTCTTTCTCTTTCTCAAATGGCATAAGTTGCCTGCCCTCTTTTCACTGTGGGTGGTGGCTAAAGGCCTCGGTTAGTCAGGATTGGGTCACATTTTGCAGATTGCGTTGCAGAATATTCTCAGTCCATTCAAAGATGCGTTTGGCTGTAATACAGTAAATATAATGGCCGACACCTATACGGTAATTTAAATGAGAAGATTAGCACTCTCTATTCGCCTTTGGGCAAATGTGTTTACATGGTGAAGAATGTGTAACAAAGCCACAATAATATTGTTTGAAGAGTCAGAGAGGGCGTGTCATTTTTTTGAAACAGCATTTGTTTCACCTTTGCAATTATTTACCTTGAAAAAGCCCTTCGGTGTAATGTTCCATTTTCTTATTTCACACCCCCTTTCTCATAAATGGACTTTCATTGCAGTAAATCACTGCACAAACACAGACTTGCACGCTTGCTGAAAGGGCACAAGATTTATGTAACGCATTCATGTTTCCCACTTTTACATTTTAGTACTACTCTTGCAAAGCCCGGCTAATAATAGCCTCTAATAATATTTCTTGTCGCCTAGCAACCGCCACAAGTAATAGCTTACTCCGGAAAAATAGATGACCGATAAGAGAGAAAGAGGAGGGAATGAGAGGTAGGAGTGGGGGGATTTCAATTCATTTATTATCTCATGGGACAAGAGGGGCTTATTTCTCAGGCTGCGGAATAGGAAAGTAGGCTATATATTGAGAAATATTTAAAGAAATTGAAGATGGCGTTGTTTTCATTTCGTTTCCATTAGGGATGTTTCATTCGATGTTTCCCCTGCAAACTCAATTAACCTTAATTTCATACTGATAAGGGTATAATATGTAAGATTGAATTTCTGTCTGCGTCGTGCTTCAAGAAAATGAAGGTAGATCAAAATAGGCTCTCAGTTTCTGTGTGACCGCTCACCTATGAAAAAAACAACACTTGGAGCTGCATTGACAACCAAAATACTAATCGTTTACAGACTTGTTCACCATCAGTAAAAAAAGCAAATAAAAAAGTTGTACCTTTAGGATACACTTCTCTGCAATAAAAGCTATCCTTCAGTGCACAAATAAACCTCCTACAAGTACAAGCTCAGCTGGAGCAGCAGATTCACTTCTTCTCAAGGGATGTTGTTGCTGGTTTTTGTACAACATGTAGCCTTAGGCTAAAGCTCTGTAAACTTCTCCCTGCTTTGGGATTCTCTTTCTCAGCGCACATCGATCTTACAGCAAGCAGAGTTAAATCATTTCAGGATTGAGAGTAGTGGATTGACCACCATCATGCTGCTTAGGCACAAAATGTTCGCTTTAAACGGCAGCGCACAAGAGTCCAATTTATCCTGACTGCCAGCTACCTCTTATCCTTATGATTGGAATGCAATATTCAGCACACATACTAACTCCAAAATCATAAGATGCGTTGAAAATTGACACTGACTCACAAGCCGTTTAAATTTGATGTACATTGAACATCAGGTGTTCTTCCCAGAATGTAAATTGCTGTGCAAAAGTATTCTTTTTTTCAGATGTTGGTAAAACAGCAAATGTCTCGACAGGTATATGTGTTGTTTTAGGTTTTAGAGAGCAAATTATTTCTGCTGTTCATGTGGAAGCTTAAATGCAATAATTTGCACTTTTACTTATGTTTTTACTGCTTTTGTAGTAAAGCCATTTTCAGTCAAGTATCTGAAATAGTGAGCCTGTGGCCTGATGATACAATAGAAACAAGGATGACTACATGCATCATGTAAACTAATGAAATTAAAAAAAAAACAACAACAAAAAAAACATTTAAAATTTACAAGAGCTGCATCGGATAGTATGCCTTTAGAAGGTATACAGTGTATTACAAAAGTGAGTACACCCCTCGCATTTCTGCAGATATTTAAGTATATCTTTTCTTGGGACAACACTGACAAAATGACTTTATAACACAATGAAAAGCTGTCTGTGTGCAGCTTTTATAATAGAGGTAATTTATTTTCCCCTCAAAATAACTCAAAATATAGCCATTAATATCTAAACCCGTGGCAACAAAAGTGAGTACACCTCTTAAAAACTACGTACATCCCTAACTGTCCAAATAGAGCACTGCTTGTCATTTTCCCTCCAAAATGTCATGTGACTCGTTACAGGAGTGCTGTCAGCATTGCTGCAGAGATTGAAGAGGTGGGGGGTCAGCCTGCTAGTGCACAGATCATACGCCGCACTCTACATCAAATAGGTGTGTATGGCTGTCACTCCAGGAGGAAGCCTCTTCTGAAGACGGTACACAAGAAAGCCCGTTCGTCTCATCAAACCTTAGGACATGGTTCCAGTAATCCATGTGCTTTGTTGACATGTATTCAGCAAACTGTTTGCGGGCTTTCTTGTGTACCGTCTTCAGAAGAGGATTCCTCCTGGGGTGACAGCTATGCACACCAATTTCATGTAGAGTGCGGCGTGTGGTCTGAGCACTAACAGGCTGAACCCCTACCTCTTCAATCTCTGCAGCAATGCTGACAGGACTCCTGTAATGAGTCACATGACAGTTTGGAGGGAAAATGACAAGCAGTACTCAATTTAGTTAGTTTCTCAGGGGTTTACTCACTTTTGTTGCCAGAGCTTTAGATATTAATGGCTATATTTTGAGTTATTTTGAGGGGGAAAAAAATAAATGAACTCTATTATATAAGATGCACACAGACTACTTTTCATACTGTCATAGTGTCATTTTCTCAGTGTTGTCCCATGAAAAGATATACTTAAATATCTGCAGAAATGCGAGGGGTGTACTCACTTTTGTGATACACTGTAAATGTGATTATTATTGTGCTTGTAGTTCACAGTGGCCTGACCCCACATTAAATTTTTGGGATTTGGTCATGTAATTAGTTGAAGAAATTATGACAAAGCTCTCTACAGCTGCGTCAGGATTGAAAATTTATACAGCCCGTCTGGGATATCGTTATTTTGCGCATGTGGTGATAATGTTGTGGCTAGTTATTGTCAGTGTTGTTAATCTCACTTTTAAAAAAGTAATTAATTACAGTTACAGATTACTTCTCCCAAAAAGTAATTGAGTTAGTAACTCAGTTAACTAGAGTAAGTAAGAGTAATTATTTACTTGGGAGAGTAACTGGTGTTACTTTTCATGTTTTTTTTATCCATCCAAAAAAAAAAAAAAAAAAAAAAAAAAGAAAGAAAACCACAGGTCACACTATGTGAAGTGCAAAGGGTTTTTTGGGACAATTGGCCCTTGTCCAATTCTTTACCCTAAACTTAACTAGACACAGGGGAATTGAGGATATTGTGATAACTAAATAGTAACCTTTGCTATGTTTGGAAGTGTTTGGAAGTAATTCAATGTTGTGAATCAACCATTAAAGTAGTTAAAATTGCTCCCGTTGTTGCATTAGTTCCGTTCTGTCTACTTTCTGCATGTAAAAGTTTTAAAACTGTTTCATCATTTAATGATTGATTCAAGTCAATATTTTGCTAATTTAGGAGTATTTTAGATAAAAAGTTAAAAGTAAATAAAAAGGCTGGCAAGGTTCTCTACAACAGAGCCTTCCTGAGAAGTCTACTGCTTTAAGATGGCGGCTGTTTACCAACGCCGACAAGTCTATCATTTCCCATCTACTTCTTTACATTTGCTAGCGCCGCCGAGTCAATTCGCATCTAGTTCAATATGCATGTGATATCTAGCGTAGCATCATGTGGGCGTAGATTATAGGCTGTCGGCTATAGTCAGGTAATATTGGAGCCACCTAGACTAACATCGCGTTTGCAACGGCGTCATAACTCCTTTCCCTCCTTCCCACTCCCGCTCTTCTCTCTTCGTGTCTCTCAGACGTTTCTCGCGTTATTCAACCAACGTAGTAACGCACGCCTTTACATCCTTAGTAACGATAACGGCATTGCAAAGATGAGAAAAGTAATTTAATTAGATTACTCACTACTGAAAAAAATAACGCCGTTAGTAACGCCGTTATACTCTTACGCCGTTATTAACAACACTGGTTATTGTATATATACAGCACTGTGCCTAAGTCCTAAGCTATCCTTTGTCTTAGAAACAAATAATGTTAGTGCTTGACACTAAGTGCTATTTACAGCTTTATTACTTATTGTCGTTGCTCCTCCCTTCCAAGTTGACCTACTCTTGCAGTGACTATGAATCAAGCCAGAAAGAGACAAGCCTTGGATGAGAGCAAACTGCGAAATGTAACATGTTGGCGTGTGAATGCTCAGCATCGCCGGAGAATCCCTGTCTCATCCTTCGCTGTCAGGATGTCTGCCAGCCTGGGAAGAGGTGGCACTTAGGGGGCTCATGTTCAACAACCCCTCTGATCACTCAGGTCTGCTTGAGGCTGCTGTTTGGGTGTGTGTGGAAGGGATGCCAGCAAGCTCTAAGACTTTGATAAGACAAAGTAGGAGGGACATTTGCCAGCAGACAGTAATGAGGGGTCATGGAGGGGCTCAAAATAGCGCCTTAAGGGGCACAGCGGCGTTTAAATATTGAAATGCAGCACTACTCCCTGTCTTATTACTGCAATAATGTAAGGGAGGCCAAAGCCGTGCCAACACCCCCCCCCCCCCCCCCCCCAAAAAAAAAAAAAAACAGCTGCCAGTTTAACAAGTTTGACTCACTGGACTCCCACTCATTTTTGACTTTGGATTCATAGTTTTGTACAGAGTTAACCAGTTATTTAGGGTTCTTATTATCTATCTCATGTATGTTGTTAGTTGGAAAGCATGTTCTACATGTAATGTAGGGATTGCTGCTGTTTTTTTTTTTTTTAAGGCAATATAAGTTGATTTGGCTCTGGCGACATTTTCTGGGTTTTAACCTCAAGTGTGCTCGTACTGTGTTAGTATTCTGTAAATTTCTTCAGCATATAAAAATCATTTTCAAGCAAATAACATGATATAAACCTGAAATATAATACATGGTACTCATCAAGGATGGTAATTATTTCTAAACTAGATCCATTGACTTTTCTCCTAACAGCTGTAATTGCGAGCTAGCGGAGCCACAACGTTGTTTCTAGCATCTCCAAGTATCAAACACTGTGAACTGATCGTCAGCCAGTCGCAGTTGATGAAACTTATGAGTTATTTTTGTTGTTATCATTAAAATTTTTCCAAACAAATGTACTGCACATTTAATTGTACAAGGAAATTAGTTGAAGAAAACGGCGTGGTCTTGGATGTTAGAAATATAGTATTAATATAGTATTAGTATTACTTTATGGTTTTGTATTACTAATTAATTAGATTTTTTTTTATTTTTAATTATTTTAATTTTATTTAATTTCATCCCCACTTAGTACAGAAATACAGTATGGACTTTGATATGCACTTTACTGAAGCTAGTCTTGGGCTCAAGACCACACTAACTGAGACCAAGACTTGCCCACGACCAGAACTCGCCAAGACACAGACAAGACCAAGACTTTTGGGATTAGAGACAAGACCAAGACAAAACAGTCGGAACCAGAACCATGAAAATCAATCATCAAAATCTGAGGGGAAAAATTGTTAAGGTCATTTATAGGGGTGGTGGTATGTTATTAAAATAAAAGTTATCAAGAATTTTTTTTACCAAGGGTTTTTCATTAAAATCTCATTAATGAAGTTGAAGTTGTGGTCCGAGACTGAGATAAGACCAAGACTTATGAGAGTTATGATCAAGACCCTCAAAATGTGGTCTTGAAATGGGTTTCGAGACAAAGATGGCTCTCAACAATTACAATCTTAAATCAAACAATAGCAACAAATTTGTGTGTGCGTGTGTCTGTCTCTGTTTGCGTGTGTCGGACATTGTCAGAGACACTGATCACGACAAGGTTATGTGAGCTTGATTCCATTCGACTTCATTTACTGTAATCTGACAGGAAATTTATTTTTGCATCACTTGGCATTTAGGACAAGGGCGACAATGTGGGGAACAGAGATTTCAAAACAATGACATCGAATCGATGCAGGCTGCTTTATTTATTTGCAGCTTGGAGATTATGAGGTTGAGGCAAAATGGAGAAATTGAACAGGTCAGAGTTCGAGGATACGCAATAAGCAGAAATCGTTATTGGGAATTCTTTCGAAGATATCTATAGTTGCTCATGCACAAGATATAGACATTGTACTTTATAATACCTCACCAACATTACATTTGAATTAAATCCTCTGGCATGCCAAAAAGCAACTAAATTCAGTAGTCTGAATCTGAAAATGGTGGAAAACTGCTTCAAAAAAAAACTATCAAAAGAAGTATGAATCAAAAAATGCAGCCGCAAATTGCAGTTTGCACTTGACTTCACATGTTCATTGCTTGCTTGGATTACTTGTGTTTATTGAAACAGCTGTCTTTATTTCGAAAGGTTTGAGGCATATCTCATATGACCCACATGCTCTGCTGCCTTTCACTGGGGCAGATATGACATCTTGGTGACATTCGAAGATAAATCACTTTTTGGAGCAGTAGAAATGTTTTTTGTTGTGTATTTTCATTTCATTAAAAAGAAGAGACAAATGCCCTTCAGTGTGTTACACTCTAGCACAGGGGCAAACCATGTGTCTCGCAGTTGTCAAGAGAAATGACAGCAAGATAATTGGCAGGGCGCTCCCTTTTCATTTAAACTGAAACAAATAGGCTTGCAAACAGAATGGTGTTTAAAAAAATAAAATAAAATAAAGCTTTGTTTTGTGGCACTTTATTATGCCGACTTTGGAGTAATGAAGTGCAGTATTAACAGACTGAGCATTAAAAACAAATGTGCATTCATTGGCGTGCATGAATATTCATGGCACTAACGCAAACAACCTTAGGCGACTGTTAGGACTGATGAATATTTAAAACAGCTTGGTCACAGCGATTTGAACACTGCATTACAGCTGACTCTATGGGAGCATCGTGTTCAAGGGTAAACATTTTGAAAAAGAAAATGATTGGACTGGTTGTCAGAATGCATCTGGAGAGAAATACCGCTTGTTTGCATCGACATTTTTACAGGCCACAAAAGGAGACTTCGATTACATGCAAAAGACAATACCATATGTACATTTCTTGAATAGTCAGTCAAAGTATTGAATGAAAATGTGCATATGTGCATGTATGTTCATCTGGGGTAGTATAATGGGGTGTCACTACAAGTAAAATTTTGCTTAAAAAGGAATGGGCAGCAATTTAAAGTTAGTGTGAAAGAATGCATGTCACATCAACGATCCACTGTGTATTTAAATGGCAGGAAAACGTGGCAGTAATAAGTTTGTTTTTAAAAAAAGACACAAAATTAAACACAAAATTGCCTGGTGACTGACCCCAAACTTTTGAAAGCTTTGTTTTTTTCTAATTTGAGTTAGAATTAGTACAGTGGACCCCCACTATTAATAATCAATGAACAATGGACCCCTGCTGTTTTTGGTGGATAATTGGACCAAGGTCAACCATGATTGACAAATTTCCGCAAATAATTGATGTTCACCTCACCAAACATAAACCCTATGCAGTATACATATAAGTATACTAGTAAACTATGCACTAACTATGATCCCCCATATCAACAACATTCAAATAATTACAAACATCTTCTTCCGTTTTCTACTAAGCTGTTAAAATCGATATTAGTGGGGGTTTTTTTGTGTGTTTTTATTGTCTTTTACCTATCAAACCTTTGCTCGGCTGCTTGTTAAAATAAAAATCAGGTATTTGTGTTTTTTGTGGTATTTTGAATACATGCTAAGTTGTCACAAAATGTCACCAGAACTCTGTTCATTTCCGAAAACAGTACATACATTTGTGTCATAAAGTTTGTTAAAGTGATAAATTCCCAATGAGAGACTTTTTGTGTTTATGTGAAAAACGAAGTTTAGCCTGGGTTGTTATGGAAGTTACATTCACCTTTACATCAACATGTCATGTTGCAGCCAGAACAAAAAAACATTTGCGCTGTAATTTTTATTCACTTTTAATTTAACGTTATTGGTGCTACAAACAATTAAAAGCATATGCTTCTAATTATCATACTTTTTTTTAATTTTTTTTATTCTAAATCAACTGTACGGTGTTGCGTACAGTGATACCTCAACATATGATCGCATCGGCATACAGTCCTTTCGACATCCGACGTAAAATTTGACTCGTCATTTGTCTCGACATATGCCGACTTGCTCGATATACGACGATTTATGAGAGCGTCGCAATTTTATTTTTTTCCCAAAAGACGGATGCACAACGCATTTTCTTGTGAGGGAAATCAACATGGGTCCCAAGAAGGTTAGTGCAGATGGTGAAAAAAGGAAAAAAGGTGATGCTTGGCATTGAAATTAAGATGAAAAATATGAACGTGGTCTGCACATCAGTGAACTGGCTTGGAATATGTCGATCTCGACGGTTCTCCGCCAAACTCCTTTCATCTGTCTTTCTAAGTTAAGGTGACAATTATTATTATGGTAACATCGGCGAGGAAGTCGCCAGCTTTGTCTGGTTTTTAATCATTTATTTCAGAACTTGTGCAACACAACACGCATACTGTCCGCCTTAGCCAACGCAAACAACAACATGAGAAGAGAAAGTAAAATATCTTCTGCACCTCTCTCACTCTGTCGTCAGTCACAACTGCCACATGAGAACCCTGATTCATTACATTATTATTATTAGAGCTGGGAATCTTTGGGCACCTAACGATTCGATTACGATTACAATTACGATTCAGAGGCTCCGATTCGATTATAAAACGATTATTGAGGCACCCCTTTTTTTTTTTTTTTTTTTTTTTTTAAATGTTTTGTACATTAGTTCCAAAATTGTTCAAAAATACTCCCAGGCTAAACCAAACTACTATTTCAGTATCCAGTTAACATATAGCAGTAAACAAATATACAAAAATTACAGTAAATAAAAAACTCCAGTCTCCATTCTGTATCAGCAGCTTTAAACTACATTCAATTGATTTAATGTTGTGAATCAACCGTTAAAATTGTTAAAATTGCTCCCGTTATTCCATAATTTCCCTTTTGTCTACTTTCGACGTGTGAAAGTTTTAAAACTATTTTAAAGATAGATTCAAGTCAATATTTTACCGATTTAGGAGTATTTTAGATAAGCGTTAATTAGGTTTGCTTGGAAGGTTCGCTACAACAGCCTTGCAGGGAAGTGTACTGCTTTAAGATGGCGGCCGTTTACTAACATCCGCATCTAGCTTTTTGTAGATGTGCTGCTAACGCTGCCGAATCTATATTGCATCTAGTCCGATATAAATGATATCTACCGTAACATTATGTGGATGGACTTTGTAGCAGCTTTTCGGCAGCAGTCAGGTATGTTGTTGTGTTTTTTTTATCTCGTGGCATGAGTTGAGCTAGAGCCGTGAGTTGAGCATTGGCATTACCCGAGGGGCCGGTGTTCTGACAAAATTTGCAACCCATCAAAAATTGCTACCTTGCGGGTTTTGCGCATGCGCGTACAATTAAAAATGGCCGCGAATGCGGCGATTCCAAAGTAAACACTACAAACTTTCATAAAGAAAGGAATATTTACTTAATTTTCATCATGTAAAGACATGTACAAAAGTTCTCAGACACATCCTACCATGTTAGCTGCACACAGTAACTGCACTCCGCGCTCTCACTGTTAATAACTTTGCCGCGTCGTTAAGTATTAATTTAAGCCATTTTCGTGTTGCACATGTATGTTTATGATGTATCTAGTTTAGTTAGCACTTTGGATAACATTGAGAGTCCAGTTGAATGTAAAAGAGGGGGTTTTCAGCGCCACAAAAGCTTTGGGAGCAAAATTTTATAAGGGAGCAAATTTTGACAGAACACCGGGTAATGAGAAACATGATGTTTAGCTACTCTCGCTCCGTTCCTCATTGCCCCAAAGACCGCGCGGCGCGCTGAGTGTGTTGTACTTCCGCTTTACTTGGCATATTTCAATAATCGGAATTTGGATGTTTGTGAATCGTTCTCGAATCTTCCACGGCCGAATCGCGAATAATCTAAGAAACAGAAATTTTGCACAACTCTAATTATTATTCTATTTTTATTCCGATTGTATTTATAATTTATTTGTTTTGGTATGTGTAATTGTACTCGCAGTATTCATTTAGGGTTTTGAGTAGGTTTTTGGGCTGTGGAACGAATTAATCGAATTATAATGTATTCTTTTGGGAAAATCCTGCCCGACCAGCGACCATTTCAACTTACAAACCAGGTCCTGGAACCAATTAAATTCATATGTAGAGGTACTACTGTATCTGCATTACTCTATTCTTTACCCTTTTATCACAAAATGAGTTACCTTCAAAGTGTTGCTAAAATTAAAAGGCAAATAATCAAACACATGTAGCAATTACTCTATGTATATCTTTTTAAGTATTTAATGTCCAGCGTTGCTTTTGTAAGAGCACAACACGTTTTTTGCGCTGAAAGTGAATCCCTCATCGCCTTGGTTGCTTCCTTTAAGGGATCGGAGCGTTGACTCGTCCCCCTCGTCAGCAACGCTACGCTAATTAGGCCCGCCACAAAGTCAGCCTGTGGGGATAATGTCCCATTATTAGAGTCATTTGTTTCAATTAACCGCTCTGTGATTCTACAATAGCAAGGCGCAGCCCAGCGCAGAGGAGCCATTACTCTTGCCCGAGGAAATTCTGATGTGTGCGATGGGAGCAAGCGACGGGTTCCTGCTTCCCGCTTGCGGTGCCGCTGCCAGATTCTACAAACAAATAATCAAGGTTTAGTTGCTTCTGGATACAAGGAAAATGAAATTACATGTTTTCTTGGTATAAATAATCAGTTTTCTGGCCATCTGACTTAGTTGTCTATGTGCACTTAAACTAGAAGCACTGACCACTGACTACAAAGGACTTGCTGAGAGCACATTGTGGTTGACTTGAAATTCACTGCTACTCAGTGTATAGTTATGCTGCTCCGCCTTTTTAGATTTAAACTGTCTCACCATTGTGCTAGAGGTTGTATTCATCTAAAATCATCATTATAAATGGGAGAAAGCTGAACAACTTTAAAAGCAAAATACAAAAGAATTTGCCTTGTACCTGCATAAAAATCCAATAAGCGTGTCTAATAAGGCCTGGCAGTCGTCAGACAGAACCAACAATTGTGCCCTGCATTTACAAAGAGACATAAAATCAACCGAGCGTCTGCCTCCGAGTGGTAGAATAATGACAAGGAAACAACGTGTGTTTACATCTCCAAAATACCAACAGACACATAGGAGGGTTTTGGAGTTTTAGTTTTAAAAGTAAATCTTGATTTTATACATCACAGCTCGTCAGTCAAAGCATAATGGTAGGCCTCGTGGACTAATTTCAGCTTTACTGCCCCCCTGAACTCATTCTACTCTCACCAGGAAGCCACTGTCTGAAGGCTTTGGAGGCCCACTGGAGGTATACATTATCGTCAAAAAGAAAGCAGAGCTGCACAGAAGAGAACTTTTTTAAATGTACAGTAATTATCTGAGTTTATTTTCTAGGGGGAAAATGACAGCTTACAAAATGTTTTGGATGTTTCACTAGCTTGGCTCTTATACTACTGGCGGACTAGCCCAGACATCTCTTATATTGTTGTGATCGTCAGTTCTGTTTGCTGCTGTGAGCTGAAAAGAAACACTTCTACTTGAATGAGAAGCTACTGATGTGATTTAACAGCAAGAATGTAGGCGGTTGTATTCTGAATGTGTTTGTGAATATTTGGATGGTCCAGCAAAGAAGAAAAACGCATGCTCGGATCAGTATTAGAATCCTTTTTACAATATGAATAATTTTACATTCTACATTAATACGCTCACTGTTGCTCACAGCCGGATGCTGGAAGAGCCATTTAAAATCGCTGGCTCTAAGAGATGGGGAGCATAAAAGAGATGGTGTCTGTGCATCACTGTGCAATCAAGGAATAACATTAAAATCTGTTTGTGCTGCTTTGAGGCTAATTTCATATGCAGATTTAAAAATAAATGAATAAATAAAAAAAAACAATCATTTACATATTTGTTTGTTCATTTTTTAAATCAAATCTTTAAAGTGTGTAAAGATATATTAGGTAGGCTACCTAACATAATACAGAAACCACTTTACCGTACTTTCAACACCAGATAATGGAAACTTCGATTGCTACCAAGAGGTTGTTGCCCTGTGATGCCTCTGTTGCCAGGCTCTCTCATTGGCTTTCTCCCCCCTACTGCGCAGATGTTTACAAAGAGACATCACCAGCTCACATTAAAGGGTTCAAGTTGTCCCCTCGGGCTGTTGCTATGGAAATAACTCTGCTATGGTCGCTCATTCATGTTTGATTAATTGTATTTTTTTCCCCGTCGTAGCTTTTTGCTTCTACAAAGACCTCATCATGGGGACATTGTACCTTGAAAACAAACAGCAGGATAAGGTTATTCCATTTAATATTTCCTATATTCTCTCTCACACAGCACCGATACAACCTTCATCAAATCCACAATATGGTTGGTAATACCAAATCTTTATTTTCATACTAGTTCTACTAACACTATGAAAGACGATCCTGTGTAATTCCTACCTGAATGGAAAATCATCTTTTTGCCTTTTCCTAGTCTAAATTGCCTACTGTGCTGCTGAGCTACAGCAATCCACTGGGGCCAATTAAGAATGCCAGGAGAGCCAGGAAGTGCACAGCAGATGCCTTTTTGCCGCTATTTATTAAAATCCAATCTGCGTGGACCACTCAAACAGCTCGTTAAACTACCGTTAATCTAATTACCTCTCACTTGTCACTGTTTTGACCACATTACCAAATACAAGGGTCTCAACTTTGCAATCTAGTCTGATTAAGTCTGTCTAGTGCTGAGAGGAGAGCCTCAAAGCAGACAGCACATTCCCACCCATTTAACATTAAATCATGAACACCGATTCTGGTGTGTCGTTGAAATTAAATTATCTGAAAAGGTAATATTAGCTGCAACTTCAGTGATGCGGCCTGTCAGTCTAAAGATATTTTACATGATGAAAAGCTTTGCACATTGTACTAGACCAGCACAAGACCCGATTGAACACAAGTTCTATTCTGGTTCTGGTTCACATGACTCCTGATGTTGTTATTTTTCTTTTAAATCCCAACCATGAATCTGCACTTCCGGTTGCTGATTGTTTGGGCCAGGTTGTATCTTTATTTGATGAGTGCTGCCCTCCGAATGATTGCCTGCTTCTTTCTGCTCAGGGATCTGTGAGGTGGCTTTGACATGCAGTCCTGCTCATTGCTTACAGATGGCTGCTCTGACATGGCGCTGTAATAGCTTCCAGATGAAAAGTGCATGGTACATTTTCAAGATATGTCTAAAACCACCAGGCGTCACCTATGCAGCCTGATTTAAAGATTTAGTACATTATAATGATGTGTGGATAGACATTTAAGTAGATTATCACATGTTGTCTAGTGTTTAGTATATTTTATTCCATTTATGGTCAGAAGGCTCGAGCGTCAAACAGCATTGTTTACACTTTTCTTCTTGTCGGCCACATTATGTAAGACCAATCTTGATAGTGCTGCATATTACTTGCAGATGTCCGTAAAAACAAAATGATTCTCTACATAACCACAAAACGTATGCAATCAAAGCAAACTTTATGCCACGTGTGTTCTCAATCTATACACGAAATGTGTTCTTTTCTTCCAACCTAAATCTAAAAATTATGCAACATGTACAATATTATCCTCATCAGTGGACTGGAGCTCTACACATTGATGCTAAAAATTGCATGGCAGCATGCATATGTTTTACAACACACGTGATATTTTTATTGCACTACGCAACTTACGAGGAACCCACTTTCTCCTTAAGGGTACATCTTGTGGTGGGACTGGTCGAAAAATTACATATGACATTCTGAAATTGCATTATTCTCACTGCTGCTGCTCCTTTAACCATGGCCATTTATCTATTTATAAACCCACTAAAGGCTTGGAGTAGATAACAGCTGCACTGAGCTCTGCAGTGCTTCGTGCTCTTGGTGTTGAAAAGTTGCTCTCTTATGTGCTACATTTGCATTTAGAGAATGGTTTTGGATCCCTATCCTAAAAATTGGATCCCCCTTAATGTTCTTTAGATGTCACAGCATAGAATAGAATGTGAGCAGCTATGCTATCCTCTTCCAAGATACACGTTATTGCTATAATCTTGCTTATTTGTTTCAACCATATATAGCGCTCAACATAAACAAACTTTGTTTCCTTTCTTGATCAATATTTTCAATACCATTCTATACAATTTAATACAATGTAATTCCTAACTATTGACATCTTAATGTTCCATAGGAGATCATCTGTGTCACATGAAATCATTTACTTTCACTTTTTTGAACCAAAATTTCATTCATTCGGTTTTTGTTTTGTTTTGTTTTGTTTTGTTTTTTTACTGCAAATGCTGTAATTTGTCTATCTCCTAATGACAGTGGCATATAGTGACAGGGGTAAGAATTCTGCAGATGGCAGAAGGTCAGTCCATCCATCCATCCATCCACCCACCCATCCATCCACCCAGCCAGCCATTTCTACCCCTTATCCGATTTCGGGTCGCGGGGGCAGCAGCTTTTCAAAAGGAAAGCCTAGGCTTCTCTCTCCTTAGCAACTTCATCCATGTCCTCCAGGGGGATCATGAGGTGTTACCAAGCAAGACGTGAGACATTGGTTAGGTTCACACTGCACAAATCCGATTTTTTCATGTTTTTCAGACTGTGAGTGAGGCATTAACTTGACGGTCCGAACGTGATAAGTCGCATAGAAGTAGACCATTTCAAATCCCCCCTGGGTCACTTGCGTATGTGGTTTAAACTGATCTGAGCCACATTTGTCCAGCATGTGGCTGCGGTCTGAACTGTCAAATCTCTCTAATCGGAATTCATGCAGCAATTAGGTCAGCAAGGAGCGAGAAGTATGGAGGACGGCAACAATGGAGCTGTACATTAGCGCCTAGCCTGAACTCGGATTTTTGGGAAGAGATGGACTTGACAACAGTCATAAAAAATTTTTTTTTTAATTACGTGGGGGGGGGGGCAAGCCTGAGAATGCTCGGTTTTCTTTCGGTGTGCTAAATGAGCAGTACTGTATTTATGCTTACATGGCCGAGAGTCGGGGCAAACTGTGCATGCATGACGCACACACAACGATGCATGCGTTCTATCAATCCGTATAAACTTTGAATATAAGACTAAACGGGGAATATTTATTGTATGTCTTTTATTTGTATCCTCTTTTTGGAAATCAAAATATTATCACCCTGGAATGATGCAGAGCCAGCATGTGTAGTCATTTCTTTTGGTGTTTTGATGCTTTTGCACATGCGGGCCAGTTTGCTCAGCGCGTGTTGGACTGAGAGTTAGTGCGCATGCGTAATACTTGAACGTGCTCAATGGACAGAGGCAGTCTGAACGGGCACGCCAAAAAAACAGATATGACATAAAAATCAGAATTGTGCATTAAGACCCGCAGTATGAACCTTACCATAATATCCCCCGTGTGTCCATGGTCGACCCTATCGGCCTCTTCCCAATAGAAAGTGCCTCGTAACACTTCACCAGGGAGAAATCCAGGGGTCATCCTAATTAGATACCCATGCCACCTCATCACTGCAAATGCCCTATTCATCCCCTGCTCCATCCTTCCTCACTTGTCAACAAGACCTTGAGATACTTAAACTCCACCACTTAGGGAAGGACCTTATTCCTGATCGGAGCAGGAATCCACCTTTTTCGACCAAGAGCCATGATTTCAGATTTGAAGGTGCTGATTCTTATCCCGATGGCTTCACGCTCAGCTCTGAACTGCTCCAACAAAAGTTGAAAATCGTGGCTTGTTGAAGCCAAAAGTACCACATCATCTGCAAAAAGCAGAGAAGCAACACAATAGGATGTCAAAAGGTGCTAAATAAAATTGTCTATTTACCTGTTACCTTTTATACAGCAAAATAACAGTTTTGTGTTCAACTACACAGCCCCAGAGATCATACTGATGGCTTAAACATTTTTTTTTTACATTATTGTTTTAAGATCATTATATTAATGTATACATTTTAAATTCCTTGGTTCAATAAGAATGTATGTGAAAACAACAAATACAATATTTTTCTTGCTAATTATGTCAATTTTGCAATAGTTAATGCACATAATTAAAGTCATGTAAAACTACGGTAGGTATTACTTTTTTTTTTTTTTTAATCACATGACTGGATAGGCTCCAGCACCCTCATAACCCTCATGAGGCTACATGGTACAGATAATAGATGAGTGAATATTCTTGTCTTGAAAGGTAGTGCATTCAATTGGGTTGCACACTAGAGGCCTGCATAATGTCCGATTCTTTGATTATACGCGATTCGGCCATGGAAGATTTGAGAACGATTCACAAACATCCAAATTCTGATTATTGAATTATACTAGGTAAAACGGAACTAAAACACAGTCAGCGCGGTCTTCGGAACGCAATGAGGAACGGACTGAGAGTAAATATCATTTTCAACCCATGGTGCTAGATTTAAAAAAAACAAAAACAAAAAACAATAATACCTGACTGCGGCCGACAGCAGCTACAAACAACGTCCAGTTGCTAGTTGCTACAAACATACGGCCACATACAGCTACGGTAGATATCACATATATTTAGAACTAGATGCGAAGTAATAGACGACGTCTGCGCCATTAGTAAACAGCCGCCATCTTAAAGCAGTAGACTTCTCTAGAAGGCTCTGTTGTAGCCAACCTAATTAACTTTTTATCTAAAATGTCGTATTGGCCCGAATATAAGACGGCCCTGATTATAAGACGATCCCCTCTTTTTCAAGACTCAAGTTTGAAAAGACTTTTTGAACACCAAATTAATTTTTATACAGAAAATAATTACAGTACATCCGAAACAAAGGATTATAACAATATATTTGAGAGAAGAAGCATTTCATTTTGCCTCATTCAAATCTTAATATCTGAACATGTAAATATGTAAACTAAAGTGCAATCACATTCGTAAATGAATGGCTTCTGGTTTTTGAAATGTAATTTAACCAATCTATTGTGATTAAACAACAAAATTGCAATAACTGCATTAACCATCAAAGTGAAGTCTAACTGTAACTGTAGTCTTGAAACAACTCTGAATAAGGAAAAACATTGCAATCATGCTATCATGACAGAACATCGCTTCAATGATATCTGGCGCCATCTAGCGTCCTGAATGAGTATACTGTCTAGACCGCGAATATAAGAAGACACCCTCTTTTTCAGGCTTATTTCAATGCAAAAAACACGGTCTCATATTCGGGCCAATACGGTACTCTAAATCGGCAAAATGTTGACTTGAATCTATCTTTAATTGATGAAACAGTTTTAAAACTTTGATATATCGAAAGTAGTAAGAAGGGAAATTATGGAATAACAGGAGCAATTTTAACAACTTTAATGGTTGATTCACAACATTAAATTAATTGAATGTAGTTTAAAGCTGCTGATACAGAATGGGGACTTGAGTATTTTATTATTTACTGTTTTTAATAGTTAACTTGATACTGAAATAGTAGTTTGGTTTAGCCTGAGAGGATTTTTGAACAAATTTGGAACTAATTTACAAAACATTAAAAGCGGGGGTGTGCATCAATAATCGATTTATAATTGAATCGGAGCCTCTGAATTGTAATCGAATCGTTAGATACCCCAAGATTCCCACATCTATTGCACATTGTACACTTCTAATGTACCCAGAAACAGTCAACAAGGCTTTAAGCTTGCACAACAATTGAAATAAATGTAAAAAAATAAATAAATAAATACTGTATGTTCCTCACAGTCAAGAGGTTGTGTGTTGGATGTTTTCTCAGACTTTTCTGTGTGAGTTTATATTTTGTCCCCACATTTTCAAAAAATGCATGTTAATTTTAGACACATTCCTGCCTTGATAGCTGTGTCACAGCGAAACATACCATGGCCCTTAATATGATTTCAACAGGTTTTATTCTTAACATTTTGTCTGGATTCCCACTTCTCCCAGTGAGATCAGCTAATTTTGACATCTGGAAATCAAATGTCTCAAGAGAAACTTTGCAAACGAAGACAATTAAAGCTTATCTTCATTGTGTCCTGTGGGTTGTCATTGTTGAGAGTGAGCGCGTACTCCTGATAGACAACGATGGGAGTTATAGGAACAGTATAAATTAAACTGTATGACATGAATCGTCATTTCTTGTCATCACTGACAGCTGTTATGAGAATCTACTCTTTTCAGCTAAGCACTGCAAGTCATTTACATGCCACGAACACCTCTTTTTTCCTTCCGCTGTGGGAATTTTTGTGGCCTCTGTGTTGCGCTCAGATTTCAGACTGTCAAATAAAAAGCAGCAGTAACTGTGCCTAGCACTGTGCTGTATGGTAAACATGGAATTCTCTCAGGCAGCTATAATTTTGTTTGGAATGTGTGCTCTTTATTTCAAGAATGTGTCATGTTTGTTTTTATAAAAGTAAAGTAATATGTAGGCAGTTCAGTGACGAAGAAATCTAAGTATGATTACATACAAAACTTTACGGCGCTTCCACCCTCATTTAATTTTTCATCTATTCATGCCTGTACATATATTTGTTTATAATGAGGCCATTGTCATGTTCATCCTCACTGTTTTTAGGAGGACAATGTATCTTTTAAGGGTCTGCAGCATGCTTTTCTGCAATACCATCATGTAAAAAAAAAAGGTTTGGGTTTATCAAGTCCAAGCAGTTCACAGTTATCTCCACCCTGCTGCTTGCTGCTTCCAACGATGATTATGATGATGATGCATACTGAACATTAAGACCATGACTGAGCAAACACATTCATGCCCTCCAAAACTGTTACCTGATTTTATAGTCTTACTTTCACGTCTTTGTAACTGTCAGCCTGCATGTCCGAGTTCGTCCTTTGTTGTGCCTCACCTTTTTCTATTCCATCTCGTTCTCATTCTCGCTGCTGTTTTCATAGTGACGCAGTTATCAGGCTGTCAATTCTAATCTTGTCTTGCCGATGCAATGCTCTCCATTCAGATTTACAGCGACCCCCACCCTCCTGAGGAGCATCCACCTCCCCCCTTTTCCGTCTCTCGCTTCCCCTCAGACAACAGAAACGCTGATGGGATGAGCAAGCTGAGGCTGACACCGTAGTTCAGTCTTTTGATGGTAAACTAGAAAGAGGAGTGCAATATATATTTAGAATCTGCTGGTCCTTATGAAGCAGGTGGTAGTCTCTTCCAAGCAACAACGTACAATAAGTGAAAAATACTTTTATTTGAAGCTACTGCGGATCCGTCAACCTCAACTTTGTCCTCTAGTTTGCTGTAAGAATACATGTGACAATTATATCAGGCCTATTATAGATCTGCATAGATGATAAAAATGTAAATGATAGCCTGTTCTGATGTTGAATGACATTTCCTTAAATCAAATGCGTCGGAACAGTCTTGCAAGGTGCGATTCAAAAAGAAAAGGCAATGAGATGTAAAGCAGAGGTGCACATGTTTCCTCTCCCCCATCGCCACTGACATCATCATCATCAGGGTTACAGTTGTAATATTCATTAAACAATTTGGCCTCCTCCCCCTCAGTGAAGACAAGATCCCAGGGAGTAATCTGCAATTTTACACTCAACACGACATCACTTTTCAACAGTGACTCCTACTGGTTGTCATGGGGAAACTTCTGTTTTGTTCAGATATTGGCACCTGTTTGTGATAATATTTTTGTTCTGGTTTGCCATAGCTGATATTATCTGCATGGCTTGGTAGTTGTAACAAAAGAAGCATTTCAATAATACAGTTCAAATGCATTTGGAGTTTACATTTGTTAGGAACAGTCTAAAGAGCAAAAATTAAACTGATCTAAATGACAGATGTGTGCAGCATAGCAGGCTCGGGAAGGCCACATTTTTATATAATAAGAATTATTACTGCGTACCTGACAGGTTGCTTTAGCCTCCAATTCATGTGAGGAAGCTGTTTGTTATACATGTCAAAAGAAGGTTGTTATACTACAACTATTGTATTTCAGCAGTTGCTCCAGTTGGATTCTTTATAGGCACAGTATTCTGCTTTATTTGTTCTTTCATTTTCAATGCAATTCCATCACCATTTGTACAATCGAAGAATAGAACCACAAGATGAAATGAAAGCATGTGCCCATTGTTCCATCATCTAGTTAATTGCATGTTGTTGCACACGGTTGTCATCATGCTCTCCAGAGTACAAATACATGTGAATTGTCCTGGAAATGTTTTAGCTGTGTTTTGTCTCTCCCACCCCCATTTTGTTAGTTCAATTTGGTCTACCTTCATTTTAGTTTCTTTTCACTTCAAAGGCTTGAATGAAACAGATGTCATATCTAATGCCCGTCTTCTGCCTCATTGCCTGGAAGTGAGGGCTGATTATGTTTAAATGAAACGAGACATACTTGTTCACAAGAAATGAATATTACCTGTAAGCTGTGAATAGACAAGCAGCATCTTCACGTTGTCCTGAATTGTCATTTCATTTCAGTTTTTTTCTACAATTTTTTTTCTTTTTTGCTCTTTTGTCACCAATTGTGCTCCTGGACCTTGAATTTTGATTACTTTCATTTCACGCTGTGAAGATCTGTGTACAGCATGGTTTTCTGCTTTGTGTTTTTTGCTGAAACAATGAGACTTTCAAAGACGTTCATTTCCTGTTTTTACTTGGACAGTTAAAAGAGAAAGGGTGGCGGCAACTGTTGTAAGGATGCATTTGATTTGGGGAGGAAATTGTGGAATCCAAAAGATGTGGTGGTGATTACAAAACAAGTGTTATATAACAGCAAGGAAAATAGTTATTAGCGACTGTCAACACTAAAATATACAGTAACAGTTATTTAGGGAAGCCAATAAAATTGACATTGAAAATAAATTTGAAATACAGTATTGCATATGTCTAATTGTCATCAAGTTCCTACGGAGCCCCCCGGGTGCCAGGGTAGGAAAAAAAATCATAGCTAATCTGTACCCACAGTTTAGTAATCTGTACCACAGATTATTTATCTGTGGGTACAGATTACTAAACTGTGTACCCACAGATAAGTAATCTGTGGGTACAGATTTACAAATCTGTGGGTACAGTTTAGTAATCTGTTCCCACAGATTACTAATCTGTACCCACAGTTTACTAAACTGTACCCACAATTTAGTAATCTGTACCCACATATTACTAAACTGTGACAGTTTAGTAATCTGTGGGTACAGATTACTAAACTGTACCCACGGTTTACTAACCTGTACCCACAGTTTAGCAATGACCCAGAAACAGTAGTCACCATTGTTTATCGGGGACTCCAAACGCCGAGGGACCGACCGAGCAAGCACCTATACGTTTTGCCCTCGGCGAACAAAGGGGTTTTAAAAGGTAACTATTGCATGTTTTCTTTGGTAGCGAACACAACATGCCATATTGATTGATGACACCTGAGAGTGAAATTTTAGATGGCTACCAAAGAAAACGTGCAATAGTTACCTTTTAAAACCCCTTTGTTCGCCGAGGGCAAAACGTGCAGGTGCTTGCTCGGTCGGTCCCTCTGGGTTTGGAGTCCCCGCCAAACATTGGTGACTACTGTTTTCGAGTCATTGCTAAACTGTGGGTACAGATTAGTAAACTGTGAGTACAGATTACTAAAATGTACCCACAGATTGCTAAACTGTGGATAAAGTTTAGTAATCTGTGGGTACAGATTACTAAACTGTGGGTACAGATTAGCTATGATTTTTTTTTTCCTACCCTGGCACCCGGGGGGCTCCGTAATTATTGGAAAGAGGTTTTAAATTCAACTCACATTTGTTTTTATTTTACATATAAATGAACTCTTCTTCTAAGATTGATCATTAAATATACTGTATGCAAGGATTATTAGAAGAATTCAGTTGAAAAAAAATGTTGAGATGGGAGAATTTTGCATGCCATACTTTGAAAGTGTTGCAGATACTATGTTTATGCAAGTCACGTGTGTTTAAAAAAAAACATTTGTATATAAAAGTGAATGTACTCCAACTGTTCAACTTTGTCACTTATTTTTCTCGGCTTGTTTTAGGCTACGTTCATACTACAGGTCTTGATGCATGAATCCGATTTTTTCGTGTTTTTCGGACTCGAGTGAGGCATTAACTTGATGGTCTGAACGTGACAAATCGCATAGAACTGGACCATTTCAAACCCGATCTGGGTCACTTTCGTAAGTGGTTCAAATCCGATCTGGGCCACATTTTTCCAGAATGTCTGTACTGGCAAGTCTCCCAAATCGGAATTCATGCAGCAATTACGTCGTAAAACACTTTGAGAGCCTTGAAAGGTGGAAAAGCACTAAACAAGTATAACATTATTTACCATCAAAGAGCGAGAGAGACGGTACGTTAGCGGTGCAACTGTGCATTATTAGCGCCTAGCTTGCATTGAACACGGCTTTTGGGGAAGGGCCGGGCTTGCCAACAGTCATAAAAAAAATTGAATGGGTTGAGGATAAGCCTGAGAATGATCGGGTTTCTCTCTGCTCTATATGAGCAATATTTCAACATTGCTTACATGGCTGAGAGTCGGGGCAAACTGCCCGTATGCGTGTGACATGCACGGGCAGTGCCTGCATGCTATCGATCCATATAAACTTTGAATATAAGCCTAAACGGGGATTATTTATGTCTGTTATTTTGTCCTCTTTTTGAAAAGCAAAATATGATAACCCTGGAATGACGGAAGACAGCCAGCATGTGTGGTCATTTGTTTTCATGCTTCTGTACATGCGGGTCTTCTTGCTCAGCGCGTGTCAGACTGCGAATTAGTGCGCATGCGTAATACTTGAATGGTCTCAATGGACAAAGGCAGTCTGAACGGGCACGCCAAAAAAAAAAAACATATGACAAAAAATCAGATTTGTGCATTATGACCTGTACTATGAACCTAGCCTTAGTCTCAAGTACCAAAATATTGGTTTTGTCTTGGTCTCTGTGAATTCTGGTCTTGGGCAAAGTCTTGGATAGTGGGGTCTCAAGTCCAACACTGCCACCCATTTTCTGCTTTGTGCTTTCATGTGATTTCTGAAATGAGATGCTGATGACAAAGAAAAACAGAGCCTTTAACTAGGTTGAACATTGTAATAGGCACTTTGCTATTACAATGTTAATGAATAAAAAGATCATTTTTAAAACCATCGAGAAACCAGGTTTACGGCTCTTTCTCTGCCTTGAAATGTCTTCGGGCTTGCCCACACCCTTGGCCCTCCCCACTCTCTCGCTTTTTCTCCCGCCTTCTCTGTCTCCTGTGTTTGATGTGTTCTCTGCATCCAAGAAGGTAATTTTCATACAGAATCACAACCAGGATCAGGTGACCTGGATTTGACTCCACGTCTGAACCCCTCACGGAAAATGAAAGTGCATTCATGTGTATTGGATGTTGCACATCATGCGGATGTGAGCAGTTTACGCCTCCTGAAAGTGGAGTGAGATTGCCCTGTGTTATTGCAGACAAACTATGTGATTACAGCCTTTAAATATAGAGATTTCTGTGGGGAGTTTTTTCACCCTCTGTCTTTTCTCACAAAGTGAAGATACGTGTGGGATTTATTTGAAAGTAAAGAACAATAATACTAGTACTGTACTATGCTTCAAAGAAGATTGTTATTTCTATCTTTGCCCAGTTTTGCTTTCCGATACCCCAGAGGCTAAGCAGTCTCCTTAATGTCCATTTAGTTCGTATATCGATCTGTTCCTTCTTAGAACAAACTATGGCTGCGATTCACAGAATGTGTTTGTTTTCACCCTGGTTCTGCCCTTTGCGCACCTTGCTGCAGTTCACCTTTATAAGCAGCAGTCATCCTTAAATCCTTTGCCTCGTCAAGTACGAGTCATCATTTGACCTGATGTATAACTAAAAAGTTATTTTCATTACCTTAATTAATAGCTTTTGTCCGGTCTGTTGTCTTTTTGCAGATAAGCAACGACAAGCGGTCTTCAGCAGAAATGATGAAACCTAAACCCAAACCGCAAAAGAAAAAGAAGAAGAAAGACCCCAACGAGCCACAGAAACCTGTCTCAGCCTATGCGCTCTTCTTCCGAGACACCCAGGCGGCCATTAAGGGTCAGAACCCCAACGCCACCTTTGGAGACGTCTCCAAAATTGTTGCCTCCATGTGGGACAGCCTAGGAGAGGAACAGAAGCAGGTACATCTAGTATATCTTTGGAAGTGCACGTTGATAATATGCTTTCATATGTTAATGCAGTTGGACAAAACATGATTGAATTACCAAGCTCGTATTCTTTCAAAATCTCATTTTATATTGAATTTAAAGAACAAGAGGTTCTGCATTTTAAATTTGTTATTCAAATTTACTTCCCACAATCAGGCACAACCTCGTTAGCTTTTTATTCTTTGAATATAAAGAGAATGCTTTTCGGAGTACCCCTTAAATACAAGGCCCCAAAGTTTCACAGTTGGAAGTCTGAGCAACATTTCGGGACAAACTTGTGCCAAACGTCAACACAGTTTATTAAAGTTTTTCAAAATTAAAAAAAAAATTTTTTTTTCTTAAACCATTTTCTTGAAAAATCCTATGTTCTCCAAAGGTTGAAAACTTACACCTTAACAAAATGATATCTCTAGGAACAGGAACTATAGGAACAATTATATGTATAGGGATGTCCCGATCGCATAATTTTGCAGCTGAGTCCGAGTCACCTGATTTTGAGTATCTGCCGATACCGAGTCGGATCCGATACTCCAGCTCCTCTTTTTCCAGGAGTTTTGCGGAGAATAAATCGTATATGTTTTTGTTTCTTTAGGCCACGCCATTGTATTTTGTACTGCCTAAAACAATGCGTTTCCTTGTACACTGCCCGGCAACTAGCTAATATTGTATGTCCTCCAATAAAACACAAGGCTTGGTCTTTTCTTGTTTTTATATGAAGTAATTTGTTTAAGTTTGTGAAACTAACAAACACAATTGCACAATACATGCCGGTGTATGAATACCATTGAGACACCACACTTCACTTGGGATACACGCTATAAGTATAGGTTAGCTTCCATACAGCAGGACTTATTAACAAATTTCGTTTATATAGCTTTCCCCCACTAACACAAATGTACTGCATATTAGCAGGTTGGTATTAATGTAAAATACTTGCAGACATATAGTTTCCGAGGTAGAAACGTAACAGAATGCACTCAACAGCGTTAATGGGACCAACAGGCTGTGTACGGTAAAAGTGAATGAGCATATGTTTCAAACTGCGTCACATGGTGGATGCAGTGAATAATTATGACCACGAGGTGACAGTAACGTACTGTAAAATGGTAAGTGGATCTAAACCATGGCGACTCAAGCCAGCACAATATGATTTTTAAAATTATATGTAACATAAAATAAAAACCCAATTCTTTTCACCGATTCCGATCTTATGAAAAATGGCCTGATCGCCCTGATTTCCGATCACGTGATCGGATCGGGACATCCCTAATTATGTAGATTATTATTATTATGATATTTAAATGATATGTTTAAAAGAATTATTAACCCCACAACATACTGTACCTACCTTCCTTCCTTCCTTAAATTAAGGAAGACAAGTTTGAATAGTTTTGCTAAATGACAGTGAACCCCTGTTTGCTGAATGCCTATTACCAGTGTTGTTAATAACGGCGTTAGAATGTAACGGCGTTATTTTCTTCAGTAGTGAGTAATCTAATCAATTACTTTTCTCATTTGGCAACGCCGTTACCGTTACTGAGGCGAGAAAGGCGTGCGTTACGATGCGTTGCGATGTTTGTTGACGACCACGACAAAAGTCTGAAAAAGACGGACTCACGGAGACGCGAGAGCAGAGCAGGAGTGGGGAGGAGGCAAGGGAGTGTGACGCCGTTGCAAATGCGATGTCACTATGCTAGGTGCGTCCAATAATACCTGACTGTAGCCGATAGCCTACAAATGACGCCCACATGATACTTCGGTAGATATCACATACATACAGAACTACTGTAGATGCAATCGACAGACACGGCGGCATTAGCAACAAGTATAATAAAGAACTAGATGTGTTAGTAAACAGCCGCCATCTTAAAGCAGTAGACTTCTCAAGAAGGCTTTGTTGTACAGAACCTTCCTTGCGAACCTAAGTAACTTTTTATCTAAAATACTCCTAAATCAGCAAAACTTAACTTAAATCTACCTTGAAATGATGAAACAGTTTTAAAATGGTAAATGGTGTTATACTTATATAGCGCTTTTCCACCTTTCAAGGCGCTTTACACTATCTTGCCATCCAGTACCAGGAGCAACGTGGGGTTCAGTATCTTGCTCAAGGACACTTAGGCGTGTTCATCAGGGCGGAGAATTGAACCCACAACCTCTGGGTTGGGGGGGACAACTACGCTACCACTGAGCCACGCCACCCCCTAAAAGTTACTTATGTCGAAAATAGAAGGTAACTAATGCAATAACGGGAGCAATTTTAACAACTTTAACGGTTGACTCACAACATTAAATGACTTCCACCCATAGCAAAGGTTACTATCTAGTTATCGCAATATCCGCAATACCCCTCTGTCTAGTTAAGTTTAGGGTAAAGAATTGGGCTAGGGCCAATTGTCCCAAAAACTCTTTAAACTTCACATTGTGTGACGTTTTTTTTTTTTGTTTTTGTTGTATTTTTTTTGAGAAAATAAAACATGAAAATTATCGCCAGTTACTTTGCCAAGTAACTAATTACTCTTACATTCAGGTAACTGAGTTGCTAACGCAATTACTTTTTGGGAGAAATAATTTGTAACTGTAATTAATTACTTTTTTAAAGTAAGATTAACAATACTGCCAATCACGCTGATGTGTCACATTTTTATGCTGTGCTTTAATAAAATACGAATTTCCCATTCTCCCCTCCAAAAAAAAAAAAAATATATATATATATATATATATATATATATATATATATATATATATATATATATATATACAGTGCCTTGCAATAGTATTCGGCCCCCTTGAATCTTGCAACCTTTCGCCACATTTCAGGCTTCAAACATAAAGATATGAAATTTAATTTTTTTGTCAAGAATCAACAACAAGTGGGACACAATCGTGAAGTGGAAGAACATTTATTGGATAATTTAAACTTTTTTAACAAATAAAAAACTGAAAAGTGGGGCGTGCAATATTATTCGGCCCCTTTACTTTCAGTGCAGCAAACTCACTCCAGAAGTTCAGTGAGGATCTCTGAATGATCCAATGTTGTCCTAAATGACCGAAGATGATAAATAGAATCCACCTGTGTGTAATCAAGTCTCTGTATAAATGCACCTGCTCTGTGATAGTCTCAGGGTTCTGTTTAAAGTGCAGAGAGCATTATGAAAACCAAGGAACACACCAGGCAGGTCCGAGATACTGTTGTGGAGAAGTTTAAAGCCGGATTTGGATACAAAAAGATTTCCCAAGCTTTAAACATCTCAAGGAGCACTGTGCAAGCCATCATATTGAAATGGAAGGAGCATCAGACCACTGCTAATCTACCAAGACCCGGCCGTCCTTCCAAACTTTCTTCTCAAACAAGGAGAAAACTGATCAGAGATGCAGCCAAGAGGTCCATGATCACTCTGGATGAACTGCAGAGATCTACAGCTGAGGTGGGAGAGTCTGTCCATAGGACAACAATCAGTCGTACACTGCACAAATCTGGCCTTTATGGAAGAGTGGCAAGAAGAAAGCCATTTCTCAAAGATATCCATAAAAAGTCTCGTTTAAAGTTTGCCACAAGCCACCTGGGAGACACACCAAACATGTGGAAGAAGGTGCTCTGGTCAGATGAAACTAAAATTGAACTTTTTGGCCACAATGCAAAATGATATGTTTGGCGTAAAAGCAACACAGCTCATCACCCTGAACACACCATCCCCACTGTCAAACATGGTGGTGGCAGCATCATGGTTTGAGCCTGCTTTTCTTCAGCAGGGACAGGGAAGATGGATGCAGCCAAATACAGGAACATTCTGGAAGAAAACCTGTTGGTATCTGCACAAGACCTGAGACTGGGACGGAGATTTATCTTCCAACAGGACAATGATCCAAAACATAAAGCCAAATCTACAATGGAATGGTTAAAAAATAAACGTATCCAGGTGTTAGAATGGCCAAGTCAAAGTCCATACCTGAATCCAATCGAGAATCTGTGGAAAGAGCTGAAGACTGCAGTTCACAAACACTCTCCATCCAACCTCACTGAGCTCGAGCTGTTTTGCAAGGAAGAATGGGCAAGAATGTCAGTCTCTCGATGTGCAAAACTGATAGAAACATACCCCAAGCGACTTGCAGCTGTAATTGGAGCAAAAGGTGGCGCTACCAAGTATTAACGCAAGGGGGCCGAATAATATTGCACGCCCCACTTTTCAGTTTTTTATTTGTTAAAAAAGTTTAAATTATCCAATAAATTTTGTTCCACTTTACGATTGTGTCCCACTTGTTGTTGATTCTTGACAAAAAATTAAAATTTTATATCTTTATGTTTGAAGCCTGAAATGTGGCGAAAGGTTGCAAGGTTCAAGGGGGCCGAATACTTTTGCAAGGCACTGTATGTATATATATATCCAATGGGATCTTTTTTTCTGTAATACAGCTGGGGTTATGTGTTCAGGGTTGTTGCTTTTTTAAACACTACTAATCAACAAGAAAGGGAATCTTTTTTGTGTGTCTGTAATATTATATTTAATTTGATATACCATAATAGTTCTCCTCTTGCACCAGTGTGCAATGCGTGTGAAACTCACAGCAGGCATTAACCACTGTGTAATTACCAGAACATTGCTGTGAGATACCACTCACCTTAATGAGCAAGTTCTCCCTCTTCCTAAAGATAATTCACCCATTTATCTATCCCTGACTCCCCTGACTCTCGTTTAAAAAACCTATACATTTACAGTGGTACCTCTACATACGAAGTTAATTCGTCCCAGGACCTTGTTTGTGAGTCAAAATGGTTGAATGTCAAACAGGATTTTACCATACGAATAATCCATTAATTCGTTCCACAGCCCGAAAACCTACACTAAATCTTTGATAAATACTGTTGGTACTATTGCAAATAGCAATTACAAAGAGCAAACCAAATAAATTATAAATTAAAATAGGAAAAATAATATATAATAGTAATAATAATAATAATACCTGTAAGAATTTAACGAATCAGGTTCTTATGTGGCGAATGTGTTTTGCGTGGTGTACCTGAATGCACCGCGTGGCTGACATGACAGAGAGAGAGAGGACTTTTTACTTTCATTTTTCATGTTCAGACATACTTCTGGTAGTGAGTTATACAAATAAGAGTGACTTCCTCTTCAGCCTCTACAAGGACATTGTGGCAAGATGCGGACTTGGATAGAGCTAAATAATAGAAATTCTATTATGAACTGGATTAGTTTGCATGTCAGTTATGTGTTACTGTCGGAAGATTTTAGCAAGACATGTCCTGTTCTATTGTGCTTAGTCCTGAATTTCTGTGTGTTGAAACACTGTCAATGTGTTGTGAGACTCAGAACACAAGAGAACCCCCCCCCCACACACACACACACACACACACACCTACATGCACACACAAAAGAGTGTAGTCGAGGAACCAGTTGTTGTTAGCATTCACGGTTGCGCTTTTGTCTGCTTCTTAAAAAAGTAGTAATGTATCTCAGTTAAAAAAAAAAATCTTGTGTCATCCAAGGTGCATTGCACCTAAAGTAATGCGGATGAACACAATAAAACTGGACAACTGCGGAAAAAATGCAGTCCAGTTTTGTTCAAGGTATCGCTAGTTTGCCACTCTATGTTTTTGATCCTCCCAAGAATATAAAATAAGTCCATCTTGTCCTTTGTGTAGCTAAAGGGCATCTTGACAATTCCCATTTTCATGACAAGCAGCCTTATGCTTTTGTCGCTATTCAACATCGTTGCTCTGCTGCAGTAAACATGAGGTCATCGTGTTTTACCTTGAGGCTATTCAAATCTAAAGCATCAGTTTCCCTTTTTTGCTTAATGACATGATTAAGGTTGCTCTTAATAAAGGATGGTTTTCTAAAACTGAACGTTGAAAAAGACCTATTTTCTTACTTAAGTGACTTTATTTCAAAGTGTTTTTTTTAAATAATCTATTTCATGTAGAGTTGGACAACTGAACCACATTTTAAAACAGAATAGAAAAGAAAAAAAAAGTCATAAGTCAATGCTGTAAAAAAGAAACTACTTAAGTTCAGAAGAAGATGAAATTAGTAACAATCACTGAAAATGTCAGAAAATGCTTATCCGGCATTTGACAGGTATTTGACAGGTATTTGCATACATAACTATACTGTATGTTTAAACTTAATTTTTATAAGTATTGACAGGTATTTTGCTATTTTATTTTCTCAAATTTTGTTCAAACCCTCGTGTCTGCATTTTTTTGTTGTTGTTGTAATTTTCAACTTTTTTACCTTTTAGCAAAGAGAAAGCATTTTTAAATGAATAAATAAACACTGGGTACCTGAAATTTTCCGTACAATGTTAAAACGTGGAGACGTTCAAAATGCCACCATGCTGTCATTTCTGAACCATTGTAGTTTGGAGCTGCACATCTTGATACCTCTTGCCAATAATTAACATTTTTTGTCTAGTAGATACGCAGTTTAACTCATGATATTTTTATATATTTTAAACCTGATGTATAAAAATGCAATTCCTGTTGTTATTGCATCGATCTCTTTACTGATGTTCCAACTTTTAAAACACCATGTAAAGATAGAGAACAGTTAATGATTTTGCATACACAGCTTTAATTGCACTCTATGCAACCCTAACACTATAAAAAGACTCTGTGAATGTTGTACAGCAAATGTATTTGCATAGTGAACGCTTAAAGTCCATTCAAAAGATTTTTAGGTCTGATATGTCTGCCTTTGACTCAATCTAGCAGCATTTTGGTGCATATGTGCAAAGTTTGGTCTTCTTCATGCGACGAATGAGACTTGTACAACCTTAGCAGGACACTGAATAAAAGTGCCATCGAGTCCCCTAGATCAGCCCCTTTGTTGGATATAGAGAAAAAAATTGAGAACGCGCAACACCTTTCAAAACTCCCAGGAGTGTAAAAAAGATTTGCCACCGCTCCCCTTCAAGACGCATCACATAGTCCCGCCTCACATGCTGTGATTCGAGTGGGAATCCAATTCACCGTAGACCAGACTGACTTGCTATGTACAGTTGAAGCCAGAGGTTTACATAAACTGTACAAAAACACACATTTCATTTTTTGTTTCACTGTCTGAAGTCAAATCAGACAAGACCTCTCCTATTTCAAGTCAGTCAGGATTACTGAAATTCTTTTTTTTTATTATTATTATTATTCATTTCTTTAATAATATTTAAATGCAACAAGAATGAGAGAGACGTTCTTAGCGATTTTTACATTATTTTCCTAGAAGTAAAAAGTTTCCAAACATTTCCCTAGTATCAAGTAGCATTTCCTTTGAACTGCATGAATTGGGTCAAATATTTTGGGTAATCTTCCACTAGCTTCAGACTGTACTTTGCTGGAATCCTGGCCCTCATAACAAAACTAGTGTAATTGAATCAGGTTTGTCGGTTGCCTCGTCTCACAAGGCTTTTCAGATCAGCCCACAAATGTTCAATGGCATTCAGATCAGGGCTTTTTGATGGTCACTCCAAGACATTGACTTTGTTATCCTCAAGGCACTTTTTAACTATTTTGGCAGTATGCTTATTGTCATTTTCCATTTGGAAGAACCATTTGCACCAACTTTTAGCTTCACGGCTGATGTCTTGTGGTGTTGCCTTAATAAATCCATGTACAGTAATTTTCTTTCTTCTGATGCCATCTATTTTATTAAAAGCTCCAGTTTCTGCTCTAGCAAAACAGCCCCAAAGCATGATGCTTAAACTACATATGGATAGATAGGTTTGATTCTACTGAACATTTTGAGTGGTTGAAATTAAAAAAACAATACAGTGGTACCTCGACACACGATCTTTTCGACATCTGACGTCAAATTTGACTCGTCATTTGTTTCTACATCCGAGGTCATGCTTGGAATACGACGACGTGACAGCACGGCAGACGGACGCAGGGCTGATTTACTTGTGAGAGAAATCAATGCAGGTTTCAAAAAGGTTGGGACAGGTGGTGAAACAAGGAAAAAAGGTGACGCATACCATTGAAATGAAGATGCAAATTATACAAAATATGAGCGTGGGGAGCACATCCGTGAACTGGCTTAACAATACATCTCCATTGTCTTCTTCCGACCACCGTTCGCCAGTCTTTACAAGTTAAAGAGCATATGACACGAGAAAAAAAGTCTTAAATGGCATTATTATGTGAATTAGAATCATATTTTGAGACAATTCGACTATCTACAACAATTTAGCAAAGCACAGATGATGAGAAATTAGTCTTTTAATCTGCCGGTTAGCCACGCCTACCATTATAGGGCTTTAGCGTCCCCAACAGGTGGATGACGTCAGCGGTAGACTGGGCTCATCGCTTTTACTATTCAGCCCATTGAGGGGGAATTATTCAGAACGAGGAAAACGCGACGAAGAGAGCCGCAAAATGTCATTGTTTCAGTCTCTCTACTCCAATATTTTTACAGGATATTCTTTTTATCCAAGTATTTTTCCCCAATAGCTATATAAATGGCTTGAGAAGGACCAGTCAGCCCGTCGAGGGGGAACTATTCACAACGAGGAAAACGCGACGAAGAGAGCGGCAAAATGTCATTGTTTCTGTCTCTTTACTTCATTATTTTTACAGGATATTCTTTTTATCCAAGTATTTTCCCCAATAGCTATATAAATGGCTTGAGAAGGACCAGTCAGCCCGTCGAGGGGGAACTATTCACAACGAGGAAAACACGACGAAGAGAGCGGCAAAATGTCATTGTTTCTGTCTCTTTACTTCAATATTTTTACAGGATATTCTTTTTATCCATGTATTTTCCCCAATTACTAAATAAATCGCATGGACATGACAAATAACAGTCTTGTGCTGAATGAAATATGAAATAATAAAAATGCATTTATTCAGAACGACATGGCAAAATTACTCCATAATGGTCAAAACTGTTGACTTCACCTTTACTGTTGCACCTCCCGAACGATATTTTATGACACCTAAATCGGACATATGTCATTTCCCTTCCCCGGCTTCGGAGAATGTAAACAAACCAGAAGGCATGACAGCTAGCCGACATGCTAACCCAAACCGAGTGATGTTTCAAAGTCTTCGAAGCGGAAAATCACACATAACTATCCTGGATTATTTGACATGACGACCCGGTTGTCGATTGTCTTCGCGAAACGGCAAACCGCCCGGCGGAGAGCAATTTACAGTTCGTTCCCCGGAGGAGGGTGGCTGGAGTTGTTGTGCAGCTAACGTGCTGCTGCTAATGAGCATTAGGAGAGCTTTTTACATGCCTATCAATGATCAAACGTAAGTAGTCCTTCATTTAAAGGAAGTTTGTAGTGTTCACTTTGTAATCGTTGTATATTCGTATTTGACATAATACAAAACAAGATGTTTACTCACTTCCTCGTAAGTCCAATGGTCCCACAGTAAATATCCACGGTGAATGGGAACCTTTTGAAACTCCAAAAAGGCGCATACGCCTCTCCCTCATACAGAATGATTTTTCTGCAGCCGTTTGGCTGGCGTGATGCGAAAAATAAACGTATTAATCCGCAAAATCAGCTGAATTCTGCGTCCTCATACACAACAGTACACTGTAGCGTGAAGAGGACGTCTTCTACCGTACACGTCACAGCGCCCTCCTCCTCAATGCAAGACCGAAGCCGGAAGTCACTCATTTTCATGGCACAGGATTAAAAAAACTAAATAAAAATAGCGATCGCTTCCACACACATCCAAGCGGCCTATATCATTCAGGGGCATAAAATACCGCGTGTATTATGAAATAAACATGCTTTTTTGTGTCACAGGCACTTTAAGTTGACAATTACCGTATTATTGTGGTAACATCGCCAAAGAAATCGCCAGCTTCGTCAGGTTTTTATTATTTATTTCAGAACTTATCAAACACAAAACGTCTACTCTCCACCGCAGCTGATGGTATTCACAAGTAAACATTGAAAGCGAAAGTAAAGTCTCTGTCATGTCAGTCACGTTCAGGTACAGAAAAAAACGTCCAGCACATTGGAACCCATTTCATTACATTACTACAGGAATTATTATCATTATAATATTATTCCGATTTTTATTTGTAATTTATTTGTTTTGATATGTGTAATTGCCATTTGTAATAGTAAGGATTGAGTGTAGGTTTTTGGGCTGTGGAACAAATTAATGGAATTATAATGTATTCTTATGGGAAAATCCTGATCGACATACGACCATTTTGACTTACAAACAAGGTCCAGGGACGAATTAACTTCGTATGTAGAGTAGGGCTGCAGCTATCGAATATTTTAGTAAACGAGTAATCGACTGAAAATCCTATCAATTAATCGAGTTGGATAAAACATATTTTTTAGGTAAAGAGCAATTATAAATATACATGAGAAAAAAAGACATTTCATCTAATATTGAACCATTTTCAGTCAATCAATGTCTTTATTTTCGATGTACATTGTTGAAAACATATCAGGTTATATAATATGGCGAGGATATTTGCATGCGTTCCTGAATGCACCGCGTGACGTGCGGGGATGAGGGAGGTGCGGGAGAGCGAGAGACGTGCCTTCCTGTTGTTGTTATCGTTCCACAAGTTCCCAAAAAAGAAATAATTTCAACCTAATGAAGCGGGTGACTCTTTGTCAAAGTTACAGTAAGATACCTACTGTATTGGAGCACATTAGGGGCCAGTGCTACTTGGTGTTTTATCCAGCAATGACTACTGAGCTAAAATTAACAGTTAGCTTTATCATATTTTCATTTTACAGCCTCATCACTCTACAGCGCTATGTTTCACAGATTAAATAAAGCCTCTATGTAAGACAAATTAGCCACACATCGACAGTGGTCTTAATAGAAACCTAGCCCTCCGCAGGGCTAACGTTACGTACGTGAGCGAGTGACAGTAACCTTAATCTTACTTATTAGCGCTGAGAAGTGTACTGCTTTAAGATGGCGGCTGTTTACTAACACCGCTGACTCTGTCATATCGCATCTAGTTCAACATACATGTGATATCTATGAGACGCATCAGACGCTACCTGCTACCACCGCATCATGCGGGCTAGTTTTTAGCAACGACGCCGTAGTTTGTAGCGGCTGTCGGCTGCAGAAAGGGTTTTTTTTTTTTTTTTTTTTGCTTCTTCCTCTACGCACGTGACATCAGCACGTTGTCCCGCATTAAAAGGAGTTCGGGTAAAACATGATGCTTAGAGCTGGCAAAATTAAACGATTCCTCGAGGTGAATAAAATTACTCGTATCAGTTTTTAAACTCGAGTTACTCAAGTTGCTCGAGGATTCGTTTCAGCTCTAATGTAGAGGTACCACTGTATTCTTAATTTGTTTTCAGACCTTAAAAGCATCTCAAAATTGTTATAAAAATACTGTATCACCAGGGTAGTCAATAAAATTATACTGCACAAGTTTTTTTTAAACCTGATTTGTATGTTGATGAAAGGCTGTTTAGGTAATAACTTATGATGAAAAAGAATGACAACAGACATTCTAAAACACATTCTGATAGGAGAGCAATTAGGAGAAAAAAACATTAGCAGCCCTCTTTTCCCCTTTCAACTGTTTATATAACTGCCATTATTACCCAGCTCTGTATTCCTCATAGCCACTCATAATATTTAATGTGTTTCAGTACTACCCAGCTAAAACGTGTCCAACACTTGTAGTGTATTTTCAAAAAAAATAAATAAATAAAGCCACTATTGATAAGAGTTGCCGTAACGACAAGAAGGGCAGTGGAATCCCTCCTTATGGTCTTTACTGCCGCAGCAAGCTAGTTCAGTGAGTTTCTAATATCAGTGTGCTGATAGGACTGTTATTCGGGAGCTGAAAGAAGTTCCAGTTCATTTATTGTGGTGGATTGGAATGGAAATGATGTGTTTCTACAATAGAAGGAGACACATTGAGATGAGGCAGTATTAGTGATGCAGTGAGGAAATAAAAGTGTTCTGTACCATTAGCTCTGATGGAAAGGGAAACATTAAGAGTGTGTATGTGCATGAGCAAGTCAAGATCTAGTCTCACCTGAAACCGCATGTTTTGATTTTCACCTTTCTTCTCAGGGTTACAAAAGAAAAACTGAGGCGGCAAAAAAGGAGTACCTGAAAGCCTTGGCGGCGTACAGAGCAAGTCTGGTTTCCAAGGTAACGCTTATGACACACAGGCACTGGCTTAGACTGATGATGGATTGGATGGAAAAGCCCCACTAATGGGCTGGGAGGGGCCTCTGTGTTGGAGAAGGGTGGAGGTGGGAATTAGATGCAAAAAGAACCAGCCATACTGTATTTGGAACAATACCTGATTTCCTTAGGGTGTAGTCGATTTGTGGGGGTGGGAGTGTTGTAGATGCAATAGTGAGGTATTGGGGGAGGGTCGCCCAATCATAGTCCAAGCATATGACCATAACAGCTATAACAGATTAATGATAGAAAACACGTTCTTCTCTCTTCTATGCCTCTAAAACAATATGTCAAAAGGTCATGAATGACATATTTGATCATTTATTTTTAGCTTCTTGTTAATTTGAAGGAATAACATTTGCGTGCCCCCAGAATGATTTAAAGAAAAGTGACAGCAGTGGAATAAAGAAGAGCAAGGAAGAGGGCTGAGGATTGCATTGTTTAGTGCCGCCTTGTATTAACAACACAACATAGTGCCGGGAAGATTCCTTTTGTCATTCCATTTGTTCTGCAAGCAAACAGTCTCATTTCTCTGCCTGGGTTCTTGTGTGTGTCTGTCCACCCATGTGTGTGTGTGTGTGTGGTTGTTCTTTTCCCATTTCTCTAAAGGTGTCTATTGATCATTACCCCAGCCTCAGATCTATTCATACAAATGGGCTCCATTACAGCCTAATCAACACTGATGGTTGGAGATGAGCAGTGTGACAGCTCATCATAAAAGGGCAGAAGAGGGGCGCCCTATGGGTGTGACACTTGTTCATTGCACCCTCAGTGGGAAAGGTCAAATCACCAAGCTTTTTTGTTGTTTTCTGGAGTTCGTGCGAGTTTTTACTCCACCTCCACTGCTTCTCCTGCCAAACATCAAATTTCATCTGCCCGTTCATTCATCAGCCCTAATGGAAAATGCATAACCAAAAGCTCTCAAGCCAAAGATCGATTGAAAATTAAGTTGAGAATTATTTTGGAGCTGCAGAACTCTGGACTAAGGTTGAGTGTGTGTTCCATATAGTTCTAACATTCTAGATTTACGGTAAATCAGGCAGGTGTCAAGTATGTGCCACCTCCCATTTCAAGTTTTAATGTGCCACAAATGCAGTTGCAGAGGGGTGAGCCTAATTTTGCATCCAAATTATGTCAGTCTTATGTGTACTTCCCTTTCCATTTTTTTAAATGAAATTTTTAAGTACTGGTTGCAATCTTAACGTTTTGAAATTCATTCTCTTTGTCCCAATTATCGTTTTAAATCCAATCCAATCTACAGTATGTCAAATATTTCTATATCAATCCATTCATTTTCTGTAGTGCTAGTCGTCATTGGGGTCATGGGCAAGCTGCACCCAATCCCAGCTGACTAAGTGATAGGTGGGATACATCTTTTACAGGATGCCAATCAATCACAGATATTTTAGTACTATTTAGAAGCACTGAAGGGGCAGGCATGTGTGTGTGTTTATATGATTTAAAATGTGGTGTCTCATTTTCAGACATATAATGATCCAGAGCCAAAAAGTGCCCAGCAGACAAGCCAGGCCTCCCACCTGCTACCCCCCAAGCAGCCCCTGTATAGTCCACAGCCCTCATCACCCTACCTGGGCCCGTCGGGCTCATTCCCTCTGTCGGACCTCCAGAGCTACGCGGGTCCGCCGCGTCACAGCTTGGCATCCACTCTAAGCCAATCGCAGATGCTGCCACCCAGCATGAGTGCCTCACCCCCTGCTCCCTTCCAGATCAGCCCACCCCTCCACCCTCATGCCCAGCTCTCCCTGCACCAGAGCTCCCTGCTCAATCAGCCTATCCGCATGCAGCAGTCACAGCCAATCATCTCACACCAAATGGGACTCCAGGCACCTTTGCATTCCCCACCTCTCAGCCAACAGGTGGGTGTGGACTTTTATTATAATCATAATTTGCTGTCTGATCCTTTTTGCTGTTCTTTTTCTTTTTTTTAACCAATTTGGTGACAAATTGAACAACCACCACAGTTGTACAATTGGAATTTGTTTACGTGCAGTAAATTAAAAGGACTGATGGTGCCCAAATACATATTGGTTCTTGGTGTTTCTTTAGCATGATCGTTAATGCCATGTAATGACTGTAGGAGTTCTGACTTTAAGAGTTCAGTTTTATGTGTTTTACTTGATGGTTTATTCCCAGATATATTTTATTTTCTTAAAGATTCAATCATTAACATTTCCTGTCCATTCAGTGTCAGTCTACTATCTTCACATTAATTTTACTAATCACGTTGTGACCCTCAGGGTTTTTCCCATATTCAGACTGAGTACCAGAACAGCGTGGGGGGCTCACAGTCTCCAGGGGCCCCGAACCCAGTGCATGGCCAGAACCCAGAATGGGATAGTGAATACTGCAACAGGGATTGTGGACCCAACCCTTGCAGGTATGCTCAATACAGAACATATCACAAAATGGGAATTGTTATCCGTTTTATTAATTTTCCGAACGAGTCGTTCTACCACTTCACTGTCACACTGCCAAACTTAAAAATCTATTAATAACACACTCTGATTGTCCTGTTTAAAGCAACGCACCTCATCCAAAGTGACACACAGCAGCAGTATAACGCCATTACCAGCCTTGACATCCAATTAACTTCCCCTGTGTTTCGTTTAGCACACATTGCCTTATCGAATCAAGCCATTCAAGCAGCTACAAGAGGGCTTGTTTTGTATCACACCTGAAACTTGGTGTTGCTATGTAATGTGGAAGTCATCGGCTTCTCCACTTGGAGCCTTCTCTGTTGTTCTATGTCAAATAGGATCAAGCCTGAGTCAAATCACGTTTGCTGCTCTTTGAGGCACATTGAGTATATGTCGGAATTTTCTCCTGCTCTCAATAGTATGTTGACGCTTTGGAGGGCCCTGGGTATCTCCTTAAAGATAAATTGAAGGAATTGCAGATTTTTGCATTTGACACTTCATGTTAGGAGTCTGCAAAAATGAGATGAATTATCGTAGTACCTACCTGCTCATTCCATAGACTAATGCATCACATTTGAAAACAGCATCATTGGAGAGTGACAACCATTGAAATCCACTTTGAAAGGACATTGAGTCAATCTACGGCTGTGAATATTCTCATTCATCCAGGTCATTGTATTCTTAGGGCATTGAATCGATTGCAAGTTGACGTTCAGTTTGCCTTAGACAATGTTTCGCCCTTTCAATCCAAACAGGCTTCATCAGTTCATGCACGAAGACGAGACAGGACAGCTTTAGTGCGTGTGTGAGGGGTATAGGACCCAAATATTTATCTTCTGTAATGGTACATGCACATCCAACCTAGAAGGGTTGCAGCCTTTTAGGATGTAAAACAACAATCGGTAAGAGGGTTGGAGAGCGATTTGGGTGAATTGTATCCATCAATCTACCTACCTACCTACCTACCTACCTACCTACCTACCTACCTACCTACCTACCTACCTACCATGTATTCCATAAGTGTCCATTGACCTTAGTCTCCATCACACACGATCTTCAGTAAAATTGACAATACAGTGGTACCGCTACATACGAAGTTAATTTGTTCCAGGACCTTGTTTGGAAGTCGAAATGGTCGTATGTGGAGCAGGATTTTCCAATAATAATACATTATAATTCCATTAATTCGTTCCACAGCCCAAAAACCTACACTAAATCCTTGATAAATACTTCTGGTACTATTGCAAAAAATCACAATTACATAGAGCAAAACAAATAAAAAATAAATAAAATTTGGAATAGTAATATAATAATAATACCTGTAATAATGTAACGAATGGGGTTTTAATGTGGCGCATGTGTTTTGGGTGATGTACCTGAACGCACCGCGTAGCTGACGTGACAGTGACATAGGTGCATTAGAGTTTTTACTTCCACATTTCTTGTTCTGTTGTTGGCGTCAGCTGCGGCGGACAGAAGGTGTGTTGTGTTGCACAAGTTCTGAAATAAATTATTAAAAACCTGACTGAGCTGGCGATTTCTTTGGCGATGTTACAATAATAGTAATTGTCACCTTAACTTATAAATACTGGCGAACAGAGGTAAGAGGAGGACCGTCCAGTTCATAGACATACTAGGGCCGTGTATGGTCGAGCCACGGATGCGCACACCACACTAATATTTTTCTATCATTTCCATTTTCATTTCAAAGGTAAGCATCATCTTTTTCCTTTGTCACCACCTGCATTAACATAGTTGGAACCCATGTTGATTTCTCTCAAAAGAAAATCCGCCATGCATCCATCATGTGGGAAAACAAAGAAACTGCAGCGCTGTCATAAATTGTTGTATTTCAAGCATGTCGTCGGCTATAGAAACAAATGGAGAGTCAAATTTTTCATCAGATGGCAAAAGATGAAGCGATCGTATGTCGAGGTACCACTGTATTCACTTGCAAAAACAATGTCTCTTGTAGCACCAACCAACACAGTCTTGGATATCCCCTGTTTTTTAGCTTATGGTTGACAATAAATTCAGTCGGATTAAGGCACAAGTCAGTAATTGCTGGCAGATATTGGCATTAATCTATAAAACATGTTGATTTGAATGAAAAAATATGACGAGTCATTCGAGAGGAGGCACTTGACTTTCCTAAATTTGTTTGACCCTGAGTGTGAATGCTTGTGTGACTGTGTGTGCCTCTGTGTAGCTCCTGAAGTCACCGAGATTTCCGGTTTCCCGTGACACTCAGTGATATTCCTGCATATGTTGAAATGAGTAGTATGAAACTTAACTTAACCTGTCTTTTCTTTAGCAGTGGCATGGGAGCTCGAGACAAGCCACTCTACCTCACTTGAAGCTGAAGACCTCTACACACGTGACAAATTTCAAGGAACCCAACATAACATCATCAGTATATCAGCTTTGACACAGTTTTGCGTTCTTCTTCTTCATCTGCCGGATTTTGAAAATCCCAAAGACTTCTCCAGCATCTTCACCTATTCGCCAAGCACTTAGATCAGCCACACGCCTGAGGCACTTTTCTTTTCTCTTCTTTCTCTCTCTCTCTTTTCCTCTCACTTATCAGTGAACTTTTCATATTTTTTGGGGGGGGGGGGCAGTGAGCTATGAGCTCTTGCCAACATACTGGAAAGAAAGACAAAAAAAATATCCTTTTATTTTGTTTCGGATTTCCTTCTGATGCGCTCCTTTGCCTCTTGATGGGTGGAAGTGACATGCTCAAAGCATCCTCAATGAGTGAGGCTGACCAGTTTAGTCACCTTAACAGGGGTACATGTTTTCAGGACATTTTCAAGCGAGTCGCACACACGAGATGTTTGCAAAACCCATCTTTGCCCCTAATGAAGGACTAATTTTCCTCATTTCTCGCAGAGAATTTGTAAATACAACCAAAAAAAACAGATCCTTCTCATGTGTGTATTTAACAGCAGTCCCTTGCTGTTTTGAGTTTCTTTTCATTGGATTGTGTGATGACGGAATACACACACTAAAAATGTGCTACAAGCAAGAGAGGAGGAGGAAACCCAAAAACAATCGAGCATTTCCCTGCCGATAGTAGGGCGCGTCGACTCTCGTCACGTGACCTCAGGACGATGCCGAAGTGCAGAGGAGGAAGATTTCAAACCCTTTTGATCATCCCCCACCTTCCTTTTGTCCCAACACCACTTGTACAGGTGAATTAAACAAAAAAAAGAAGCTAAATGTGAAATGTTAACTAAAGAAAAAAACAGTGGGGTTTTGAAGTTTTGACTAGTTTTATTAGGTGTTTTAGAATTGTGTTGAACTCATCTTTATCATCTTTTGTGAAGAATTTAAAAAAGAGATCTTTTGGTTTTCACTGTAGCAGGATTTAAGAAAATGTACATCTGGGTATATAATTCAGTTTTGTGTATAAAGCCTGCCAAATGTACTTCTTTACTTTGTCACACCACAGACTTTGTTTTGATAAATAGTGGTTTTTCAAAATGCTCTTTTTCAATTGGTTAGAAGATATCCCATTGGTTTATCAATAAAAAAGGCAGAATGTGCTAGAGTTTTCATCAGGGTGCATTATTATTATAACATGGGTAATTAAAATATTTTTCAAAAATTGTTGTTGGTGCAATACCACTGGACCAGCATTAGATTAATTTTGTGTCACAAATATTCCTTTGTTTTCTTTTTTGTCTGTAATAAAATGTCCAAAGTATTGGGAGCTTTTCTGTTTGTTTCTTCACATTTGTACTCATACATTTAAAAATTGTATGTAACACTTTATTACATTTTATAACATCAAATCGAGTAACAAAAGTTTGGTCCCTTATGTTGAATTTTTGAACCCTATTCATCATTTACAGTCAATATTATATAGCAGGCAGTATTTCTCTGTCCACTAGTCACTTTTGTTTTTTAATAATGTGTGATGATGAAACCCAAGTTAATGCAACTATCCGCAGCTTTTCAAAGGGGGGAAAAAAAAAAAAAACAAGAAACACGTACACACAAACGCGCACACACACGCACACAGCCTTTTACTTTTGAATTTCACAGCTGAATTAAGAATCGAATGGAAATAAAATCTGTCATACCCTATGATGACGATGATGAACAGGCAGCGCCTCCTACTGTTGATTTGTTAAAAAAAGAAAGAAAGAAAAGAGAAAAGAAAAGAAAGAAAAAGAAAACGGATACTAGTAGGTAGGGTTAACACGATTTCCATTTTCCATGATTTTCTTTCACTGTTCTCGTAAATTATTCACAAAATGTTTTTCACAAGATAGAGAACAAAAATAGGTCAGTGATTTTCATGTTTACAAATATTGCTTGCATTTATTATCAGATTAAATCGAATGTGTTTTAATGGACAAAACAAATGAAAGATTGGTTTAAGGTTTCTTTCCTATCTCTCACAGGGAATTCAAATCATTACAAGAGAATGTACCTCTATTACCATCTACTGGTCAAATCCTTTGTATAAAAAAAAAATGAGTGCGTTTTAAAACCTCATATCGCCATCTGCCGGCAAAGCGGTGAATAATATTTAAATCACGGCGGGATTTAGTTCAAAGCGATTTAGCACCACCTGCCGTTGAATTGTGGGCCTATAGAGCTTAAATATGCTTCCTGCTGTGTAGTGAAATAGCATTTCACTGCTCGTTTTCTGCCTTTCACGAGTGACGACTCGACCCCAATTAAATAAAAGCCAGATATTTCCCACAGCACAGCGGTCGGAATTCCCTGGTCTCAGGGTTCCAGAATGCCACAGGCACAACCTATAACATGAAGTTCATGTTATCAACAGGTAGTAAATGCAAGCAACCCTTCAATATTATATTTTGATTGCTGTAGGCAATAGTCCTGTGGCTGAAAGTCGCAAATACTAAGTCTATATTGCTTGTCCTATCTCTAATATTGTGCCCCCAGTGGCACTGCTTCTATCAGTCACCATCAGACCCTTTCATCATTTCCCTTCAGGAGGATATGAGATGTCCTGACAGCTGCACACAGACATAATCACACAAAAAGACGAGACAAGAAAGAAGCAGGCAGGCCTTTCACACCAATTCATTAGCCCCTTTTGAATTTAGTCATTGTTGTTGAAGTTGCTGTTTAATGTATAAGGAGGGCAGAATTGAAACCTTCCCATACCTGTCAACCCGAGGCCGTTGGCAATCTTACAAATAGTGACATATGCCCTTACAAATTGATGACTAATCTTACAATGATTTATATAGCATGCAATATGAAGAAGAAGAAAAAAAGTCAGTTTTTTAAAATGATATGAACTTATTTGTAATATTGTCACACACAACCTAGTGCAATCAAAGAACAATCAATATCTTCAGCTATATCATTATTACTAAAATTTAACAATGACTTTTGTTATAATTGTTGTAGCACTTTTGACAATTTCTACATGTGTTTTGATGGCTGCACTTCAGCTCGCAATTCAGTTTGATTTGAAGGTAGTTCATTAGTGTGTCCAATTATGAATAAAAAAGGTCAATTGAAAAAATTAACTTACCGATGCAATTTTTGAGTCAAGGAACATTTCTTTTGCTAATTCTGAGAAGTGATCAGCAATAGTTGCAGGGAAATTGTGTTCGGCAAAAAACTGGCAAAATAAAATCTCCTCTTTCGTCACTTTTGATTCTGCAGACTGCATCTTTATATCCAGTGTAGTTAATCTTACTTTTAAAAAGTAATTATTTACAGTTACAAATTACTTCTCTCAAAAAGTAATTGCGTTAGTAACTCAGTTACCTGAATGAAAGAGTAATAAGTTACTTGGCAAAGCAACTGGTGTTACCGTTCATGTTTTGTTTTTCATTTTTAAAAAAAAAAGAAAGAAAGAAAGAAAGAAAAAACATGGTAACCTTTGATATGTTTGGAAGTCATTTAATGTTGTGAATCAACCGTTAAAGTTGTTAAAATTGCTCCCATTTTTGCATTAGTTCTCTTCTGTCCACTTTCGACATGTGAAAGTTATAAAACTGTTTCATCATTTAAAGATAGATTCAAGTCAAGATTTTGCCCATTTAGGAGTATTTTAGATAAAAAGTAACTTAGGTCAGCTAGGAAGATTCACTACAACAGCCTCTCTGAGAAGTCTACTGCTTTAAGATGGCTGTTGTTACTAACGCCGCCGAGTCTGTCATTTCACATCTAGTTCTATATGCATATGTTATGTAGTGTAGCATCAAGTGGGCATAGACTGTAGGCTGTTGGCTACAGTCAGGAGGAAATATTGGAGCCACCTAGCCTAGCATCGCGTTTGCAATAGCGTCACAACACTCTCTTCCATCCTTCCCACTCCCGCTCTTCTTTCTCCGTGTGTCTGACTTTTCTCGCGTCATTCAACCAACGTAGTAACGCACATTGTCTTGTTGCCGAAACGGTGACAAAATCCGAATGGTGAAATAAAAAAGTAATGCACGAAAAACGTACAGATTTTGAACGTACGGCGTACACGTTTTAAAAATCAGTGGTCACTTGTACAAATTACGCCGAAACCGTAAAACTTGACAGGTATGCCTTCCGTGTGAATACGGCGTCATTTTTTGTGAATGCTTGATAAATTTAAAAAAAAAAAAAAAACACACACACACACAAATACTGACCAAAAATAGCTTTATTGTCACATGTACCTGCCATGGTCACTGCTAAACAAGAGTAGAAAAAAACAGACAGAGATTATTTCAATTAAAATGAGATTAAATAGTGTACCATCCAAGACTTTAGTGATGCGAACACAACACATGTGGTTGCTTGCACTAATCTTTTAGTGGCAGTCGAAGATTTCATTGTTTTTAACCTTCTTTGTATGCTGAAGACTTCATCAGCATTCCTGTTTGTCGGGTTTACTTCGCGTTATGTGTTGATTAACATTCATTAAGCTGCACCTGTATTTTAAAATTCAACTGGAAACCATATGAGAAAATGCGAAGGATAATGTTCATGAGCCAGCATGTGTAATGGAAATGTTAGATCTTGCCATGACATCAAAATTTGTTCGTGTACTCATTATCTCTCACAACTTTTCAAAAAAAGAAAGATCCCTCTGAATGACCAGGAAACTTGGCTCAGTTGGGAATAACAGCAGACATAATAGGTACATGCGATCTAATATACAATCACAACAGTGACGCTTGCTGCAGTATGTAGTAATTATCATCTGACATTGACACAAGACTTTGTAAAGCCTTCTTCACAAAAAGCTTTTACACCAGCATCATCACTGGGGATGGGCATAAAAATCCATGTTTTTACGAATCTTGAAACAACTAAGGCAAAGTGGAGTCCGCTGCTTAGCCACAACATATTATCACCTTTTTTTAATTGCTCCTGTACTCATGGTTGCACGTAATGTGAACTGGGCTGACAGTCCATTCCAAACCGGTTGCCAGTCAATTCAATTACAGATACAGTGATCCCTCGTTTTTCGTGGTCAGTGTTAAAAACTGTTTTTTTTGTGTGTGTGTGTGTGTGTGTGTGAGTGTGTGTGTTCAATATATTTATTCACATTTAGCACTGAAAAGAGATTCATATAAGACAGGATTTTTCCCCAAAGTATAATTTTTCATTAAATTCTTCATTGAGTGCTTAGATGACAGCTCACGACACAACAAAGTGAGTTGCCATTGCGACTACAGCCAATATTTAAAAAGTTAAACGAGGCGGCGGCCTTTGAAAGGTAATTGTCTGGCCACTAGCCACAAGCAGCTCCCTTGTCACTCATTGTTTACTTTAACAAGCTGCAGCCGCCTGGTGCGAAAGAAACGCTTCAGAAGGGAGAGTGAGAGGCTGTACATGATCGGATGGGACATCTCTATAAAATCCTGAATTTTTTTTAATTGAAAAAAATCTGCGATGGACTGAGGGCGTAATGTTTGAAGCGCAAAGGAGCGAGGGATCACTGTAATGCAATGCTAACAACTATGCTCGCCACCTCAGGAAAAGAAATAAAACATAAATTATGACTCGATCTTTAACTTCATTCTTATGCCCGTCCCTGGTGGTAACACAATAAAGCTTTGCCTTTTTCACATGAATTTAAAGCAAATAAAAAAAGCAGCACACCATAGTGCGTGCACACGCACACACACACACACACCCACGCACATTTCATTACACTGTGTAGTTTAAGCTTCATTAACAAATTAATACAAAACTAAAACTATTCAAAAGTACCTTTAACACGTACAGTATTTTAGTAACATGTAATCATAGGCTAACCACGTTCCTGCCAATTCTAATCAAGTAATTTAAAGTATTTTACTTTTTTTTTTTTTTTTTTTTTTAGATTATCGTAAGAAAACATTCTGAACATGCTCTCACAAAAATGTAGTAGGAAGTCCTACTCAGTTCCAACAGTTTATCGCCCTATAAAGATCGTCAACACTGCTGTATTTGGCCATGATGTCAAGAGTCTTGTCAAAACCTTTTCTTTTGTTGGAAATCCTACTCAATGTGTGAGAGCAACAACACTAAAACATACTTAGGTACATTTTAGGCCATTGTAGTGTGTGTTGAATGCAGCTTCTCGTAGTGTGCAATGAATATAATTCAGATGCACATTTGAAGAGTGTATGTTAGCCATTACACACTTTGAACGCCAAAGCAAATGCCAAATACCATGAAAACTGCACATTTTCAAGTAATGTAAACAAATGAGTTAAACTGGTTCATGATCATGTGGCGTTATTCCGATTCCTCAGGTTCGTCATTTTTTTCTTCTGGGACGGCCAGGAATATCTTCTGGCAGAACATGGTGAAGATTTCTGTGGGGGAAAATACACCATTATTATGAGATATGGCAAAATTATGTGCTATGACAAAATTCTTTTCTCTTGTTCTCTCTGTCACACAGCTGAGCTCTTAACGACCGATCATGCGTCCCCCCATCATTTTATATAACCTTGGATGTCCTTTTACTGGTTTTAAAGGATAATTTGAAAAGGCTCAGAATAACATTTGGAACTCTATTTCAGTTGGTCTTTTTTGCTCATCTCTGAAAACCGCCAATTTTATATAATATGTGGCTGACTGGATTGAATTTAAATAACTAACATTTATATTTAAAATGCTTGGCCATTGGCAAGTGGGTGCCTCGCTAAGCAGGTTTATATTATGACAACCTCACACGGCTATTGATCATTTGATGTGGAGAGTCACAAGCGATACTGCCATTATTTTATGCGCTGTGTGCTTGACACTTAAATGAATGGCGCCATTCATCTCTCGCTATTAACACCACACATACACAAAGTATTAAGTAATGTAGTAAACCGCAAGTATACTACATACTATATTAGTATGGCCTGGCCGTGGTTCAGCAGTCCACTGTCAGAGAACCAGGAAGTACGCACGTTGTGTTCTGGTTCGTCAATTACAAAATTGGCCTGAACACTGTAAAGTCTTAGAAATTTAGGAAGATCATATTTTTTGCCTGTACTTTAAGAAGATATATTTGTCTCTAGACAAACCAAAGCAAAGCTCTCAAAACATGTTCATTAGCGCTCTTAGCAAGCATCACAAGGTAACTGTCTCTCGGTTTTTGTTGCTTCTCGAAAAACAAATGTATGCCTCCTTTATTTTGGTGCTGATCTTGGAACTAATATTGTGTTCAGTGGTACTTGTGTTTGCAGATTGCAAACTGTGTCTGATGATACCAATTGGTGAAGAGCTGGACAAATAAACTTCTTATCTGTTGATTTTGCTGAGGGACAGCTTCCTTTCTGATTAACTTTTACCCCCTAGGGCAGTGGTTTGATCAAATCCCAGGGGTTCGGTGAGTAAATCTAGGGGTTCGGCAAAGGTAAAGATTGCAGAGCCCTATTTTTTGCACGCGTATTAAATCTAGGCAAAGTTGCTTGTTAGACCAGGTTTTGGACTGGTTTGCTCCCAATTTACATGCTTAATTCATTTTTTTAACTGCTAGTTCTCAATCTGATTGGAGGAGGAGCTGGTTTGCTCAGTTGAAGGTTGACTCGCACTCAGTATGAGGGAATACAACAGACCAATATGCAGCGTGGTCTCAAATTTTGACCTGTTTATAAAACATGCTGTCAAAATGAGAAGAATTTTGAACGGGAATGTGCAAAATTATTAGCTTGCTAGCTTAGATACTGTATATTAGTTTTGAATTGGGAAAAGAAAAGCTTTATTATCCTATTCTGAAGGGTTCGGTGAATCCACATGTGAAACTTGTGGGGTTCCGTACCTTTACAAAGGTTAAGAACCACTGCCCTAGGGACATATGTTGTTTCCAGGTTAGAGCAAAGACAAGACTTTTCACAAACCCACTAATGATAACAAAGTCCAGATGTGTTCTCCAGCTGATCCTCTTTCTACAATCTCATAACAAAGTGTCAGTGTTGCCTCCCTGTTTACATCTGGACAATTCTCCTTGTTTTCATTTGATTTTAGAACAATAACAACTCACCAAGCATCTTCTTGACCACACGTGGCTTCTTCCACTTGTAGCCCAGCAGGTAGGCTGGGATGCCCGTGAGAATGATGCTGCAGCCTATCAATGACTCGATGGGAGCCGCCCAGAAGGACACAATGATCATGAAGATACAGCTCAGGACAAAAGCCACGGGGATGAACAAACAGATCTGCATCAAGTGAAAAAAAACCACATTATTCTCATCATTTTTCTGCTACAGCAAATTGTTCTGCAAGCTACACTGAAAAAAATAACTGGTGGATTTACTTGATAAAATCATTGTAACTGTGTACTTACTTGTGAACGGAACTTAATATTGCAACCAGTAAAATTGAATAAAAGGAAGTGCAAATTGTTACAATGATTTTATCAAGTAAATCCATCAATTTTTCTTTTTTCAGTGTAGGCTCAATCGCCCAGTACAGTAAAAAAAACAAAAAACAATTTTTGTAGGTAGTAATTATGATTATATAAATTGAATAAGTTATACTAAAAGTATTTAGGTAAACAAGTGCACTGTATTAAATTGCTTAAAATTACTCTCTTTACCCAATTTTAATCAGTATAAACTTCCAACTTGAACAAACAAGATAATATCTACCCAAAAATATTACGTACAGTATGTGCTCAAGGCTGCGCATCTTCTTTGAAATGAAAATAGGACCGTTTCATTTGGCGAGACATTCCAACTTGGATTGCATCTTACAGTAACAGGTAAGTTTGAACTTACTGTTTCTTTTAAAATTGACAATGTGAAAACATTAACAAGCCTGGTAAGAAATGTGTTAAATTAAGAAGCCCCTATAGTAAAAAATAATTTTCTATTTTATTCCTGGCTCTCGACAGCCATTCCTGATAGCTAGCTAACAATGATCTTCAGAGCATGGCAACATGAGTTGCTGGTAATAATGTTTGCTTAATTTGAACCATTAACCTTATTTTATTATTAAATTTTCTGTTACGGCGTACAGTCTCGTCAGATGTTTTGCCCTTCAGTGTAATTGAGTAGCGCTGGGCTGCTGTGTGTACACACCTAATAATGGTGAGAACCACTAGAGGCCATCACAACTGGAATTAGTCAATATATATTAAGGAACAACTCATCAGCAAGCTATCCAATTGCCTGATAATGATCCTGATTATTTGATTCAGGTGTGTTGGACGAGGAAGACGTGGAAAACAGACTGGATACGCGCCCTTGAGGACTGGAGTTGGTGACCCCTGCTCTAGGAAGTCTTTTCTGCTCATGATGTATTCCATTTACATTTGTTTCTTAAATTTGCACACTGATTTCATGAAACTACTTTGCACTGTAGTTTAACATGTTACAACATAGCACTACGGGTTCAAACATCTATGGTGCAGCATTTTTGCCTTATTTGTATCTCAAACAGAAAAATGCTTGATGCACTCATGTTGTTCACTGTTCAGTTAAAACTGTTCTTAAACCATGTTGTTTGCATGTTACTTGTTTTGGACTGATGCCCGCTTGTTCTTCACTTATCAGTTTATACTGTACATGAACACATACGATGAGGAAAAAAAGTTTGCATGCAATTTATGTTGGGCAGACAATTTGTTAAATGTTAAATTTAATGAGCAAATTGTCAATAAAAACAGTTGACAATCAAATGTTTCTCTTGTATACAATGTCTTTAGGGTAAAACAAACCTAATCTACAATAGTAATAATTAAGCTGATATTTAATTTAATGTTTATTAAAAACATTCAGTAAAATATACAATACAAATACACTACAACCATGAGTAAATTATACTCCATTTTTATCGGTATTAAGTGATATAATCTGTTTCAAAAGGTTAAGTAAACCTTACCCAAATTATTTGAGTATATTATTGTTTATGCATTTAGGTAAAAAATTTACTAAGTACTATTGGCTAAACTTTACAATATCAAAGTGAATGTAAATTGTTACCTCAATTTTATTGCGTAAATTCTATAGGTGGTTTTTTACAGTGTATGCGGTGTGAGTCCCCGACCATTTTTTTTTTTTTTTTTCTGTAATTGTTCAGTTACATCACATTCAGCCTTGGTCAAATTATTGTAGCAACATATGATTATGTATTGAAGATCATCTTATGAGTTTTGTATATTTTAGACGAAATTTTTTAAATTACTGTATGAGAGTGGTGCAGATCAATTGATGTCAAATCTATTTGAATTGGGGGAGCTGCCAACAAATGACCATATTCCAAAGCGATAGATGGCAAAACATCCACTCTGGGTGGGGCAGGCAAATGGATTTGGCGGTGAAATAAGTTAATAAAGGAAAATAATGCACAATGCTTTCAATTTAGAAGGGTCTCAGTCAGGAACAGGTCACGAACACAGAAAGATGACAACTAGACAATTGGTGTTTAAAATCATTGGGAGAATAGCCTGAGAGAGGCAATTTGTCTCTGAACAAAGATGAAAGACAGCACACAAAATAAGCGCCAATGCAAGCTCTGCGCAACCACTAGAAGTCATTCATTCATTCATCCTTTCATAAATAAATACATACTGAATTACTTTGAAGGAAAAGATAGTTCAGATGTGCTGAGTCTAGACCTCTCTTAGATTTCAGCACACTCACATGTGGTTAAGTAGACACAACCACTGTACCTTTATTGGCCTTTTCAGGTTGGGCTTTCGAATTCGCAGCCAGACCATCCCAGCAATGGCCATGCCAACACAAAGCCAAGTGAAGAAGCTGAACAGGTTGATAACAGAGAAGATGTCCTGGGAAATTGCATAAAGCATGGACAGCACACACTAGAAGCAAAGACAAAAGATAGATCAGATAGGTTAATTTTGTAAAAATAAAGACATAACTAGCAACTGGATTTTTTTTTTTTTTTTGCTCGCTCATTTTGCTTTTGGGTTGTGAAGATGGTAGATTGGGATTGATGTGGCTGGATCTACAAAAAGAGGATGTATGTATTAACATTTTCTAAAGCAAGTGTTTGGCTTTTACCCTTTAACCTTTCATGGGCCAGATTCCACATAATTGGGATTATTTTGACTTGAAAAGCACATAAGCAATGGTATTATCCTAGCTGTTCTTACTGTGAAGATGAGGGATGGCACCGGTGTGAAAAGGTCAGTGTGGACCAGTCCCAAAGCAGCAGGAAGTTGACCCTCACGAGCTCCAGCATAGAACAAACTGGAACAAGCAGTATGGGTTACATTTATTTATTTTCCCTCATGATGCACTTTGCCTATATCAAGTTTGTGAGCAATAGGAGGAGGTTTTAGACACTTTTACATTCAAGGTGGGAAGGCTTTCAATTTAACCCACCCCCCATTCCCTCAAATAACAATAATAATGTTACCGTGCTGATGTAAACAAGGATCCATTTACGGCTCCAAAACAAGACAGACCCACAAACACTGGAATCAGCCAAGACATCACACCCAGATGGTACTCGCCAAAGCTCTGTGTACAGTCATAGTAAACAGGTTACATTTTAGTAATGATATATAGTCCATACGTTATCTTTTATGTTTTTTTTTTTATAAAAATGTATTTAATGGACAATACTAACCACTGCGACAGCCTCTGATTCAACCATTTCTTCAGGAGAAATGGTTGTGAAGTAAGCCAAGTTGGTCAGGATGTACACAATCGTCACAATGGGCATCGAGATGATGATTGCCAGGGGCAGGTTTCTTGGGTGGAGAAGAGTTCAAATTTGTTATCAGCATGCAACATAGTTACATCAAAAAAGGATAATGTTTTTATGAGAATAGCTTTAGGAAAAAACATTGTGTTCAGCAAAAAGATCTGATTCTATTTTGCAAAAAAAAAAAAAAAACTGATGATAAAAATATTATTATCATCATTTTCATTATTGTTTTATTGTATTTTGTTTTTTTATTGCTTTTGTTGTTCTATATTGCACCTTATAGTATTGTTTTATTTCTGCTGTATTTTTGCAATTTAGTTATACTTGCTGCAATGACAAATAAACTTCTATGATTATTAGTATTATGTTTTTTTTCAAGGAATAAAATAGGTAAATGGATGGGATTATAATAAAAAAAAACGTTTTTCTTTTTAGAATAAAGTCAAATTATTTTTAGCAACAAAAAAAAAACTAATAAACTACTATAATTTAAGTAGGAAGGAGGAAAGTTGTACTGTTATAACAATATAGTTGAAATTTCATAAACATAACAACAAAAATTACCTTTTTAAACAATAATGTTTAAAATGTTGTTAATGTTTCTTTTCTTTCAAATTCCACAATAAAGTGGCATAAAGTGAAATTATAATTAAAATAATTTCATTATACAAATTGTATTTTTAATAATTTATGAAGAATTTTTTTTTTTTTTCTTTTCAGACATTTTTCTTCACTTTTGGGGGGAGGAGTACTTTTTTACCAAGAAAGGGCCAAAATCTTATGTAAATACTGTTGTACTATTAGCAAAACATACTCATTTTTGTTTCATTTAAAAGTTATAATATTGTGATAATGAAGCCACATTTTTTTGAAGAGAAAACATTTCTCTTAAGAAAAATATCAGATTTTTTTCAAAGGTCATAATTTCTTTTCTACAATATTTTAGTAACATGAGTAAAACAACTTTTTTTCATATGCAGTACATCTTGCAATTATAGTGTGTATTATTTTGTCTGTTGATGCACAATTCACACTCTACATCAAGCAACTGAGAGAAGGTGAGCATGCTCTTTCAACAGTAAGTGAAGTCATGCTATTGGCAAATACTAACAGGAGAACCCTCCTCAAAACAATCTCCATCACATTTAAGTCACCTCACTGGATTGATCATCTCCTCGGTTACATAATTCAGGTAATTCCTAAGAAGAAAGCAAAACAAAGACATTGCTTTAAATAACATTTAACATTAACATTAAATAACATCAATTTAGTTAACCTAACCTAATTGATGTTGATCAATTTGGTTGTAATTTGTAGTAGTTAGATTAGTAAACATCTCACTGAGGCCAATTTTTGTGATAAAATATTAAATAAATAACATGAAGCACAATATTTAGAATACAAATCAAAGCTAAGCATCATTATTCTTGCAACTGCAGACACAAACTATTATGAGGAAGTTTTCTATTGCTGATCAATACTTCAGTTAAAGATGACTCACCAGCCTCCAAAAGCAAACAAACCACTGTACAGAGCCAAGACAATATTGTCAACACCCACTTTGCTGCCTTCAAAGGCATTCTCTGGCCTCAGGTAGGGCACGTCACCTGTGCACACACACATATGCACGCACACACACAAGACAGGACTGATTTAATTGGATGTGTTGTGTTTTGGCATTAGGTGTTGTGCAGATTAATCTAGGTTGACTTTACAACTCTACAATTGCACTTTGAACTTGTAGTCATTAATCACATATTTTTGGCTCGATAAGGAGGCAGAGTACAGTAGCTCGCTGGGGTGCTTTTATTTTGAACGTTTGACTTTACGATTCGGATGCTGACGAAACATGAGCATTGGCTGATTACGTTGCGTGCATTGTGTAAAATGGAAAACACCTAGTTCTTTCTTTGGGGCCTTGATTACACAAGACAACACATGCTGAAAGTGGAAGGAGAGCAAAGAGCCTGTTTCTGATGCTTACCGTGGGGCAAATAATAATAATTGTGCAAGTTCTCCTACTTGAAAAGATTAGAGAGGCCTGTAATTGTCAACATGGGTAAACCTCAACCATGTGAGACAGAATGTGAAAAAAAAAAAAAAAGAAAATCACATTGTTTGATTTTTAAAGAATTTATTTCCAAATTAGAGTGGGAAAAAAAAGTATTTGGTCACCCACAAACAAGCAAGATTTCTGGCTGTCAAAGAGATCTAACTTCTTCTACCGAGGTCTAACGAGGTCTAACGAGGCTCCACTCGTTACCTGTATTAATGGCACCTGTTTTAACTCATTATCGGTATAAAAGTCACCTGTGCACAACCTCAGTCAGTCACACTCCAAACTCCACTATGGCCAAGACCAAAGAGCTGTCGAAGGACACCAGAGACAAAATTTTAGACCTGCACCAGGCCGGGAAGACTGAATCTGCAATCGGTAAAACGCTTGGTGTAAAGAAATCAACTGTGGGAGCAATTATTAGAAAATGGAAGACATACAAGACCACTGATATTCTCCCTCGATCTGGGGCTCCATGCAAGATCTCACCCCGTGGCGTCAAAATGATAACAAGAACAGTGAGCAAAAATCCCAGAACCACACGGGGGGACCTAGTGAATGAGCTACAGAGAGCTGGGACCACAGTAACAAAGGCTACGATCAGTAACACAATGCGCCGCCAGGGACTCAAATCCTGCACTGCCAGACGTGTCCCCCTCCTGAAGCCAGTACATGTCCAGGCCTGTCTGCAGTTCGCTAGAGAGCATTCGGATGATCCAGAAGAGGACTGGGAGAATGTGTCATTGTCAGAAGAAACCAAAATAGAACTTTGGTAGAAACACAGGTTCTCGTGTTTGGAGGAGAAAGAATATTGAATTGCATCTGAAGAACACCATACCCACTGTGAAGAATGGGGGTGGAAACCTCATGCTTTGGGGCTGTTTTTCTGCAAAGGGACCAGAACGACTGATCTGTGTAAAGGAAAGAATGAATGGGGCCATGTATCGAGAGATTTTGAGTGAAAATCTCCTTCCATCAGCAAGGGCATTGAAGATGAGACGTGGCTGGGTCTTTCAGCATGACAATGATCCCAAACACACAGCCAGGGCAACAAAGGAGTGGCTTCATAAGAAGCATTTCAAGGTCCTGGAGTGGCCTAGCCAGTCTCCAGATCTCAACCCCATAGAAAATCTGTGAAGGGAGTTGAAAGCCCGTGTTGCCCAACGACAGCCCCGAAAACATCACTGCTCTAGAGGAGATCTGCATGGAGGAATGGGCCAAAATACCAGCAACAGTGTGTGAAAAGCTTGTGAAGAGTTACAGAAAACGTTTGGCCTCCGTTATTGCCAACAAAGGGTACATAACAAAGTATTGAGATGAACTTTTGGTATTGACCAAAGACTTATTTTCCACCATGATTTGCAAATAAATTCTTTAAAAATCAAACAAAGTGATTTTCTGTTTTTTTCCCCCACATTCTGTCGCTCATGGTTGAGGTTTACCCATGTTGATAATTACAGGCCTCCCTAATATTTTCAAGTGGGAGAACAATTAGTGGTTGACAAAATACTTATTTGCCCCACTGTATGTAGAAGCCGCTGCTATGGTGAGCCCTGAACAAGAACTGGTTTACCTAATAAGCCAAATTGAGCAAATGTTACCTATTTGTCCCAGCAGCAAGAATAATGTGGTATATGAGCTATCTATAAGTAAATGACTATAAACTATCGCAGAGTATTCCCTTCTTCTGTGATTTTCAAAATCATAATACTGTTATAGAAAATTTTCAACAACTTCATCAGTGACAAGGTGACACTGATTCGCCTTCATCACATGAGCATCCACTTGAAACAATCAAAATATGTGACATCACCTTATCGCCATTCAGGATTTTAATTTGGGCTGGTCGCTTTGTGATCCTTTTCTTGGTGTTTGTGCATGCCTCACAATCTAGTTATTATTAAATTATAGCAGACCCAATGAAAAATTAATCGAGTGTACATTTGCGTGTAGTCGGTAGTTGTTTCCACGTAAACCTGTCTTCTTCAGATGCTAATGAAGATAACCAAAGGCGCACGTGCAGGATGTTCACACTCTGCCCTTTCTCTTGGGCTCTGAAAGGCCTCAATGTGTGTACACGACAGCAGCCGGCAAGCAGCGCCGAGTCGTCACCATGGCAACACAGTGGCGAGCACAATACTTGTGGGTGTGGCCTTGCAAATTAGGGCAATGAGGAGCAGATGCATGTATATTCTTGGACGAGCAATATCACCATCATAATGATAAAGGACTTTTTTTTTCAAACAAAGAATTCCTGTTTAGACATATAATTGTCTTTTTGTTCTATTCATCCATGTAGACCTGATCGCCTTGTACACAAACATGCACATGAGTACTGATTTGTAGTTTCGCGGGAACGCTCTGTACAGACAAGCTGACAGTTAACTGCTCGACTTCACTTGTTAAGGATAGTCAACAGTTTTTGGATCAATAGAGACAAAAATGATGAGTCTGTTGATTTTATACAGTATCAAACCAGACAGCGACCTATAATATGACACCAAAAATCATACACAGAAAAAAAGGCCAAGAGGAGTTCACTTGGCTCTTCGAGTACATCCATGTGTTATGGCTACCTTAGCAGAAAAGTGCTCAGACGAATTCATCAATTTGAAATTGATTGGGGATACCAGGCTTGTATGACAGTTGAGAGAAATTAAGTGATGAAAAGCTAAACTCAAACTAGTGGAATGTAGATTTTGAAGTACAAGAACTTAGTGGAAACTGGGAAATCGCAAATCTCTGAGTGGGGGTTTGTTTCGAAATATGTTGATGTAACAACCCATGTGCGCTATCATTGGTGCTATGTTGTGACAAATGGCCAGACACACCCTCATTTGCGGACACACTACCATTTTGCAAGCCGCATTTGGATAAAATTGATGGTTTGGGACTCGCTAGATGCTAAAACCCACCCAGTTCTTGCTGACTACATGCTGGGCCAATTACAGATAAAATTATTTCATGCTGCCGAAACTGTAACAAAGGTGCCACAGTGAAATAGATCAAATGTGAAATAAATAAATCTTGAATTGCAGAAGTAACTAATAAAAAAAATAATTAACAAATAATACAAATTTAAATAATTACATAAATTTTGAATAAATCAGTGTTGGTAAAAAGAAATAAACAGTTTAATGAATAGATAAATAATGATTGATATGAATATATATTTTAATATTTTTGTTTTAATAGAGATTTAAAGTGGGGCAAATAAGTAGTCAACCACCAATTGTGCAAGTTCTCCTACTTGAAAAGATTAGAGAGGCCTGTAATCGTCAACCTGGGTAAACCTCAACCATGAAAGACAGAATGTGGAAAAAAAGAAACTGAAAATCACATTGTTTGATTTTTAAAGAATTTATTTCCAAATTTATTATTTCCAAACTAGAGTGGAAAATAAGTATTTGGTCACCTACAAACAAGATTTCTGGCTGTCAAAGAGGTCTAACTTCTTCTACTGAGGTCTAACGAGGCTTCACTCGTTGCCTGTATTAATGGCTCCTGTTTAACTCATTATTGGTATATAAGACACCTGTGCACAACCTCAGTCAGTCACACTCCAAACTCCACTATGGCCAAGACGAAAGAGCTGTCGAGGGACACCAGAGACAAAATTGTAGACCTGCACCAGGCCGGGAAGACTGAATCTGCAATAGGTAAAACGCTTGGTGTAAAGAAATCAACTGTGGGAGCAATTATTAGAAAATGGAAGACATACAAGACCACTGATAATCTCCCTCGATCTGGGGCTCCATGCAAGATCTCACTCCGTGGCGTCAAAATGATAACAAGAACAGTGAGCAAAAATCCCAGAATGACATGGGGGGACCTAGTGAATGACCTACAGAGGGCTGGGACCACAGTAACAAAGGCTACTATCAGTAACACAATGCGCCGCCAGAGACTCAAATCCTGCACTGCCAGACGTGTCCCTCTGCTGTAGAAAGTACACGTCCAGGTCCGTCTGCGGTTCGCTAGAGAGCATTTGGATGATACAGAAGAGGACTGGGAGAATGTCTTATGGTCAGATGAGACCAAAATAGAACTTTTTGGTAGAAACACAGGTTCTCGTGTTTGGAGGAGAAAGAATACTGAATTGCATCCAAAGAACACCATACCCACTGTGAAGCATGGGGGTGGAAACCTCATGCTTTGGGGCTGTTTTTCTGCAAAGGGACCAGGACGACTGATCTGTGTAAAGGAAAGAATGAGTGGGGCCATTTATCGAGAGATTTTGAGTGAAAATCTCCTTCCATCAGCAAGGGCATTGAAGATGAGGCGTAGCTGGGTCTTTCAGCATGACAATGATCCCAAACACACAGAAAACGTTTGGCCTCCGTTATTGCCAACAAAGGGTACATAACAAAGTATTGAGATGAACTTTTGGTATTGACCAAATACTTATTTTCCATCATGATTTGCAAATAAATTCTTTAAAAATCAAACAATGTGATTTTCTGTTTTTTTTTTTTCCACATTCTGTCTCTCGTGGTTGAGGTTTACCCATGTTGACAATTACAGGCCTCTCTAATATTTTCAAGTGGGAGAACTTGCACAATTAGTGGTTGACTAAATACTTCTTTGCCCCACTGTCGGTATTTTGATTATTTATTTAATGTGTATTATTTAGTTAGTTTTTGAATTCCTGGGGTGTGTTGCACAAAACCAAGATAAGGGATTAAGTCAGTCAATATTAGTTACCCTGGATAATTTAAGCTTCAAATTAGTTGTACAAAAAAAAGACCAAGTTGATCCTGGACATTTGGATACTTAAATACCAAATCACAAATAAAAAGTGAATATTTGAGCAAAAAAGTAGCCAGACTGTTTATTATGAATGCTTTCTAAAGGTTCAAAAAAGATACATAATAACATGACCTTAATCATATAAAATAATTCAGAAAGAAAAAAACACAAGAAATTCTACATAATGATGAAATAAGAAATATTAAATTAAAAAATATGTATATGTATGTATCACCACAAGACCATGACGCTAAAAAGGAAGGGTTCAATATTAATTTAACTTTACTTTTTAACTTCAACAACCTGTCAAATTATTCCTTTGTTCGTAGCCTGGCGTTATGCTGAATACTACGTAACAAAGATTACTTGTCGAATTTCTGTCAGAGGTTTGATTTAGAAGTCTCATTTATACTTGACATAGCATTACATAGCAGCACTTCTATCAACCACATAAAAGCAAAAATAAGTACAAATAAAAATAAATAAAATAAAATAATATAAAATTGGCTGGCAACCAGTTCAGGGTGTACCCTGCCTACTGCCCGTAGTTAGCTGGGATAGGCTCTAGCACTTCCGCGACCCTCGTGAGGAAAAGCGGCATGGAAAATGAATAAATGAATGAATAAAAGTAATCATCTAAGCATTTTATACCTTGAAGTGACAGTTCCAACAGAGTACATTTTATTAATCTACGTACATATTTTGGCTACTTCCACATTAAACTGGTCTGCTGTTGTATGCAGATTTATCTCTCTCTCATTGTTTTCTTTTTGCAGCACTTAAGTTTGCTTTTTGGCACATACTGGATTTTAGTTCTTAATGTGCTGTAATCAATGTGCACATAAAGTCTCCATTGTTGCACCTGTGATTATGCGATTAATTTCATGCACTTATCCCAAACATTCACTCCTGGCTTGATTGAAATGCATCATTACACCCTGTCCCAGCAAACATGCAACCAATATATCCAAGAAAGCGCCGATCAGTGTAGTCAAGCCGCGTCTTCGCGTTTATCTTGGATGTCTTTATCCTATTTTTGTGCAATAGCCCCTGGTTCTCTATACTTATCCACCATGCTTGGTTGAACATTACATTTAAAAATCTGCCATTCTGCGACTCACCTGTAAAGATCTGTATGAAGCCGAAGAGGATAATGATGACCAGTGCAAGGAGCTTGGAGACAGTGAACAAGTCTTGCACCTTGGTGGCGGCTTTCACGCTGATGCAGTTGACAAAGGTCAAGGCAGCTGCAGGAGGTGAGACGCAATCAAAGATTGAAGGCTCAGTCATCTGTGCTGTTGTGTGTGTAGTTGCTTATTTACTGACTTGAATTTTCAACATATCTAATACTTAGGTATTTATTATTCCAAAATATTTCTACTTTAATGTTTAATGTTTGATAACAACAATCTGTTCTTTCCACTCTTAACTCTATCAAAATAGGCTTGTTACTCATTTCATCTTTTGCAAATGATGACATGATATAGAATAGAATAGAAGTTAACCCTGGATGGGATCTCAAATGATTGTGATTATCCAAACCAGCAGTTACAGAAAATCATGTTCGTGTTTACCAAGAAGAATGCATTGAAGATGTGGTAAGTGATCTTTTTTTATCATCAATGTGTGACTAATAAAATGGTTAAATAGTGAGCTATATTAAAGTTGATTATTATTCTTATAAATTATAATAAAAGGATAAGGGGAACGGCAGTCTAGCTCAGGAAGTGTTTGGCGAAAGCCAGTTAACACTTGCAGTTCATTGTGCATATGAAAATTTAAAAGCTTTGCTTAAAAATACGGTATACTGCAGCAAAAGATACCTTTACACTTCTAATTACAGGAATTTAATCAAAAATTGTTCGTTTATCAGAGTCTTTATTTACATGAGTCCATGTAGTGTCAGCAATTTTGCCCCTTATATTCCTGAAAGGTACTCACTGAGACACAAACAAGCGATGAGCTTGGCGGCACCATCGGGGACAGGACAGTGTGGGTACACAGGTTTAAGGAGATACGTGGCAAACACCAGAGACACCACGTACTGTGACGACGGCCGGATAATGAGCATTTCCACCCATAGTTTGAGGAAGGCGGCCAGCTCGCCATACACCTCCAGGATGTATGTGTAGTCGCCACCGGACTTGGTAATGGTGGTGCCCAGCTCAGCGTAGCATAGAGCCCCCATGGTAGAGATCACCCCACAGACGGACCAGACGATCAAAGAGAGTCCCGCCGACCCCGCTTCTTTTACCACGCCCGTCGGCGTGACAAAGATGCCCGAGCCGATGATGGTGCCTATGATCATGCCAACGCCGTTGAAGAGGGTGATGCTGCGCTTGAGTTCGATCTTCTGCCCTTTGCCAGGCTGTGGGTCAGGCGAGCTTGAGGAGGCAGCGACCATCGGAGTGGATGGAGAAGCTTTCTCTATGATCTGGCCATCTTGGTCTGGCTCTACCTCTGCTCATGTCAGAAAATAAAGAATCAAGGATATTGGATGATGGTAAAAAAAAAAGGGCAGATAGACGATGGTGCAATTTGCTTTCTTTCTGTTTGTTTTTTTTTAGACCGTTCTTTTCTTCTTCTTGAGGACAGTAACTATAATTGTTACTCCCTGTTTATTCACAGACAGATCGGAATAAAATTTGATAGGTATATTCTAGAGATGTTCAGTTGTATACTGTACACATCTATCCTCTAAACCAGGGGTCTCCATGCTATTCCAGATAGGGACGCAGTGGGTGCAGGATTTTTTTCCAACAAAAACGAAGACACCTTTTCACCAATCTGCTGTTCTATAAGTTTAATCACTCGATTGCAGTCAGGTGCTTCTTGTTTTAGCAGGAACCTCATTGGTTAAACTGTCAGTGCTCGATCGGTAGGAACAAACAGTGGTCCTTGAGGACCGGTTTGGAGACACCTGCTCTCAACACTTTTTTTTTTTAATTCTATGGCAGCCACGTAGGGTTGAAGTAGGATGATGTACACTTTCTGACTATATTTTGCATGGGTTGCAAAACAGCTTGAATACGTTCCATTGGGCATTCTTAGTTTGTTCAAACTTATTATATTTCTATGGAGCAGTAATTCATTTGAAAAGCATATTACCATACAGTAATTCTACATTCAAATTGTCTTTAAGAATAGGCCTTAAGAGGAGGAAGGCTTTATTAGCTTACAGTGTAATGTAAACAATTTTACTTTACCATGGTGTGTCTCTAATGTTGTTTGCTAATTGTAATATATATCAAACATTAAGGATCTTTATGCTATGCAACCAATTTGTAGTACTTTAAAGGACATCTTTGAAATTGAGTGTGCAAATAAACTGGAGTGATTATGATCCAACTAACTTGTGCACGCAAACGATTCTAAGTATCAAGACCATTTTTACAGGTTAAGAAACAATGGGGCTATTCAAATGATTCCGTCTTCTTGTCTGCACGTGTATTGAAAAGAATTCAGTGGGAGAGCAAAGCAGATTTCAGTTAAATATACAGTAAATAAAGCATTTATTCGCACACTTGATCCACCTGTCGGCACAAACGCTCACATACCTCCCTGAGGCATCACCTTGCCTTGCAACATTGCATCAGCCCACATGAAGCATTAGTAGAGCACTGCGACATGTGGCGGTGAGTGTATTGTATTATGTTGTAGTGTACCTACCCCCCATCTTCTCCTTAGCAACGCTCTCCCGGCTGCTCCTTAATTTCAACTCCGGCTCAGCCATTATTTCTTCTTTCGTCTTTATTGCAAACCCTTCTTTCCTTCACACCTTTTAGTTTTCTTCTTCCTCCTCTTGTCTGCCCTTCCTTTTCTCTCTGTCACACACACACACACACACACACACACACCTAAACACGCACTCTCCTTAAAGCTCTCTCTCCCTCCCTTATTTGTTCTTGCTTCCTTACATGCACGCACACACACATGCACCCTGCACGTCACTCCAGCTAACTAGACTCCATCTGACCCTGATCCTGTGTCTCCCTCTCTCACAACCGGCGCTCCACCTTGTGATGCTGCGGTAGCCTAGCCATCAATGATGGCCGAGTGCAGACGAAGTGGGCCGATGGTGGGGGAGGGCGGGAGATGCTTAGGGGGCGTGGAGCATAGTTGTGAACAGACGCAGTTTATAGGGGGCCAACATGTGACGCTTAAATCTGTTTGTGCATTGCTCACTAATCCAGACAACCACAGTCTGCTCACTGTGTCTTTGTGTGCATGATTGTGCATGTGGGAATGGATGCTATGCTTTCCACACCAATGTGTGTTCTTTTGGTGACAACATGAAGGAATACATTTGTTCATCTACGTCATCAGGGAAAATTCATATTAACTAAATCTTTTTGTAACACAAAACAGTACAAAATAGATGAATGAGATCTCTCCGTCTTTGAATGCCATCTGCTGTATATTACTACAGTGTTGGCAAAAAACAGTGACAGAAAGAGCTTAAACTTTTTTATCTTTAATAGGATGAATGATATTCTGAAAGAAAGAAAATATGGTAGTTATAGCTAGTCTCTTATTATTCCGACAAAAAAAAAAAGTATTCAAGAAATAATGCCTTTCCAAATCTTGGCATGTTTTGGTCACCATTATACACACACACACACACACACACACACACACACACACACACACACACACACACACACACACACACACACACATTTATAAGGGTGAGTTAATCATAATTAATGAATGAATAAATTCATTAATTACAGATTTAACGAGCTATGAATGTAATGCAGTTTATTCGCAGGTTGCCGACCCTTGTGCACCCAAGACGATGGTCCGCCCTCGGCAGCGATGAGAATAAGAAGTAGCGGTGCAGGTTCTGAAATGTATTTTCATTAAAAACTGCCTGTAAGTGGGTGGATGTCTTGAAATTATGTGAAGTTCCCACACCCAATTTCTTTATTAACCTACGTAACAGTAGAACACCTAACAAGCGGGAAAAAAATGATTTTAATGTGTTTAATTTGAGATTAAAATCCACTCGCTTTTACTCTGGTTGTACCGCAGCGTCGACGGGTAATAAATAAACTCAATTACTACTTTGTTGTAACATAACGAAACGGTGCACAGCAATTAGTACGTATGTTTTCATGGCCTGAATGGAATATCGTCTCTTTTAATATTAAAAGGACTCAGTCCACAAAATTTTCTCTCACTGTCAAATTAACAGTGTTTTAGACCGCGGTAATAGACCAGAAGAAGGGATGACATCTCCAGTCAGCGGTAGCCATATATGAAAATTCGTAACCTTGGTGACGTCCCCAATACCGTTACCTGGCCTTCAATCCCTAACATTTAAAGGTCACTGTCTCACAAATTGAGATTGTGTTCAACTGTATGTTCAAGTTTTTTAAGTGAAACGCAACGTATCAGCTTCTGATCTGCTGCAAGAAATTGCAAATATTGTTGAAAAACTGTTCACATGTTGACAGCGGCATTTGAAACCATGGCGTAAAAACAGCACACCTCAAAGGTGCTACGAAATAATGAGCTTTTTAAACTAATGTAATTTTACATGTAGAAAAAAAATGGTACTCAAATCTGGCTATTTCTTTGTTCTTTTTTTTTCTTTCTTTCTTTTTTTAATCATTTCATTCCACCCAAAAAAAAAAATGCATCAAAGACCACCCATCATTTTTTTTTTTTTTTAGCAATTCTGGAAGTAACATCACCAGTGTTGTTAATCTTACTTTATTTAAAAAAAAAAAAAAAAAAGTAATTAGTTAGAGTTACAAATTACTTCTCCCAAAAAGTAACTGAGTTAATAACGTCAATGTAAGAGTAATTAGTTACTCGGCAAAGTAACTGACATTACTTTTCACGTTCTTCACGTTATTACATTATACATTCTGTAACATGTATATTAACTGATTGAAGAATAAAAAAAACTATTCAGTATTTGAGAACATTTGGCATTTATTTGGATAAAAATATATTCGTGTGTTAAGAAAACACAAATGTAAAATGACCATTTCCCAGTGCAAATTTCTGAAACTGTATGTTAGGCCTACTGCTAAATAGGCAGAACGCTATCCTCATATATTCCGTAAAGTAACAATATTAAATATTGAAAATAATCCAAGTACAAAATCCTATACCCAAAAATGTAAACTTTGGTATAAAGAGTCATTCTTGCCTTTATTTGAATGATTACCAAAACTACGAAAAATACAGTAATTAGGATCTAATTTCATTACTAAGAATTTTCTGTCACTTTTTTTTAATGGATTTGTGTCCAAAATATGGTCTGCTATCATTTTAAACCTACTTGCTGTCATATTTCATAGCACCTTTAACTACTAAGATACAAGTCACCACACTCCCTCTCTTGCACAATGTGTACTTAATTAGAAAATCAAAAACGTTATCCTGGCAGGGCACAAGTTAATACGGTGGTGACTGCCATTCCCCGTGTTAAAATAGGGTCTGGGATGCGTCTCGTACGTTACAACAATCAAGTTATGCCCCTGTGACGCATCATTATTAAAAGAATGGATTTGAAAACAAGCATGATTACGTGCCATACTTCTGACCTGGAAGATATGCTTGATAGTCATTGTATATGTATGATGGGTTTGTTTTTAGCTGCCATGAGATGATTAGTTCAACTTTCACTTATTTTCATCGTTTTTTAAAGGAAACCCCGGTAGTCTGTTTTAGTTGGGGAGCATGGCCCAAAAAATCACGCATTTGCTCATATTTTTAAAATGAGATTACTACTTTTAAGTGAAAAAAAAAATCAAATCCCTGTTCTGAAGCAATGGTGCCATCCAGACCAAATTCCAGGCTGAGATTTATATTTATGTAGAAAACCAGTGTTTTAGAATGGAGCCCTATGAGAGAATGATTACTAATGGAGCAATCTCTGAACTGTTCACCAGCTAACCACAGTGCACGTATCTGTAAGGAAAATCATTTACAATTACAGTATATTCACATGTATGGACAATTTTGACTTCTCAATGCATGTTTTTGTATCGACTATTTCGACCCTTCAATAAACCTGTGATGCATTTTTACTTTTTTTATTACATTCATATTCAAAATCTTCTTTTCCATTCAGCTTTCCCCTTCAGTGGCCGCCACAGTGAATTATGATCTAACCCTGTCCTGTGCATCCTCTGTTCCCTCATCTCTGCCACCTCGAGGCTGCCTCCTGTCTTTTCCTCAGGGGCGCTGTCTCCAGACCACACAACATCACTGGTCTCACCACAATTTTATAAACCTTTCCTTTCATTTTAACTGAAACCTTTCTATCACACATCACACCTGACATTTTTCTCCACCTGTTCCAGCCTGCCTGCACACGCTTCTTCACTGCTTTTCCACACTCGCCATTGCTCCGGACTGTTGAGCCTAAATACTTGAAACTCCTCCATCTTGGTCTCTTGTCTCCCTGTAGCCTCACTCTTCCACTATGGTCCCTCTCATTTACACACAGATACTCCGTCTTGTTAAGGCTAAACTTAATTCCCTGCCTTTTCAGGGCAAACCTCCACACTTCTAGTTCCTTCTCCACCCCTTCCCTGCTCTCACTACAGATCAAAATGTCATCTGCAAACATCATAGTCCATGGAGAGTCTAACCTCATCTGTCTTCCTGTCTATTACCATTGCAAACAAAAAGGGGATCAGAGCTGATCCCTGATGTAGCCCCACCTCCACTTTGAACTCCTCTGTCACATCAACAAAAGCACACCTCACAACTGTCTTACAGTCCTCATCAAGGGCGTAAGTTTGCATTGGGACGGTAGGGACATAACACTACCAACTTTGCAGGATGCTCATATTGTCCCCACCAAATTTTAAGCAACCCTATTTGCATAATATAATTAGTTCAGTTATATTGGTGATTAAAATTGTCTTCCAATTTGTTTTAAGGCTAGAATAGACGCTACCATTATTAAGTGAATTATTTTCATTATGTTCAGACTTGCATTTATCCCTTTTCATTTGTTGAAGGTGCCGGTCGATTTTTTTCCCCTCTCAAATGCACGTTTGATTGGCTGATGACTTGATCCCCACCCTCCTGCCACACAGACACACATGCACACTCACACAGCCCCAACAGATTCATGTCGACAACATGCCGCCTCCTCCGCCCCCTTCGAAGAGGAGGAAATTAGAAGGGGTTCTTTTTTGGCCAGCAGCAGCCACGTTAAGTAATGTAAAAAGACGTAAATGTTGTGGTGCTGGGGGAAAGACCACTAATTTTGCTACTGAAATTCCGACCTGCATCAGAGTTAGCAGTACATTAAACTGTGTGAAGTTGCTAACATGCAAACATACTGCTTTCAGGCCAGCCTCCACAAGGAACAACAACATCAAGCTAGCTGTCCCTCATTTGGATCATTGTATGCATTATGTGCATTACAGTGATGCAACGCAGTGGCTCCAGAGTGCCAGTCCCTTTATTAAAAAAAAAAAAAAAAAAAATCCAAGAATGGGTCCACTTCAGAGGGACACTGGAATGAACAGACATGAAAAAAATATGTGAAATGAAATTGCACATCAGAATTTCGTGAGTACTTTGGTTCGAGTCTTGGGTAATCTAGTATGCCTCAGATGTAGATCGGGTCTTGGATGTCTCAGATTATTTTTTTCCCAAATCACGTTCATATTACAGTACTTTAGTTTAAGTCTAGGGGTGCTCCAGTGTCCCCCAGATGTGGACCCATTCTTGGATAGCTCCCCGTTCTTTTAACAAAGGGACTTTCATTTCAAAATGTTTCTTTAGTAGTTTTTGAAAACAATGCTTTGAATTGAACGGTGTATAACCTGAACCAATACACATAAAAGCTAGTATGATAGAGTATAATTTAGCCTATCAAATAATTAGGTTTGTGAAAAATGTAGCCTTGAACCCCGTCAGTGACGTGCGGTCAGGGGAGGCAGGTGAGGCAGAGCCTCACCTGTCATCATGAAAAAAAAATAATTATAGCATCAAATTTATATTAATATTTGTCCATTGCTCTTTATGTATGACTCATTTCAAACATTTTTTATAGTCAAAATCGCTGAATTTGCCTATTTCCTGTTCAAATAAAGAAATGAAACGAGAGGTGCGGCAGCAACGAGTAAAGCCTCACCTCTGAATGCGCAATCCATAACAAACTGGGTTGATACATGGAATTGGAGCGTGCTGGTTGCCGTACATCTGCATGTCGCCATTATAATGTTTCTAGATACGTTTATTTGACCTGATTTTCCACAGTCTGGCTAATGCCTTTAACCCTTAAAGTTTAATGTTTGTGAGCGACATTTTTAGTTTTGCTGATGGGAAATAAAACCGCAGTGAAAAAGCGCAGGTTGCGGCAGATAGTACTCTGCCGCACTGAAAGGCGGCGTACGTGAAACTGGACTTTCCGTCAAAAGTGGACGCGATTAACTCAACACCGGAGCTAAAAGGTTTGCTTCAAACTACGGGACAGAAGATAACTCGCGCTTTTCAAACGGACTGGTACACCCGAAAAGACTGGCTATGTGGCTGTCCTTCGAAAAATCGGCTTTGCTGCTTTCCCTGCCTTTTCTTTTCAACTTGTGCCAATGTCTGGACTAACACGAGATATTGTGACATTAAAAAACTACCACGAAGCCTCAGCAAACATGAGAGCTCAACCACTCACATTCAAAGCCTGATTGCTTTAAAAACTTTTGGAAGCTCAAGGATCGATTTGGCTTTGATGAACAGCGGAAGCTCAATGGTAGCATCCACAATGCTAAGGTAAAGGAAAACCGAAAGAGTTTGAAAGACCTCATTAATGCAACCTGCATCCTAGCTAAACAGGAGTTAACATTTTGTGGTAACAATGAGCGTGTAAGCTCTTCTAAACGTGGCATATATGTAGAACGATTACATGGTTTTGCTGAGAAAGATGAAAGGTTAGCTAGACATTTGGATACATCCACTGTGTTTTCTGGCTTGTCAAATAGAACACAGAACGATGTAATTGAAGCAATCCTCTCCATTGAGGCGGAGAGATTTTTTTAAAGTAAAGGAAAATAAGGAGGACTTTTACAAAAATGGCGTAGGTTTGCATAGGGACGGTGGGGACATAACACTACCAACTTTTCAGGATGCTAAAATTGTCCCCACCAATGTTTAAGCAACCTTACCTTTTTGCATGATATAATGTTCAGTTATATAGAGAATTTAGATCTTTCAAAAGTTCCATATGTTGTAAGGATAGAATTGACCCTACCATTATTAAGTGAATTATTTTCATTATGTTTATGTTTGCTAATAAAAACCAGACATTTATTCAGGAAGTTTTCAAAAGGTTTCTTTAGTATTTTTTTAAAACAAAGGTTTGAATCGAACAGTGTATCATCTGAACCAATGCACGTAAAAGTTATCATCAGTAGATAAGGATTTATTTTGCATTGATCATTTTGCCTATTAATTAATTAGGTTCATATACATGAGAAATGTGGCCCTTTGCTCCCTTCATCCAATCTGTTTGGTCTTATTAATGTCCCGTCCCGAGCAAAAAGTCCCTACATGCAGGTTATGCTGTTATATCGTCCCTACGAATGTTGAGACCAAACCTATGCCCTTCCAAAGTAACAGCGGTTTTTGTGGTGAAGGACAGGCGCAAGACCACAAAAAGTTTTCATTTCAATCTTATTAAAAAAAAAAAAAAAAAAGAGCTTAGACTAAGAAAAATACAATAGAATATTTAAAAACTAAATTTTGGCCCTTAAATAAAATATTCTTTGTTTTTCTTTTCACAATTTTTGTTTAGCAATCTGTAATAAATTGATTAAAGTATCAGAATTACAAGTTTTAAAAACAACTGAATATTTCACTAAAGGTCAGAATTGAATTCTGTGGTTTTGTACACCACTCTTTACTCTCATTTATGTTGCATGAATTATAGAATTGCGACGGCCAACACATTGAGGGTGTAGAGCAAATGCATGTTATTTTCTTAATTTTACGCATCGATAATATGTACCGCGTGTGCGTGTTTTGTGAAGAATGCTGATGAGATATGAAATAACCAGTAGCCAATTGAATAAGCTACCCTTTTTGGTTTATATATTTGGAAATCTGACACTAAAGGAGTCAGTGCCTCACCAACCATGAACCTCACCGCACGTCATTGAACCCCGTTCAATAATCTATTTGGTTTTATTGCTGTGTTATGCTGTTACGTCCCTACCAATGTTGAGACCAATCCTTCGCCCTTGGTCCTCATACATGTCCTGCACCACAGAACATACTTATCTGCCACTCCAGACTTCCTCATACAAAACCACATTTCCTCTCAGGGCACCCTGTCGACATTTTAAAGACAAGGCAAAGTGCACGGCAAAAGCATCCAGAGATCAAGCCCTGTTTGATGTGTTTTTTGTTGCACAATTAAAACACTTTCAATAATCTATGATGTATTTTTGTTTTATGATTTTCATATTCAAACTCCTTGTTAAAACAATGAAAATTGATGAGCATCCCGAGATTAAGCCCCGTTTTGTCAATGCACTCGCATTCCTATTAGATGTGACAACATTAGCACAACACTGCCGAGCTCCGTTCTATTCGAACTTCTCTGCTCATGCTAGCCGTTTGAGCCAATGACCGCTCTACGCGGCGCACTTTCTGCCTTTCGTCCGGGGACTTTCCCCTGAGCATGAGAGAGAAACCAGGTTCTCAGTTAGTAGCTCAGAATGCAAGTCTTCCGAATGCCCGGGTGAGTTCAATGCGAGAGGGTAAAGTATAAATAGGTACACACAAACGTAAAAGTTGTCAGCGACGGTGAAGTAACATCTTGGGGCTGGACTTGGTTTGTGGTAGCCATACATACATATGACTAAATAAACTAGATTAAATGTGACTTTCATGGACGAAAATCACATCTGCCGATCTTTTTAGACGTTCTGAAATGCAAGCTTCAAATCCGAAAGGCATTATGGGAAATGTGGAGAGCCCACAAGGGAGGGAGGGAGGGAGAGAGAGAGAGAGAGAGAGAGAGAGAGAGAGAGAGAGAGAGAGAGAGAGAGAGAGAGAGAGAGAGAGAGAGAGAGAGAGAGAGAGAGAGAGAGAGAGAGAGAGAGAGAGAGAGAGAGGGGGGTGCTGTGAGCCAATAAGGACGGCCGAAACACTTGTCGGCCATTTTGTGTCAGTATAAACTGCTAACGTTTTAACTTATTTCCAAACGGTTTGCTTTATCATGAACTTCAGAGATGCAATAAAATAGGTACATAGTTTTTAAAAAATCATGTTTTCTCAACATCCAGTCAGAATCTAATACGGTTTGTTCCAAACAAATCCGTTTGAAAATCCGTCGTTTTCGCTGTTATGAGTATTTCAGTGGAGAAAATCGATGACCTCAGGTTCATAGCAAAACAGCTCGCCCGAGAAGTCCACAGCTTTAAAATGGCTGCTGGAGAAAAATGTCGCAGACACCGACTTTCGCATCTAGCGCCATATAATAAATCATATGATATCTATGCTAGAGAAGCCTCAACATTAATCACGTCTGCCTTCTCTTTAAGGACGTCAGGATGTCTGTCATATTGGAGGTGGCATATCAATCCAAGCTAATGTAGGTCATCACAAAACGGGGAAAAAACAATGCTGCATTCTCAAAAATAAAGGGGACAAATACACATATTACATTGAGGCTGCTATGTTGTCGTGTTGTGAAAAAAGACGAGTGAATACATTTAAACAATCAAATGACACTTGTTTTTATTCTTCAATGTCGGGACAAATGTATGTCTTTCTATATTCTATACGTGTGTGTCTTAAATAAGAATAGCAACATGCTGAATAAATAAAAGATGGGAGGAGAGTAGTCTGAATTGGGTTTTGGAGTCGTGCTCCACCTCATTCATCGTACTCATTCGCCAGCCGCGAGTCGTTCCAAGTCAAGTGTACGCCACATCCACTAGAGACGCCGGATAATAGCACCCTCTAGCTTCTCCTGCCACGACTGCACAATGACCAGTGTTTTCTGTTGGCTCGCCCACCTAAGTCAGGTGACGTCCTGCAAGGACGACAATTGGCTCTTTTCTCAGACCTTCCCCGAGGTGATTGGTGGAGTGACGAGCACTCAGCACGTGACCTCTGCAATGAGCTTCCTCCCACCGGTAAGCCTGCGCGTTATCACATCACTATATTAAAGGGTTAGTTTTACAACGTGTTTAACCATTGGTGCCAAGACGAGCGTGTATTTTTATGCAACCTATTTTGATATTCATTAAATTGTGCGGAATTGCACGTCCGCTTATTTGCTTTTCTTACGTACGTATTTTGTTTTGCTTTTCAACCCAAATGTTTTAATCTAAATGTTGCTACAACCGCTTTGCATTGTGGGATATGTGCGGACAGCCAGAGGACGCGTTGAGAAAGTTGCATAAATCTAATGCTATAACGTGTTTCAAAAGTATATTCCAGAGAAAAGCAGATCTCAGAGTAGACAGAATAAATAAATTGTAAATGGTTGGGATCCATTTATGTATTTTATTTATTTATTTTTAAAGTTAAGTGAGGATGTTCTACTATTATTGTATTGTACTATTGTGTGTTATTTATTAGTCCAACTAACAAATTTGATCAGATTTCAATAAAGGAACTTTCAGATAAATGACAACCCTGCTAAAAAAAAAAATCCATCACAATATGCTGGATGACTAAATCATATTTTTGCCAAATTGATATTTATGCATAACTCTCCTACCCCATGCTGCATCATCCTGCTTTTCTCCTAGGCCAGGGGTGTCCAAACTTTTTGCAAAGGGGGCCAGATTTGATGTGGTAAAAATGTGGGGGGCCGACCTTGGCTGACGTCCTTTACGTAGAACAATATATTTAAGCAAATTTTAGCAAGCTATTCTGTGTGTCACATTTGCTTTTTTTTTTTTTTTTTTTTTAATTAATAATTTAAACAATTTCGCAACTACCCTTTGTGGCGTTCTCTTTCGGCACTCTGGCGCTTGCGAAATACTGCTGCTGTAAAATTGAACTAGCTTCAAGTTGCTTAAATTTCTCGCTACGTATCATCCCTGTAATCTTGTCATACATGTCAGCGTGTCTTGTTTGGTAATATCGCCTCACATTGAACTCTTTAAAAACAGCGACTGTCTCTTTGCAAATGAGGCAGACACAGTTGTGAAGAATTTTAGTGAAGAAATAGTCCAATTTCCACCTATCCTTGAAGCATCGGCCGTCCCAGTCAACTTTCTGTTTTTTGTTGATTGTCGCCATTTTAGAAAATTGGGAGTAAAGGGTCACACGGAATAATGTTGCTTAGAGTGCTGCTGCCTTTTAGTGGGTAAATGAGGAGCAGCATTTAGTGTGTAGGATACTTCATATGCTTGTAGCAGTACTGCTGACCAATTTATTAAGTCTGTGTGCGGGCCAGACGTTATTGATTTTATGACAGAGGCTGGGGGCTGGATGAAATTTGACCACGGGCCGCATTTGGCCCCCGGGCCGGACTTTGGATATATCTGTCCTAGGCCAATCAGAACATTTTTCGAAAATGTTAAAATATGAGGTAGGCAATTATGCCATTAGGCCAACGAGCTGATTTCTGTACTACCAAGTCCAGTACCAAGGCACAACAAATCCAGCAAGGTTATGCTGAATTTGTTGCTTTGGTACTGGTCTTGCTGTAATAGGAAATCTTAAGCTATTTTCTTGCTCTAAGTAATGTATATAATATGTATATTTTCTTTGTCTGTAGATTGATGCTTATGCTGTGCATGTTGTCATCGACTATCATGGATTATAGTTTCCTTAGTACATAGTTTTCAAAACATCAATCAAAAAACCTTAAATTTTGGAAGTCTAGTGATTGAAAGGTTTATTTCTTAAATAATTCTGAATTCAAATTCCTCCAGTCAATACATTTCAGGGCTCAGTTCAAATCCAACAGGTGCTTGACTTCAGCCATTCGTGTCTCATTAGCTGTGTCACAAACTTCAGCATTAACATTGTTTTTATAAGGCTGAATCTTCCCACGGAGGTAGAAAATAAATATGCACTGATCTTTATTACTAATACAACATGAGGTCAGTCAGTCAGCGTCTTATATTTAAAATCTATCACATGACAACTAATCATATTTGATTTTATTTCATGTCTTTTTTAACATTCCTGTATACTGTATATATGAACAAAGTGACACACACACAAAAATCCAGTAACACCTTTCCTAGAAAATAATAACGTGAACAGAAATATCTTTTGTGCATGTCATTAAGTTTATTGCATGCCAGAAAACAAATATAACACATATACATAACACATACCAAAGTTCACATTTATTGCTAAAGGAAAGGGTGGAGTAATCGGTCCCTGCGTTACTTGTTTTTCTATTACGTATACATCATGCATGGACCGTGAGCACACTTGCCACATTCAATAAGGACTAACCATAACACTGTACATGGACTTACTGTCTTCAGCCATAGTAGTTACATCTGACGACTACACGATAAGACTTTAATTTACTAGCATCACCACTGAGAAAATTTCCTGCTCCAAAAGTATAAATTCCCATTTTTTTGCCTCCCCACACACACACACACGTTATACATCGCAAATGTGAAATACTGGCCTTACTTCAGATGTTAGTGTGGTTTGTTTATGCTGTTCATATTCTAATCAAGGGGGAAATATCATCAAAAACACATTTACAATCTACAATAAATGTGTATTTCTGAACAAACAGGTAGTTCCTGGTTTACTAAAGTGCAAGAGTGACACAAAGGGGTTTGGAGGTGGACCCTTTTGGGATTATAAATATTTTTATTATTTAGTTTACAGTAAACTAGAGGTTTTTATCCAACGGCAGAAGGACGCAAGCTTGTTCAAGAGACGACAGTGCACAACATCATAAAGAGGACCTAAAAAAATGAAGTTAACGAGTTATATATGTTTTCTGTTGTTATCTATATTAGGAAAAAATGAGGAGTGGTCTGTTTTTGCTGCTTTGACATTGAATCTATTCAAAATTTAAAGATGAGAAAGGTAAGAATAAGAAATCATGCAATTCCATTTCCCCTCACAATTTCTTGTGCTTCTAAGAAAACTGGAGTAAGAAAAGTGCCACATCAACATCCCCACAGATACTGATGGCTCCATAAAATATTGCATTTCATTCCATTCAAGTCTTTTTTTCTTTCATTTCTTGTACCGTAAAGCAAATCTCTTCCGGCCATCATGCCTTAAGCAAAATCAGAATTTACAGAAGAGAGCAACAATAAACAACAATTATCTCCTTTTTTCATGCTGATCTGGAGAAGTGTTGCTCTGTCAGTTGTTGTTCATAATCCACCAGGAAGCTGAGAAGACAAAATTTGCAATATTAACAAGAGACGTGACAGTTCTCAGATGTCTTGCAATAGCCGTAATCTTCAGACTATAAGCCGCAAATTTTTTTCCTCATTTTGAATCCTGCGGCTTATAGTCCAGTCTGGCTTATTTGTTGACTTATTGGGTTAATAGGTAACACTTTTTTGACAGCGGCGTCATAAGACCGTCATAATTATGACATGACACCATCATAGGCATCATTGTGCTCTGATAGTTTACATCCATTCAAAAGTGAGATCATTTGCCAGAAGACACAAAATGATATCTGCTATAAGAATTCATTAATGCACATGGCAGTGTCATGTCATAATTATGATGGTCTTATGACATTCTTATGGCGCCACTATCAAATAAAGTGTTAACAAATACCTTAACGAGCAATTAGTGAAACAACTGGAACAGTAACTAAAGAAATAATTAGCACAGAACATGAATTTTAAATGTTATTTACATCTGTATCGTTGCAACTCAGGCTCGGTGGCATGTTGGACGACAACAGTGTTTACATCAGGTGGCAGCAGAGGTTGACTGTCTCCTCCAAGGGAGCAGTGATGGCCAAATGAAGCTTCTTGAAGCAATGAAGCTTTGTAGCCAATTAGTTCAAAGCTTCATGGTGGTTCATTAGGTCTTATGACAGTCTTATGATGCGGCTGTCAAATAAAGTGCTATCTTTTGGTGTAAATATCCCATAATACAGTGAGGACAGCTGCGGCTTATAGTCTAGTGCAGGTTATCTATGTAGAAATGCCGTTTTCGTATCAAATTTATAACTTATAGTCCGAAAATTACGGTACGCCTGTCAGATGATTTTGTTGAAATATATTCTTCACCCATTTAGTTAAATGTAGGGTAACTGTTCCAACAATTGTTTTCTATGTACTATAAATAATGTACGTATGTATGTTCTTCAATCCCTGTCAGCAACATACAATGATAGCCAGGACAATTCCATTGTGGCAAAAGATGTAGTGCACTGTTGTAGTCTCTTAAAACATTTTGGTTTCGTGATGTGCTGTGAGATTTCTCCAATGTAAATTATGCTGTCCTAGTTATTTGTGGATTCTAATGAGATGATTAGGCCCAAACCGTGCAGGTCGTTGCTGTCAAATTAATTGTCATTTGTTTTGAATTACCTGGGAGAAGCATCATGGAGACGATCTCTTGCTCCTCCAGTGCATCAATAATGCCACGCTGGAAGGTCTTACTGATGGATGACTGCAAGAAGCTGCGGGGGGAAAAAAAGATTTGACCTTTGCTTTGAACAGACCCTTAATTTTTTCACATTAAGAAGTTTACATTTGAAAATGTGAGTTTTTGCTCCTAACCTCATCCAGGAGAGACGATCCTGCCAAAATTCGTACATGATGAAGCACGATCTGTCAGGCAGGTTTTGGACTGAAATGCTGAAAAAATGAGGGGGAAAAAAATAGCACTGATAAGAAAAGACTGCAGCAATCACATTGAGGTGTTGATGCTTATAAAGAAACTGACTGCAGGTTGCTTTGCTGTCCGCTGGTGGCATCCGTGTAGATCTTAAGAGCATGCTGGAATCGTTCCACATCACGCTCCTTAACAGACATCTGTCTTTGGACCAGGAGAATGTTCTAGGTGGAAGCGGCAAACAAACAAACATGAATTGCAAGATATGTTAGCAATATTACAGAAGACAAAAGAGATCATCTGGGTTCTAAAGGCCAACAACAGACATCCACATTACAACATCACAAGGCAACAATGCTCTAAAAAAAGAATTCAAATACACTGTTGCCTTATGCCAAGGGTGCCCAAATCTGGTCCTCGAGAGCCCCGAACCAGCTTGTTTTCTATGTCTCTCTCTCTCTCCTTTAACACACCTGAATCAAATGATCAGCTCACCAGCAAGCTCAGCAGGACCCTTAAAAGGATCCTGATTATTTGATTCGGGTGTGTTGGAGGAGGGCTCTCGAGGACCGGACTTGGGCACCCCTGCTTTAGGCATTATATGTAAAAACACTGAGCATAGGTTGACTCACCGACTTGTAAGTTCCTGCCAGTGTGTCTTCTTTGAGAGGTTCAAGTTGTGGACTCTTTAAGGTAGGAGCAAAAATAGGTGAGTCATACAGAAGCAGTAACACAATCACGACTTTTAAGAGAGCCAGATACAAATCTTGTGCTCTTACATATTCAAATTTTAAAAAACTGCTTATTATAAAATTCTTCTTGTGTGGCAAATGTTAAGGAAATTCAATAATGGGAGTGGCAGCAAGCATATTTCGGCATTTCTGTACTATATATCGGCATTACACATAGAATGTGGAAATTTGGGCCTATCTATGAGTTTAAATGTTTAAAGGTGTAAAAAAAAAATAACTGTGGCATCCCAAAGCAACAATTGTTTAAAAATGCAATATAAAACCTGTTGAAAAACACCATGCCAGTATTCGTTCAATCTACAAATGTAACACTATTTTCGATTTTCATGATAATATGGGACAAAGCGCGTTCCTTGTAAGCTTAATACGGGACGCGTACTTTTGTTTCTGAATACAAGACGATTCTCTTTTTCAAGGGCTTGGTTGGCTATGCTTCTGGTGCCTCGCCAGTATTTCGTAACTGAATTTGTCTTGCATTGACACAAACCTCCTACACATGGTACTTAAAACATTCAATTTCTATACAAACCTCACACTCCAGCTTGTCTATGAGCTGCTCCAACTGGTCGACCTGGGAGCCCCAGTGGTAATCAGACTCCACACTGACCCCTGAAACACACCATCAACAGTTGTACACATGTAAGTATTCCACTGAGTCAGCAGTATCCTTGTCTTCAACATTTTAAATGGGGGGGGAAGACCCACCTGTGGTCAGCATGCCAGAGTAAGGGTCTGTTGGTGAGAGACACATGTTCTTCTGGATTCGTCGGCTCGGACGTTTGGTTACCTTCTGGATAGGCAGGTCCTCCGGCTTCCTCACTGACTTCCTGCCTGTGCAGCCTTGGTCATGGACAGCTTCCATAGCACAGTCAAGTGAGGACTGCAGGGACTGCAGCTGGGTGGAAGTCTCTCTAAGCAGGAAGCGAGTCACAAACTGACCCAGCACAGAGGACCCCTGATAATCCTGCATGGTAATTAGGGTGAAAAAAAAGTATACGTATATGAAAATAAACTTGTTAATTGATGGTGTGCTATATAATGTGGTGCACCTTACAGTGCAAAAAATACAGTATTGTACATACTGTATATTACAGTGTTCCTCCAACAGTCATCCGACCAACATCTAATACATACTGTAAATCACAAAAAGCTCCTTTGCAGCTGTGAGCAACAAACCACGCTAAACTCAAAGAAAAACGTCAGGGACTGCAAAAGCTTTAACCTTTACAGCTGTGGTAATCCATCACAAGCAACCAGTTCCCCTGAACTCTTTTTTTGTTTTTCTTTATAACAATGCAATCTATTGTATCAATTTTGCAGTTTCCTACTATATAAAAGGAGGCTAAACAAGAGTTTTGGTGAAAGTGCAAGTCATGTAGCCTTGCACAATACTCGAAACCACACTACAACTGATAGCAGTTTACTTGCCAGGGCAAAAAAAACCTTGAGGAGCTATAACACAGACAGTCTATTTTATGTAATTCCGAAAATGGATGGTGGATGATGGCAGTGCGAATGAGTAATTTGACAAACTTGAAAATAAAATTAAAAAATATATATATTAAGATAATGACACAGTAGCATGAGGCATACTGTTTTTAATCCTCAAGGTGTTCAGACTTAGATGAATTAACAATATACAAAAAGTTGAAGTTCAAAGGAAATTAAGTTAAAAAGTTTGAATGGTGAAGAGAATTAAGCATATCATCCATATTAACCCAAATTTCACATGCTTATTTTTCTAACCCTTTGAAATTAGATATACGAATATTTTCTTCCATGTCAGATATACTCACAAGGGTAACATGGATGCTGGAGCCTATCCCAGTTAACTATGGGCAGTAGGCGGGATTCACCCTGAATTGGTTGCCGGCCAATAGCAGGGAACATGTATTTCGTTGTTGCACAAAATTACCAACACATTCAATGAGTTCAGAGGCAAGAAAAACAACAAAAAATGAATTTCATACAAAAACTACATCAGAGTGAAACAGGAAATTACTGCAAACAAATTTGCCTTTTGCTGTTGCTTTTTAACACCATACTCTGTTCATTTCATGTCTACCATTGCATCCTTGCATCACACGTTATTTTCATGGCATATAATACATCACAAATGTGTGTTCTTGCCAGCAGAGCTAGCGTTGTACGTGTTTTGGAATTTGTTAGGCTGTGTCCTTGAAGACTGCCCTGCACGTCTGCTGTACTTTCTCACACCAAGTATGAGTCAACTTTCCACTGAGCAATTTCTTCTCCTGTCAGATAGAGGACTAACAGTTAAAGGAAATGGAATAACACCTGTGAATTGGGTGCAAACTGGGGCTGGAGCTATCGAATATTTTAGTAATGGAGTATTCTACTGAAAATTTTTATTGATTCACTGAGCAGTCGGATAAAACCTTTTTTTTAATGTAAAGAGTAATTCATAAATATACATGAGAAAACAAGACATTTCACCTAATATGGAACCATTTTTAGGCAATCAATGTTTTTATTTTCAATGTACATTGTTGAAAACAGCCTACAATTGCATCCCAGATGTGACTTTTACTAAAAAAAAAAAAAAAACTAGATCTTGTAGTTTTTCCTATGTGTTTCAATTGAATTTCCGTTTCCACAAGCTATTTTTAAGTTCTAGTTAAGTTTTAAGTTTATGTCTGAATTGTAAGTCCTGATAGGATTTTAAATCTTTGCAGTGTTCAAAATAAATGTATGATACCTGCTCCATAGGAGCACATTCCTCTTTGCAGTGTTCAAAATAAATGTATGATACCTGCTCTATAGGCGCACATTAGGCACCACTGCTACTTGGTGTTTTATCCATCAATGACTATCGATTAATTAATTAATTTCTAATTTTTCCTTGTCCCGAGTAATTTTTCCTTTTCCCGAGTATCGATCCTCCGCCCTTGGAGTAAATGTCTTCGGTGGAGTGGGGGCTAGGCGGGCTGGTCGCACGGTGGCGCCCGGTGTTCTGACAAATTTTGCAACCCATCAAAAATTGCAACTTTGCGGTTCTGCGTATGGGCGTAACGTTAAAAATGGCCGCGAATGCAGCGATTCCAAAGTAAACACTACAAACTTTCTTTAAAGAAAGGAATATTTACTTAAATTTGATCATGGAAGGATATGTAGAAAAGTTCTCCTCAAACACATCCTACCATGTTAGCTGCACACAACAACTGCATCCCGCTCTCTCACTGCTAACAACTTCGCCGTGTTGTTAAGCATTAATTTACGCCATTTTCGGGTTGTACATGTATGTTTATGATGTAACTCGTTTATCTAGCACCTTTGCATAACATTGAGAGTCCAACTGAATGTAAAAGAAGGGTTTTTCACCGCCACAAAAGCTTTGGGAGCAAAATTTTATAAGGGAGCAAATTTTGACAGAACACCGACTCGGGTTTCGGGGGCGGTCATCAGTCCAGCCGGGGGTGTGGAAGCGTCGGCAGGGCTGCGAGTAGCCTGGGCCGGGCGGGGGTAGTGATGCGCTGTCTTACAGTGAATACATGAAACAGTATTCGCTTTCGTCTCCAGCTTGAAATGCTCCCACACTTTTGACATTTTCTGCCTTTTCTTGGTGCATTTCTCTTGGCTTTCAGCGGCTTCTTCGTTGTTAACTCTATATCCATGCATGGTTCAAATAAAATGTATCCACTGCCGTTGTTTTCTTCTGGTACGTACATGACGTCAGAGCGTTGTGCCACATTCAAAGCTGGCTAGATTAAATGATTCCTTGAGGCAAATAAAATTCCTCGATCAATTTTTAAACTCGAGTTACTCGAGTTATTTGATTAATCGTTTCAGCTCTAGCCAAAACCTGGTCTTAAATGCCACTTTACCTAGCACACCTTCGTGCTGGCCTAAATTTAGTTGCTGTGCAAAATAGGGGCCTGCTTGTCTTAACATTCACCGAACCCCTTAGACTTACTCACCGATCCCTTGGCGTTTGATCGAACCCAGGTTGACAACCACTGCTTTAAAGTAACTATGCTACATACTATCTTGTCAATTTGTCAGTGCCTTTGTATTTTATAGTAAACAAGAATAATATGCGGAAAGGTTAATTTCACCCACCTCTTTCGTTTTATCCATTGCCTTTAAAATAGCCACATTTAGCTTCTCAAGTGCAGACAGTACGTTGACATACTCCCCCACATGTGGGCTGAAGTACTCTGGAAAAGGGACACATGTGTTTTTAGAACATACTGATTGAAAAACAAGTACAAAGTAAACACACAGTCAATTTTGATTCTTAAGATGAGAAATATCACAATAAATGTACCTGAGAGTTTTTCAATGTCCATGTTGCTATGAAGAAATAGAGACAAGACAGGGAAAAAAAAGACATTGCAACTGAGCACGCTGATGAAATTTATCAGCTTTAACACAATATACTGTACACTTGCACAGTCGAATAAGATCAAATACCGGAGCAAGAAAAAAAAACAATAATGAATGCTCGGTTGTTACAGAGATCATTTTTACCCTGTAAAAGCAAAGTTTTGAATTTGATATGCAGATGGTTTATAGTTAGTCATCCAAAAAGTTTGAATTCGAGATTACTGTGAAAACATTTTTCATCAGTGGGTTTTCACAGTAGCTTAAAGTTAAAATTTAGATTTAAATGTCAGAAGGGATGCTTGTGCATCGCGGATATAATCTTCAATTAATGAATGCGAAAGTGCTGTAAGATGCGTTAAAGCTGGCGGAAGCGAGAGGAGCTCACTTTGCATTCTGCCTGTCGATTGAGCGATAAAGCTCTTTCATCTGCTCATCCGTAAGGACCCCATCACTGAAGTATGACTGGAATTCCTCCATGGACAGCTTTCCATCATCTGAAAGCACACAAATGCGTGACAATGTGACCAAAAGCTACTTTGTTAACTGCGCAAGCACATTCGGGAAAAGCCTGTTTAATTAGGCATCTTCAATAGACGGAATTGAATGAACATGAAGGGAATAAGCAAGAGGCAGTTAAGCATTTTTCAGTGGGGTGTGAACCATGAGTCTCTCGAGAATTAGGGTTTGAGGTCAAATTACCGTAATTTTCAGACTATAAACCGCTACTTTTTCCCCTCATTTTGAATCCTGCGGCTGAAAGTCCAGTCTGGCTTATTTGTTGATTTATACAGGTTAATAGGTAACACTTTATTTTACAGTGACATCTTAAAACTGTCATAAAGCCGTCATATTTATGATATGACACTGTCCTGGGCATTAATCAATGCTTATGACTAGGGATGTCCCGATCCAGGTTTTTGCACTTCCGATCCGATACCGATATCGTTTTGCACTTCCGATCCGATACCGATACTGGCCGATACCGATACCGGCCTATCTGAGCATGTGTTAAAGTTTAAAGTTATTTAGCCTCCTTACTTAGTTGTCAGACTCATGTTGAAAAAGGTTTTAGTACTCTTGATAACAACTAGCCAGCTGAATTAGGTGAGTTTGAATAACACACAACGGTTGGTAACAAGAAACTGACCTATTTCTTCAGTGACAAACACAAAACAATATAAATAACAAACAGAAATGGCATAGTCAGTCAGTAAAATGTGCAAATAATATTGTAAACTGTCTTAAAAAAGCAAAACACACAAACAACCTCAGTGGAAAATCCCACAAACCCCCCCAAGCTATTAGATGCTTTTAATGTTTCGTGCATTAGTTAAAAAAATTGTATAAGAAGCCTCTCAGGTTTAAATAAACGACTATTTCTGTATCAAGTTAACATTTTAAAACAGTAAATAAAATACTCAAGTCCCCATTCTGTATCAGCAGCTTTAAACTACATTCAATTCATTTAATTTTGCGAATCAACTGTTAAAGTTGTTAAAATTGCTCCCGTTATTCCATAAATTTCCCTTCTGTCTACTTTCGACATGTGAAAGTTTTAAAACTGTTTTGAAGATAGATTCAAGTCAAGATTTTGCCGATTTAGAAGTATTTTAGATAAAAAGTTAATTAGGTTCGCTTGGAAGGTTCACAACAGTCTACTAGGGAAGTCTCCTGCTTTAAGATGGCGGCTGTTTACTAACGCAACTAGTTTTCAATACTTCAGTGTTGCTAACGCCGTCGAGTCTGTCATTTTGCACCTAGTTCTATATACATATGATATCTATTATCTACAGTAAAACGATCTTGACGTAGTTTGTAGCGGCTGTCAGCAGCAGTCAGGTATTCTTGTGTTTTTTATCCAGCGGCATGAGTTGAGCTAAAGCTGTGAGTTGAGCATTGGCATTACCCGGGTCTATGACAAGCATGATGTTTACTCTTAGGACGCATTGCGGTCCGTTTCTCATTGGGTCCCGAAGACTGCGCTGTGTACTAGTTCCGCTTTACTTGAGATATTTATTCCGATTCCGATATTTCAATAATCGGAATTTGGATGTTTGTGAATCGTTCTCGAATCTTCCACGGCCGAATCGCTCAAGGATGTAATGACGGCTGGGCATGTTGTACCGTGGTTCTAAGTGTTGGATGGTACGTCTTTACTCACGACAGATAATGGCTCGTCATCCAGAATGAATTCTTCGGCAATGACTCTTGTTATTCCCTGGGCTTTGGGACTGTCGAGTGCCAGTTTGTCACGCATAGCAAAAGTTTCTGCCAGTGTTAGTTGCGTAGGACCTTTCTTTTTGTCTTCGGTTTTCTTAACATACTTCTTATATTGTTTGTGGTGGTATTTCGCTAAATGCTTGATTAGGTTGGTTGGTCTGCCTCTTCGTCTTTGTCGTCCTTTAAGGTGAAATGATCCCACACAGCTGACATTTTTACTGATAAAGTCTCTCGGTAAATTGGGAGACGGTAATGTAAATGTTGTGTGTTTAAGGTGTGCCGTAAAATGCGGACCGGATTTTAGGGAAACCGAAGCAAAAACTGGAATGGATTATGTAAATCGGTGCGCTGGAAAACCCGGACTGGAAAATACTGGATCAGAAGTCTGGATCAGAATTTTTCCGTGTTGGCCGATCCGATACCAATGCGCATTTTTTGTGCCCATATCGGCGTCCGATCCGATCCAAATATCGGATCGGGACATCTCTACTTATGACAGATGTCCCTGAGTGTCATCCGGCAAATTTTGTCACTATTTATGTCCAGCTCAGTTTTTTTACATCCATTCAAAAGTGAGATAATTTACTGTATGACACTAAATGACATCTGTCGTGATGACAGTGGCATGTCATAATTATGAAGGTTTTATGACAGTCTTATGATGCCGTTCTCAAATAAAGTGTTTACATGTTTTTATCTTTTGATGTAAATATCCCATACTACAGTTAGGACAGCTGCGGCTTATAGTCTGGTGCAGCTTATCTATAAACAAATGCTGTTTTCATGTAAAATTTGATGGGTGGCGGCTTATAGTTAGGTGAGCTTTATAGTCCGACAATTACGGTATTAAACTGCAGACTTTAACTGAGCTTGGGACTTGCATTAAACAGCATCTATCTAATTTTCAGTGGAGGGGGGGGGGGGAGTTCTACCTTATTCTTTGAGTGTCTTCATTTTTACCTTTAGCCTCGAATGTCTTCTCTGAATTTAATGCGACAAGACGTAGGAGTAAATTGCATGTGACTCATTCTACAGCCTTTTTCTACTCTCGAATTCTAACAAAATTCAACTCCAGATGCACATCAGTCAGGTGTGCAGCACTTGTCAAAGAAATTGAATGTGCTGACAGACCAGATGACGCCTGACTGTTATTGTACCTGTCCGTCTTGAGACTTGGAGGCACAATAATGTGACAATCAGCCCATGCAATGTTGCTTTAGCAATGTTACTTTGTCAAACACTTGTGAAACTATTATGTTCATTACTATGCTCATGCATAGTGTGAGGTCCAGTATGAGAATGTACAGTATGCACGTTGATGCGCGTAACATTCCGTTTAGGTAATACGCAATACATCAGTGCCTTACAACAGAGGCAGAAATGTCCTTAATATTTGAGACATTTAAAACTAGTTGGGTCTGCAACACTTCATCCTTCATTTCCTTAATACTGAAATTGCACTCCTTCTAAAAGAAGGGACCAGTCCAGAGGCGATACTATTTTTCTCCTCTAATGTATTTTCATTCATTCATTTACTTTCTGTATCGCGAATCCCAACAATGATTATGGGGCGAATGTTCATATGATTTATAATTTATGTTAATTGTGTTTTGTGTTGTATTTTTGGCCTTTTCCAGCAACAATATGTGGTTTGTTTTTTGGTTTCTTTGTTTTTGTTTTAGTTTATTGAGATGTTCAGTTTGTTGGTATGTACATTTGGCAGCCTAAGGGTAAGGATTAATGAAGATGGGAAGTGTATCATATCATTCTCTACTCATCTTCCTTGAGCTGAGCTTAAGCATATTATTTCTTAGCCAACGAGGTTACAATAATTATTTGCTGTACAGCTTTTAACACCGTCAAACTTAAATTGTTTCTTATAGTTAATTACTAAACAATTAAGTTATTCAATCAAAAACAATGTTTTCTGAGTTGGATACCGATACTTTTTCAATATTAATTACAATTAATTTAGGGCTGCAGCTATCGATTATTTTAGTATTCGATTAATCCAGACATGTCCAAATGTGGCCCCTGGTCAAATTTCATCTGGCCCCCAGCCTCTGTCATAAAATCAATGTCTGGCCCACACACAGACTTAATAAATTGGTCAGCAGTACTGCTACCATCATATGAAGTAGCTTACACACTAAATGCTGCTCCTCATTTACCCACTAAAAGGCAGCAGCACTCTAGGCAACATTACCCCATGTGACCCTTAACTCCTAATTTTCTAAAATGGTGACAATCAACACAAAAAAGAAAGTTGACTGCAACGGCCGACACTTCAGGGATAGGTGGAAATTGGACTATTTCTTCACTAAAATACGCAACAATTGTGTCTGCCTCATTTGCAAAGAGACAGTCGCTGTTTTTAAAGTTCCGTGTGAGGCGATATTACCAAACAAGAGACGCTGACATGTACGACAAGATTACAGGGAAGATACGTAGCGAGAAATTAAAGCAACTTGAGGCTAGTTTAATTTCACAGCAGCAGTATTTCGCGAGAACCCGAGAATCGAAAGAACGCCACAAAGGCTAGTTGCGAGATTGTTGATATTATTAATTTAAAAAAATAATAAAGCAAATGTGACACACAGAATGGCTTGCTAAAATGTGCTTAAATATATTGTTCTACGTAAAGGACGTCAACCAAGGTCGGCCCCCCACATTTTACCACACCAAATCTGGGCCCCTTTGCAAGAAGTTTGGACACCCCTGGATTAATCTATCAATTAGTTAGTTGGAATAATTGAGTAATCGGCTTAGGAACATTTAATGTGTTGGAGAATCAATTTTAGGAGATGTAAAACAGAAGCTTGCGAAGATTGCACTTTCAAAAGAGCATTAAATGCGAACACAAAATTCCTGTGTGCTTCTTCAAATATTGCAGAGTTGCTCTTTCATTTAAAAATAAATTAAAATACCTGAGCTTAGCCTCAAACGGTAAAAAAGAAAAATAAACAAATGAGGATCTAAGTACAACAAAAGAACAATTGGATAACTTGTATAGCAAAAAGGCGGTAGCTTAAATGTTATAGAATGCTAACTTTTTTTTTTACATTACTCTTAACAAAATGTTCAAAAACATGTTCCAGCAAAAATCAGCTAAATATACCTATAAACTAAATTACAAATGCATAAATAAAAACATTAGCTTATATCTTAATGGGGAGCAGCTGGACTCAGCCATTTTAAATGAGTTATGTCATGTTGCCACCCAAATCAATAAAACTAAATGCACACACTTTCAAAACAAACCATTATGACGCCACTCTAATTAAACGAATACTTGAAGTAGCAAAATTGATTTGAAGCTTTTTCCTAATCGAATTACTTGAGTGAATCGATTAATCTTTGCAGCACTAAATTAATTTATTAATATTAATAGAACATTTCGATATATTGCTGTTCATGCTGTTAATTCATTCTTTTGAGATGAAAATGAACTCCTGATTTTGTTTGCTTTACAGATTCAGAAACAATTAGAAGCGAGCACATATTTCTGTAGTATACACTTGGCACGCATACAAAGGCTTCCATCTTGTGTTTTGTATGAACGCTGCAAGTCGTCTGTCCCAATATTGCAGGAGGAAAGCAGTGCGGTGTCTTGATACCTCTATCAAAACGCCTCCTGTTATGTAGAAAATGTGCACCGCTCCCGGCAAATGATGGGCAGCCCACTCAGTGCTGACTGCAGGGAGCAGGCATCTTCTCGATTCCTCACAGACTGTGCACACAAGCTGCGCAGTGAAGATAGCTCGCACAAATAAGCCAGAGCCCTTTCTTGTTTAACCTTCCCTCTGTTCCACACAGCAGAGAACCATGAAAGGCGAGATGAGTAACCAGACTTGAAGATTAAGAAATGTGAGTAATGTAAGCACAACTTCTATTGAGTTTTTGCACAAACGAACATTGATGAAGAACATATTTTTCCTGGTATCTGAAATAAATTTACTAACTTAGTACTAAATTTCAGATTTTTTTTTTTTTTTTTTTACTTTTGCTCCTTACTTTGCATAACGACGTATATTGCAACTATTTTTACAATGAATATATACAAACAAATATTTTTAATCTGTCCGAATAAAAAAGCAGGGGAAAAAAGAGGGAAGGGAAGTCAAGTGCATTTGACATCTTGATTGACTGAAATCAGTGAATGAACATGAACCAGGCAGCATTAACAGCTATAGCAACAGATTTGGGAAAGCAATCTATTCCCCATCTTTGGCTTTATGCGGGAGAATTGTTTTGATGTTAGCTGCAAGGAATTATTCTGGGCAAGCCATCGTACAAACCCACCAGCATCTGGAATTCAGATATTAGCTATCTGCTCTGTTTACTCTTAATAGTTTTGCATATAATTGACACAAAAAATTAAAATTTACCATCAAAATCAAAGTCTATACTTTTGTGGAAAACTAGATTTGGAAAATAAGTTGAAGGGGAAAAAATCAGCCATTAAACATGAGATTTCAGAGAGACATCAATGAAATGAGTTTTTAAAGGTTTCTATTTTAGGACACGTTTCATTTACTTGGACATTTTTTTTAACTTTAAGTAGATTTTTCAGCTTAGGTTTGTGACAGTAATAATGTATCAAGTGAACGCAAAGAACAAAACTGTTCATTCATGATGCTCAAAGCATCTGTATCCATCTTTAAGTCTAAAATCTGTGCTGTTCATCATAAAAATGTGGAACCATTAACAAGAGGCCTATTATATAACAAAAATATACTCCTTATTAGAATTAAGACACAACACACTCACCTATTTAGAATTTTGAATATGATTACGTGGAGATGCATGAATATAAGCTTATGGGAAAAAACATTTCTTTTTTTGTCAGCGCTGTTGTTTCCTACCCTCAGCTCTATGCTGCTGTCTTCCCAAGAGGAGGATTAGCCATTGTGAAGATTAAAAAGGTACTAAAATCACAGATGTATTTCAGGCTTTATTAAATTAAAATCAAGTGCAAGCCTTTAGGTAAATTAACAATCTGGGAATTCAGGTGTTAACATTTATCAAATGTGAACTCATCTTTCTGGTTCTCCCAGTATAGTCTAATAACGTTTAAAGACACCGTTTATAAGAAGAATGTGAACCAATTAAATGCCCTTTTTTTTTCATACTCACCATTTTTGTCAGCCCTGCGAAATATCTGCAACAAGAAAAGATTGTGTTCAAGACACAGATAAGAAAACAGTGCTTTATCTAAATGAGTCTTTTTCTTTTTATACATACTTTACAACAACAAACAAAAGTGATACAAAAATTAAATAGGATCTAGTCTCAATTTACTCATATATTTCACTTGTTTACTATTAAACTGGGACTGCTGAGTTACACAAAAACCTACATTCACCAGCCACTTTTTTCGGTTCATCTATGTGGTACCAGGTTGCACCCCTTCAACACAGTACTGGAAACATTTCTCAGAGAGTTTAGTCCATACGGACATGATAGCATCACGCAGTTGCTACAGATTTGTTGGCGACACATACATGACGAGAATCTCTCATTCAACAACATCTCAAAGTTGCCCTATTGGATTGAGACCTGCTGACTGTGGAGGCCATTTGAGTACAGTGAACTCATTGTCACGTTTAAAAAAACAAAAATAAAAACATCTGATATGATTCAAGCTATATAACATGGCCCATTAGAAGATGGGTAAACTGTTGTCATAAAGGGATGGACATGGTCAGCAACAATACTAAGGTAGAGTGAAATATAATGCTCAAAACTGACTAACGGACCCAAAGTGTGGCAAGAAAATACCCCCCCCCCACACACACACACACACACACACACGCAGCATTACACCACCAGCAGCAGCAGCTTAATTTGTGCGTTGATGCAAGGCGTGATGGATCCACATGTTTATGTTGTTAAATTCTGATCCAACCGCCCCAATGTCTCAGCAGAAATTGAGACTCATCAGACCAACTAAGAAGCTTTGGGTTGGAACCCACCCAGAGATGTGTGTATTTCAAGAACTAGCTTATGGTAACAGGTAGTACTTTGCAAAAACATTTCGTGTTTTAACCTTTCTTGATGGGTTCTCACACCATCTTCAATTTACAAGCATGGAATTCGGAGAGGAAATTCTCACCAGTCTAATTGTTTCTGGTACACAGTGATTGGTAATGACTCAGGCAGGGATCAGTGCTGTGGCTTAGCTGGTTCAAAGTATCTGTCTTGTTGATTCTGTGTTCAAATCCTAACAGTGCTTTTATTAATTATTTTCTTCCAGAACTTTCCACCAGATTTGAGAATCAGAAAATGTTGTTTGCTCAGAAGTAGGAGTGGGAACCTCTTGGTACCTCACGATACGATACGATTTGCAATACAAAGCTTACGATAACGATGATCTCACGATATGGCGATACAACGATTATCGATACATTGGTCAGGAAATCAACCTAAGATATTCTACAAAACGACTAATAAACAGAAAAACAAGCTTATGTTGTAAATTGGAATAAGTTTACCACTAGTAGACATCCAATCCATTTGAACACCATACGGATTGAATGTCTATGGCCATCAGTGGCAGCCAATGCTGGGCAACGAAGTAATTTTGGGGCATTTCAGATCATTACTTTATTGATTTTGAGTCACTTCCTGTTGATTTCGGGGCATTTTATGAGTCACTTTCTGTTAATTTTGGGTTATGGAACAGGAAGTAGCCCAGGAATCTCCCAAATGAATAGGCAGCTACTCAAACTCAACAGGAAGAGACCTGTAAATGCACTAAAATGAACAGAAATTGACTTGTAAATGGCCTAGAAATCAGAAAGAGTGACTGTGAATGCTCTGGTTTCGAATTAATGAATGTTCGACCCTCCCAGTCTAAATGGATTGGGCATCAAGCGCCATCAATGGCAGCCATAGAGTTAACTGAGATACTATTATAGTTGAAGATTTTGATAGCAACTTGTTGGTTCCTTTTTTGTTGTTAACATTGACACCTTTTTAAAACGATATCTCGATTCTTGGCAGGTGCATATCGATAACCTTTTGGGATACAAAGTATCACGATATATCACTATTTCGATATTTTATCACACCCCTACTCAGAAGGGCCCATGCTTTTAATCGTGTGGCTCCCTTCTTCAAAAGGTTACTTGTGGCTTAATTGTGGGAACCAATTTGCCATTGATTGATGGCCAATGCATAGTTGCACCCAACCTCTCCCCCAAAGTTAATAGACCCTACTCACATGACGTCACAACCACGCCTCCGCGCCATATTGTCCGTCAACTCGTCGTGTTGACGCATTACCGCTACGTAAATTCCTCCTATTATGGCGTGCTTTTCTGAACAACATTTATTAACATTAATAATCAAAATGGTGAAGGCGTGTGTGGCGGTCGGTTGCAATAACAGAGAAGATAGACGGAGAGACTTGAAGTTCTACCATATTCCGAGAGACCCGGAGAGGAGAGCGAGATGGACTGCTGCAATTCGACGAGAAAACTGGGCTCCAAACGATTACCACAGATTATGTAGTAGTCATTTTATATCTGGTTAGATGCATTTAATATATATTTAGAGGGTTTTGGGCTGACAACCACAATTAAGATCATTGCTAGGCTAATCGCCGACAACATACCGTTTCAAATTCAAGATGCTTATTTGTTCCACCATCTTTATTTTTTGAAAAATATTTAGCTGGTAACAAGTGAAAGAAGCTGGCCTCGTCTACGGATCATCGGTTAAACAGGGGTGTCGATACTTTTTGCAAAGGGGGCCAGATTTGGTGTGGTAAAAATGTGGGGGGCTACCTGGGCTGATTTACGTAGAACAATACATTTAAAGAAATTTTAGCAAGTCCTTCTGTGTGTCACATTTGCTTTATTATTATTTTTTTAAATTCATAATTTCAACAATCTTGCCTTTGTGGCGTTCTCTTTCGATCCTCGGGCTCTTGCGAAATACTGCTGCTGTGAAATTAAATTAGCTTGAAGTTGCTTTAATTTCTCGTTGCGTATCTTCCGCGACTGTCTCTTTGCAAATGAGGCAGACACAGTTGTGTATTTTATTGAAGAAATAGTCCAATATGCACCTATCCTTGACGCGTCGCAGTCAACTTTTTTTTTTAATTGATTGTCGCCATTTTCGAAAATTGGAAGTAAAGGGTCACACGCGGTAATTTTGCTTAGAGTGCTGCTCTTAATTTTTTTCAAACTTTCGTGAGAATAGGCTGATTTTGTGTGGACAAGATAGTTTTAGATATCAGGGTAGCAAATGTCAGGCAGAGAGGGCAAAGACAGCGGGTCGAAAAATATTGATTTAGGCATCAAATATGGATCTGGCAAATGGATTGACTGAAGATGTTCCACCTTCCGCCTTTTATGCAACGCATCCATTGAGTTTACAGCGTCTGAAAGCACCGGAGCTTCCATGAATTGCACTATAAATTGCACGACAAATTGAAACCACTGAGAATACGGATAAACAATGACGGACAATATGGCGGCCGGATACAGCGACACGTCATTCTGTGACGTTGGTGAGTAGGGTCCATAACATGTGATGAGAACTCGAGACTTGGCCTCCCCCGACCCTGACATTTAGACATTCAGGAATTTCAAGAGCAAACATAATACTGTATTTAAGGTCTATTTACTTTTTTTAAATTTAATTGTTACATTCTAAGCTAACTAGAAACTCTGTTGTGCAATTGGTCTGCGTGCTCAGCTGTTAACTGAGAGGATGGTGGTTCAAACCCACCCAGGGACGTGTGTCTTTATAAGACATCTCATCTTAGCTTTAGGTTAACACATTGTGCTTTGCAAGTGTCTGTCCACAAAGTAAACTGCAATCGTGGGTTAATTTCAAGTAGTGCTTTTCTAATTTCTTCCCGGAGTCTTTTAGAACGTCACTCCAGATTTAAGAAATTGATTCTCCGGAGCAACTGTCTTCAGTGAAATGGGTACCTTGGCTTAATATGGAAACACATTCAGAGGATGATGGTGTGACTCCTGGAGACAGTGCCATTACTGTCAGTCCTCTGGAAACCTTGAAAGTGCCAATGTAAGCTTTTCTACTAAAGATGCCCTAAAGGAAGCCAACAGCAAGTTTCTTAGTTAAATTTTGAAGACGAAAAGATACAAGTAAGCAACAGCAGCAACTCTAGACAGCTATCTTTTTTGTGCTTGTGTCGACTCAAGAAAGGAAACGCCTTCCTGCAGAGCTTATGAATACCTTTTAAAAAGCTTACAGTCAAAAAACTTTTGCCGTTCCCTCTGTGAGACCCTGAATACAATTCTACTGACTGAGTCCCGCTGAAGAAAAAAAATACAAAAAACAAGGAAAGAAGCAGGAAGGGAGTGTACGGCAGCATCTGAAAGGCCCAAATTGATGTCTCTCTGGAGAAATGAGAGTGCACTACACTTCTCAGATGTGTGGAGTCAAGTATTGGGATCGCATACACAAAGAGGAACCAGACTACTAATGAATGTGTATCTTCAACTAGAACAAAGAGCGGTGTAATAAGAGTGTGTGAACAGGGATAGGGAGATGGTAATATAAAATAATTGATACAGTATGTGTGAACAAAAGTGTCCAGTGTGCTAAATTGCAGTTCACTCTACAATCTGTATTTAGTGTGCAGTGATTTGATTATACATGTGCATGTCCTGTGTCTGGCACTCAGCTGGGAATCGGGTAATTCCCAACATAAATGAGGCAAACATTAATGAAAACATGAACGACCTTTAGCTAATTTAACTAATTTGTTTCCATTCATGGTGATAAATGTCCAATCCTTTTCGAGTGGGAGGGGCTGTAAGTGAATGTTGACCATCAGCTGGAGTGAATGAGTTAACACTATGTAAAATTTTGGCCATGAAGATCAAGTTACCGAATGACAGATTGTGTCCTTCAGAGAAATTTGTTGGAAATTTATGCAGCTCACTCAGTATAGCATGCCATGTAGGGTTTTTTTGCTTTCTCTCTAGAGCATCACATCTGTACATCAATAGCAATCACGGATCTTTTGAAATAGAGTAGCCAATATATACACAGGCGTTCACGTGCACATTTTTCATTTTGTGACAAAAAGAACAGGATGGGAAGACGGATGACCCTGCTAAAAAAAATCTAAATCTACTTTCTGTACCATCAAGACCACTACCAAAAATATATATATATATTTTTTTAAATCTAAAGGTTCTGCTTAATTTGTTGCATTTAGGCATTGTTTTTACTGGTAAAGAAACCAGCATATGCTGGATTTCTTAGCATGGGAATAACGAAATCTGGTGGGAAAATCTTGAACCATGTTTTAAATAGTACAATTGCAGTTTATGCATGTATTAGTATACTGACACCTATAGTATGTCTATGACCTTCCCTTCACGAATGCAAAATATCGTGAACACGCAGCCAAGACTCACCTTTCTTGCATAACAGGGCTGCTGTGCATTAGCTGTACAGTACTTGAATGAAAACTGATTTGAAATGCTATATTCATGAGGAGCAGCGTAAACCTCTACCTTCGTTCTGTATTGGCGTCTATAATGGCGTCTTTAACTATTGCACGCAGAATAGCTTAAATATATAAATACACACTACAAACATAACAAGCCAAAAGTGCACTTACATCGTGAAAAAGCGATGCGGTCCGGTTGTGGTTGTGGTCACACTCCTGCTGCTGCTGTTTGCTGAGATGTTGACGCTTGGCTGATTGCAAACACATCGTAATCATCTCTGTACACGCAAGCATCCTTACGCTCTCACGTTCAGGTGCACCTTGTACGGTATGAATGGATGGATGAATGGAATGGTGTGTCACTGGGTGCTTGGTTGAGTAGATGGTGATCCGCTGTCAGCGTGAGATGGACGGAGAAACTGAAGCTGAGCTTTGACGCATGCGCAGTTCACACTCAATCAAACTCCGCCTTCTAGAATCTGGAGAACACGGCGCCCTCTCCTGATCACATTAGGTAATCAATAGGCTGAGAGCTATCTAAAAAGTTTGGGGACACCTGCAGTATGTCATATAAATTATGTAAATAGCCGCTAGTTTGCAGTTGCGCTAAGTATCAAAGTATCCCATTGAAAAAAGCTTTTTTCATCACAACAAACCTCTGTCTTTTTTCACGTTTATGCTCCTCTTCTTCCTTTTTCGTCTTTCTAAAATGCGACCGGGAAGGCTTTGTCTTTTCATGATGTCGACTCGTCACCGTAAGGTCGCTTAATTGCGGAGGCTAAAAATAGCACCTTCAGGTAGCCCGCTGGTCTGCGGGTGAGACTAGAGTGTGTGGTGAAATTATCACATCACAGGAAACAGTGAAATGGGCAGAAAGCACACTAGAAAAATGATTTCATTATTATTTAAAGACTTATTACGATATGTTTTGTTGTTCTTTTGTTTTATTGTCTTGATCATCAAATTATATTTGAACATACTTCTTGACGCCATTTTGGACGCTACGGCGCCCCTAGGGATATCCCTTAGTCCGCTTTATGGACGGCACGGGTCTGGAATATAATATTAAAAATAATGTAATTAGAATTTCTACACGTTCTCAATTAATTGATTATTGAATTAAATCATGTCCTGAAATGCAAATACATACATTTTTAGGTTTCACAAATGTCTTGACTGAGGCTGATGCATGCTCAATAGGCCACACTAAAGAACCCGGCTAGAAGTCTGTGGTTGGTTCAGCCAATATATTCGGAAGACATCACTGATGTGCGATGTCATGCAGTTACATTTACATCACTCCAAACCCTAACCATACCAAGTACATCACAAATGATAACACATTTTGATAGATGTTCTGCATTGGATCTAGACTGATCGTATGTGTATTTTACGAGATTGTAGGAAAAACACAGTTGTTTTTTTTTCCTCTCATGATGCAGACAATTTGCAAGTTATTGTGGGTTTTCTTACAGTTTTATTTCATTTTTGTCTAATAGAAAATGCTTTTCTATAAACATGTACAGTTATACAGAAATTTATGTATTTTGTTAGTACTTCAGTTGTTCATTAGTTATAAACTGTTAATCAAACCGATGAGAAAAAAAACACAAAATATGAATCATCATCAATCAGACAACTATCACACAAAAATGTACAAATGTTTATCACATTTTGCCAAAAATGGCAGATGAGTGTTAATTAATTTAATTTGTTCATAAGGAAAATGACTTTTTCAAACATCCTCATGCCTATTTTTCGTGAAATTGTAAGTAATGAGGCATGGTGTTTAATTTCAAGCACTACTTGATATACTATTTAGTATTTAGTGTCTGTGAATGTGTGATGTATTTCAACTTTGGTATGTCATCATCTGTAGAACCCACCCCCTACACATTGACAAGTTGGACGGGTGGAGGCTGATTCCTTAATTCACTAATAAATGTGCTGACTCTTCTGACCATCTGCCTACTTGCTCTTTTGAAGTTCGTCCTCAGTGCAGGTCAACAGGTAAGTCTCAATTAATAATAATATTTTGTTTTGTTTTGTTGTCATCTTTACATAGCTCCTTTTTAGCCTTATGTTCTTGTGTGGGTCATAACATATAGTTTAAAAATGCAACAGTAATCTTCCGGCTTTATTCTATTTTAATTGTGTATGCCTTACTTCCTTTCAGATTACTTGGCACAGTACTGAATATATAGTATATGCATACTCTTGACAGGCCGTGACAGGGGTTAAAGAGGGCAGAAAAGTTCTGTTTCGTGATGGTAAACGTATGAACATTTGGGGAATTCTTAAGAAACAAACACAGCAGGACTTAACTTAGAGATGCGCTTAATAATTTATTATACTCTGTTATTACATGTTATTAAGACTGGTAGAATTTACGGCTTTCATGTAAATGTATAATGACCATAATTTGAAAGCAATACATTAAAATGTAATTATTAAGTCTTTTGCTGTCACATGCTGAAGTCAACACAATGATGGGCTACCATTGACCCAATGTCTGCTTACAATAGCAGCAAGTACATATTATTTTGGACCCTTTTTTGCTGTAAAGGCACATCTTTGACAGGCAAATATCAAGATAGAAATCTCACCATTAAAGGAAGCCTCAGATCCTAAGAATTACCTTATCATTTGACCTCAGGGCAGCACAAGGAATATGGAACAGATAAATAAATTGAAGATGAATCCACATATTAACACAAAATAATAATAATACAAGAGCTAAATGTGTGTAAATATGTGATATTAAATAATGTGAATATATTAACAATACAGGTTTCTACCCTTGACATCACTGCCCAAGTAGTAATTTCTAATATCCGCCCAAAATATTTTTAATCGGTAACCTTGCGATTAAGGGCAATTGTACAACTACAATAGTGAACGCAGTGTTAAAATACCTACGCAGGACTGAAAAGTATTATTATTATTGTTAAAGTGTTGTAGGAAAAGATGTGGCTTTATGGCGGATTATAGGAGTCAGGGCTGATGACGTCCGCCACTCATCACCGGAGCAGCTGCATTGGGCAGATAAGCCCCACCCTGAAGGAGGCACTTTCATTGCTCAAAAAGCAAAGTTTTGCTATTTCTTGGATATTTGACTTTAAATATACATTGATTTGGGGGGGGGGGGGGCTATCTATTGGTGCTTTAATGAAGGTACTGAGTTGATATTTAACACCAAATTTACCTTTACTCAGAGCAGAAACAGCTGTCTCAACATGGCTGCCTTCCTTCACCACTGCCCCTTTTTCAAGTCTGCCACTAAGCCAGCTTTGAGGAGGTCAAGCCCATTGCTGTCTCTGGCCAATCAATGTCCCATCATTACACGTCAGATCAGCATTGGGGGGTCAATTGCCCTGAAGGCTGAGATGAGCTCCTGCCCTGTCAGTCCTGACCGTCGCCGACTTACCACGCTGGAGCAAAGGAGGATGTTTGCTCAAACAGCTCCTCAGGTGGCGGAACAGGCAGTATCAAAGGCTTGTCCTTTTGTCACTTCCCGCATTGGGATGGTTCAAGCCTGCCCTGAAGTGCAGGAGGATGTCCGAGAAGGTAGGAGGCAGCAGAAAACTTTAGCAAACATTGGAAAAAATATTTTTGATTGATTTGTATTCATAACAAAACTTGCTTGCTGTGTTGACAGGCAATATGATTTCTCTGTTGAAGGATTTAAAGGAGTCAATTTTCCCGAAATCACCCCAAGAAAACGCAATTACTCACCTCCTCAAAGACAACATGGGTGCGTATTCAAGCAAAAGTGGAATAGAAATATAGCGTATACTAATTAAGCTTTAAGTTGAGATGCTGATCATGGAATCTTGTTATTTCTCTGTTACATGCACCAACGATGATTTGGTTCACAAAGCGTATTCAGTTTGTTTGCTAAACTACACTGCACCAGATTTTTCCTTTGATTTGTCTCCCTTAGGAAATGTGCGTCAGATATAAACACCGCATACACTATTAGTATGTTAGTTTGCTGGTTCTTTGAGTAAATTAATCCAATTAAACCCAAGTATGAGGCTCAAATTAAGGTGCAGAGTGTGGAATTCACCCAATTTTCACTATTACTCTCCACTTGCTTGGAAGAGTGATCCACCAGACCCAGGGAGGGCATTGCAGTGAAAAAAAGCTTCGTACTGCATACATCATAGTTTGCACCCACCTTGTAATGCCCATGTTTGGAATCATTTGGCCTTGGCTGTGCCTTTCTAATTTACTGCAATGATTTTGTCTATATAGTTGGGCCCAGCTATGATTACGACCACTTCTTCTCAGAGATGATTGCAGAGAAGAAGAAGGACCATACTTATAGAGTCTTTAAGACGGTAAACCGGAGCGTCAGCTCATTTCCTTTTGCTGAAGATTACTCTGTGTCTGACCGCGAGGGCTCCCAAGTGTCCGTGTGGTGCAGCAATGACTATCTTGGGATGAGTCGGCACCCCCGGGTCCTCAGCGCCATCAGGTAAAATGAAGATTATCACATGTTGGAAGAAATCTGGAGTAAAATCCCTTTGGAGATCAGTCTATGTCTCATATAGATTACAGCGTTTCCACATTATATTGCAGTTCACCTACTGCATCCTGCAACTATACGTAGTTGTGTAACGATACACGATCTAGATCAATTGGTTAAGCACAATTGTATCAAAATCGATTAAATCGCAAAACATGGATCAACTTAAAAATGACATTTTGTTCTAAAGAAGGCTTTCATTTAAATGTCTGAAATGTTTCAGCAACAAAGATTGTCGAAAAAGACCAAAATAGCTTTTGTAATTGCTTCAGGTGAAATGTTACCTACTGTGTTAAAACATGTACTTGCATATCATCATATTAAATCAATAGGAGGCCCTTGAATCCAATAGAACTATGCCAGACATAGTGATTATGCAAATATCATATTGTTGTCCAAACAATCAATATGGCACTGTCATGAAATAGTACACAACAGATTTTGTTGTGGTGCATATCTACTTGTCTGTTGCATAAATCCTTTTTATTATTTTAGAAATAGCAAAAGGTCCAGTTGCCCTTATTCAACCATTGTTGATAGCTATCAGCTCGATACCTAAGAATCAATACAGACAATTAATAAAAAAAAAATTTTTTTAAAAGGCAACTACAATAGAATTTTTATTGACACTAAGGGCAGGAATTAAAATATATATATATATATATTTCAAAAAAAAAAATTAGGCTATTAAATATATTTAAATTATCCCCCACAATAAGTACAATTTGTTCAATGTTTAACACTTTCAGCTTTTGAGTGTGTTCAATACAGTATGTCTACAATGTGTACATATTTCTTTATTTTTGATGTTTTAAACTGTATGAGAAAGACAAAAATACAAACATGAGTCCAAAACATATTTTCCACGATAATATGCTACATTCATTCATGGCAAATGTTTGACACATATGTATACTATGTTTCATTTATAACTGCTCCTCAGTGACGCCCTGTGCAGACATGGTGCAGGAGCAGGAGGCACCAGGAACATTTCAGGCACCAGCAACTTCCACGCCTCTCTGGAGAAGGAGCTTGCCCAACTCCATCAGAAAGATTCCGCTTTGGTCTTTTCTTCTTGCTTTGTGGCTAATGACTCCACCCTCTTCACCCTGGCCAAAATGCTACCCGGTATAACTTTGACCTGCACTTTATCATGCACTGTCACTAGAAGACAGCGTCCCCTTCCCTGCCTAATGGTCGCACAGGATCTGCAGCACTTAGCTGCAGTGTCTCATTACAAGAGATTATCTAACACCTGAATTAGAACTGTGTATGCCTCAGCATTCTTACTAGCGTCTTGCTCCACACCTTCTAAATCTGTGGCAGGGGTGTGACTCAAGATTGTTGACTTAGATCTAGAAGACACCAATGTGCCAGGAACTTTGTCTCAAACGGTTCCAAGTTCTTCACATTTCTGTCAAAATATGAATGATTCCATCGGCTACTAAACTTTGGAATGTGACAACAACATGTTGTCGCAGTCATCCCTTGTTAAGAGCCGGTGTTGAAAAACACCGAGACACAGTCGACATTATTTTGTTTCATGAATGAGCAGCAGCCATTTATTTTGATGGCCTTTGTTCACATGAGTCAATTAAGGACATTGCAATGATACTACACTAATAATAGTGGACTTATATCTGGCACAAATTAATCATAGCTGTGATTAGTTCCATGCATTCATGGTTGTTTTTCAATATAATGTACAGTGGGGAGAACAAGTATTTGATACACTGCCCTCAGCTGAAGTCAGCAACCATGAAACAAGCAGTAGAAAATGAAAGGAAATGCCAATTAATTCATGAAAAGTTTGTAAAACCTGAGAGATTCTAACAGTGTGTCTTTGTTGACAGGTTGTGAAATCTACTCTGATGCCGGAAACCATGCCTCAATGATTCAGGGCATCAGGAACAGCGGATCCAAGCGCTTCATTTTTCGACACAATGATAGTCAACACCTGGAGGAGCTTCTGCAGCGCTCAGACCCAAAGACTCCCAAAATAGTCGCATTTGAGACGGTGCATTCAATGGACGGTGAGGATTGCAACGTTATATGGCGTCTCTCCCAACTTTTTCTACAATTTCATTCGGATTTTAGAGACAATCCCATCGAGAGTTTGAGTACCATTTGAGAAAACACGAGTGCAAGAATGTAACATCTGCATTGGTAAAATAACTAAGCGAACCGTGTCTCGTAGAAGAAATCTTTTTTTCGTATGTTTGTTATCTGTATGACAACTACGTATATCAAAAGCACATAAAATTAGACGAAAAACAGCACAATTATTCTTATTATTAGTAGCACAATTTTTGATTTTCTAAATTGGGAAACCCTTTGTTTACTTACCTAGACCGATTTAATTAGTCTTCATCATTTGAACTTGGCTTTTAGAGTCTCTAATTTCCCATTTTATTTTTCTGGGCTGTGTGTTTTCAGGCGGCATTTGTCCCTTAGAGGAGCTGTGTGACGTGTCTCACCGTTATGGAGCTCTAACTTTTGTAGACGAAGTTCACGCTGTTGGCCTGTATGGTGCCCATGGAGCTGGAGTGGGAGAGAGGGACAATGTAATGCACAAGATTGATATTGTGTCTGGAACTTTAGGTGAGTGTCTGATGTGAAAATCGCCTTCCTTTATATTCACTATTTGGATTCATTTTTACTGGCTGCACTCTCCTCTTGGCTATAGTCACACTCACACCCACATAGTCTAACTGTCACTGTCGTAGCGCCAACATGGCTATGATAACTCAAAAATGAGGGCCGGGGGAGGAGGTGCTCTCATCACAGGAATCAGAAGGTTATCATTAGAGCACCGGCTCTACTGCTACTGCGGCTCTGCTGATAAAACAACATCAGAGGTGGTATTGACTTTCATGGCAACTTCAAACTTTTACAAAAAAATGAACTGACAAACCTACATTTTGACTTTAAACCTATACAAGACTGAAAAGCTTGATTTCAAAGTATTTGGAGTCAAAACAGTCATTGAAAATGTAAAATATAGAGGTGTATGATTCTACAGCATTGTACTGTAATAATGTAATAATAATTACAGTGAATACAGTGAAAATATTTTTTAGAAGCATCTTAAAAATGCATACTGAAAATCACACAGACATTGTAACTGCTTGTTTAAAAATAACTATTCTGTGCTGTGGTATGGTAAAACAGAAGTTGGCAAACTGATTACTTCTGAAAGAACAGATTAACCACATTATTTTTTGATAGAAATTTGATAATTCCTGATGAAACATGAGGCACTTAAAAATTCTTGATAAGTCACACTCATTTAAATGCTACTATCTCACAAGTACCTGAATTAATAATATATACTTGTATTTTAAATGCTGTCAAACAATTTACCAACTGTACATACGTAGGTACACACACACACACCCCTACATGCACACACACACACACACACACACACACACACACACACACACACACACACACATACATACATACAGTGTATCACAAAAGTGAGTGCACCCCTCGCATTTCTGCAGATATTTAAGTATATCTTTTCATGGGACAACACTGACAAAATGACACTTTGACACAATGAAAAGTAGTCTGTGTGCAGCTTATATAATATAGTTAATTTATTTTCCCCTAAAAATAACTCAAAATATAGCCATTAACATCTAAACCCCTGGCAACAAAAGTCAGTACACCCCTTGGAAACTACGTACATCCCTAAATGTCCAAATTGAGTACTGTTTGTCATTTTCCCTCCAAAACATAACATGACTCGTTACAGGAGTGCTGTCAGCATTGCTGCGGAGATTAAAGAAGTGGGGGTTGGTCAGCCTGTTAGTGCTCAGACCATACGCCGCACTATACATCAAATTGGTGTGCATGGCTGTCACCCCAGGAGGAAGCCTCTTCCGAAGACGGTACACAAGAAAGCCCGCCCGTCTTCAGCACACTGTTTGCGGGCTTTCTTGTGTACCGTCTTCAGAAGAGGCTTCCTTCTGGGGTGACAGCCATGCACACTAATTTGATGTAGAGTGCGGCGTATAGTCTGAGCACTAACAGGCTGAACCCCCACCTCTTTAATCTCCGCAGCAATGCTGCCAGCACTCCTGTAACGAGTCACATGACATTTGGAGGGAAAATGACAAGCAGTACTCAATTTGGACATTTAGGGATGTATGTAGTTTCTAAGGGGTGTACTCACTTTTGTTGCCAGGGGTTTAGATATTAATGGCTATATTTTGAGTTATTTTGAGGGGAAAATAAATTATTATATAAGCTGCACACGGACTACTTTTCATTGTGTCAGAGTGTCATTTTGTCATTGTTGTCCCATGAAAAGATATACTTAAACATCTGCAGAAATGCGAGCGGTGTACTCACTTTTGGGATACACTGTACATACATACATACATACATACATACATACATACTGGCATACATGCATAGATACATACAGTACATGCATAGATACATGCATACGTACATAAATACGGACATACTAAGAAAGGGTTGCTTCAGTGAAAGAGAAATAAGAAAAATGTGTCTCCTGACTTCATGAACATTCTGCTGTTCCAGGCAAAGCCTACGGCTGCGTGGGAGGCTACATCGCCAGCAGCGCTGCCTTGGTGGACACAGTGCGGTCCTTTGCAGCTGGCTTCATCTTCACTACTGCCCTGCCACCAATGGTTCTGGCTGGAGCGCTGGAATCCGTGCGGGTCCTTAAGGGCCCCGAGGGACAGTCTCTGCGCAGAGCCCACCAGAGAAATGTCAAACACATGAGGCAGCTACTAATGGACAAGGGCTTACCTGTGGTCCATTGTCCCAGCCACATCATCCCCATCCAGGTATGGCCAACAAAATTAAAAAAAAAAAAAAAAAAAACGGTCATGTGTCACAAGTCAGTGCAAATATGAACAGTATTTTCCTGTCCGTATCATTCTGATTAGCCAGGCTACCAACATCCATCCTTCGTCAGAATTTTGTTCAGTTATTCTGTTGATTTCCTCTATCTGTTGGACATCTTCAACCTGACCCAAAATAATTGTAGTCCCAGCACACACAAGAGGCTACACCCTAGATCGGGTCATCACAAACTCAGATGTGAACAAAAGTAGGAGAAATTATGGGACAATGGGGTCTCATCTGTTTCTCCTACTGATCAAATCTGTTTCCATCTCAGATCCATCTAATTTGTCTCAGTTATACCTTGACTCGATTTTAGCTCATTTCTTTTTCCTAAACTACTCTTAGAAGTATTTTAGAAACAAATGAGACAATATAAGCTGAACATGAGAAGTTGAAATTGGTCTCACACGTGAATCTGCCTACTTACAGGAAACTTTGACCATCATATTTCCTTTGATTTTCCTTTATGTAGGTGGGCAATGCAGAGCTGAACACCAAGGTGTGCGACACCCTGCTGGAAAGACACAACATCTACGTGCAAGCGATCAATTACCCTACAGTGCCCCGTGGAGAGGAGCTACTGCGCCTGGCTCCGTCTCCTCATCACCAACCTGCCATGATGGAGTACTTTGTGGGTGAGTAGCCTCTCCAGAGAAACGTCTCTTAATAGTGTTTTTCCTTAGACCCTTCTGGTAATGACAAACCTTTACAGCATTTCTATCGATAAGCTGTAGTTGTGCCCATTGCTGTCAATTCTCTCCCCTAGTTTCCGTACCATGTTTTCTTTCTCTATCTACCTTGTCCTGATATCTTGTCTCTTCACCTTCACCCAACATGTCTGACGGTTGTTCATGTCGGGTTTACTTAGTTTTCTTTTATACATATGTGTGGTTCTTGACCTGCTCAATGTAAAAAGCTGCCTTGAGATAACCTTCTGTGAAGAATTGGTGACATTAACAGGCTAACATGATGACACAAACCTCACCATGGCTTGAATGGCTCGCTTGCAGAGAAACTGGTAGAAGTGTGGAATGAGGTGGGACTGAAGATAAGCAACCCTGCGGCTGCTTCCTGCACCTTCTGTGACCGCCCTCTGCACTTTGACCTCATGAGTGAATGGGAGAAGTCCTACTTTGGCAACATGGAACCCCAGTATATTACTGTGTCTGCATAGAGGACATGGAATTTTATCGACGAAATTAAAAGTGCTCTAAGCCTCTCAAGGCAGACGCTGCAAATTTGCAACAATTAAATGCTAATCACCTAATTAATCGGAATTCTTATTTCATGAACCTTTTTATATTCAGAAGCTCCACTTTTTCCTGTTATTAAAATTTAATTTGAGCCTGAGAGGACTAACTTTAATTAATTTCAAACACATCATGCTTTCTATGTATAAAGAAAAAAATTAACCCTATCACCATTTAGGATTGTTTATTTTGTGCATGTTTCATGCGTGATTGCTTGCTGCTTGCTAATAAGGATATGAACTGTCTCCTGTACTTCAAAAGTGTAAATCCTGCACACTGGGCACTTTCTTATCTAGATGTGTAGGTTTGATTTAAATAAAGTTTTGTGACCACGTCCAAGTTGTCATTTAGATCACATAATCAGTTTGTTTGGCTTCCACATCTAAAAAATCTACACAGTGACATGAATGCCTTTACTCGATGTTTGCAGTTTTTTTCACAAATAAAATTTGAAATTTAGCAAATCCATCTAATAAGCAGTAGTCGTCTTTTAGCATTATTCTTTTTTTTTTTTTTTTTTTTAACATTAATTTAGAAAGTTTTACACTAAATAATATATACCAAATGACAGAAAACAATCAAATGCTATTTGAAAATAATACATTCAAGCTCATATTTTCCATTACATTTAATTACTACATTTGAAACCACGGCAAAACATTGTATTTACAGTATGTCACAATACAAGTATTTAAAGTGCCTTTTTTCAGAGGCGGAACTTTTTCATGGGGAGCATTTTATTTTTAATATGCTGATTTAGTATTCATTTAAAATTTCTTGCTCAATGTTAAGAGTTGGGCGGCGCAGTGGATGAGTGGTGAGCACGCCAGCCTCACAGTTCTGACATCACGGATTAAATCCCATGCTCTGGCCTCTAAGTGTCGAGTTTGCATGTCCTCCTTGTGCCTGAAATAGTTTTGTTTGGTTTCCAAAAACGTGCTTGGTAGATTGATTGGAAAGTCCAAATTTTCCATTGGTGTGAATGGTTGTTTATCTATAGGTGCCCTGCGATTGACTGGCAAGCATTTCAGGGTGTACTCCGTCTCCTGCCAACACTTAGCTGGGATGGACTCCAGCATTGTGAATGATTGTATACTGTGCGTGTGTGTCCAAATTTAAGACGGGTACTGAAATCCTTCCATTCTTTATGACAAATCTATTGTGGATTATTTGTTGTTTCAACTTAGATTTTCAGGACCTGTTCAATGAAAGAAACCAAATCTATTTGAATTTAATCTAATATTTATTCATCATTCTTAGCTGACATGCACTGCTTTCATTAACAACATGGATGCAAATAGAGAGGACCTAATTTGCAAAATGACAGTCAGTGTTGTCAATTTAGCTACAATGTACTTGGTCAATATTATTTTCTGCTCCAGCGGCTACCCCCCAACCCCCCCCCCCCCCCCCCTTCCCACATGACTAGAATGTTTCAATATGAGAAAAAAAATCCAATTTATACACTAAAAAAGTGGTGACTAACACAATTTTCATTTTAAACCCAAGGTATGTGCTTTTAAGCAGTAGATATTTTGCTGAGTTTGCCTTGCCTCGTGTGCACAACTAAGTATGAGAAAAGAGCTTGAGAGACCTACAATGCTGAGCACATGTACGGATGGCAAGTTTATGTGATATGTGTAAATCATGAAAGTGCATTAATGTGGCCTAAGCTACAGTAGAGAGGAGTAATGGTTTAGTATAGAGATGTCCCGATCCGATATTTGGATCGGATCGGACGCCGATATGGGCAAAAAATGCGCATCGGATCGGCCGACACAGAAAAATTCCGATCCAGACTTCCGATCCATTTTTTTGAAAATCCGGTTTGGGTTTTCCAGCGCACCGATATACATAATCCATTCCAGTTTTTGCTTTGGTTTCCCTAAAATCCGGTCCGCATTTTACGGCACTCCTTCAACACTCTCCATTACCGTCTCCCAATTTACCGAGAGACTTTATCGATAAAAATGTCAGCTGTGTGGGATCATTTCACCTTAAAGGACGACAAAGACGAAGAGGCAGAGTGCAACATATGCCACAATAACGTCAAGCGTGGTGGTAAAGCTGTAAGAAGTTTTAATACAACCAACCTAATCAAGCATTTAGCGACATACCACCACAAACAACATAAGGAGTATGTTAAGAAAACCGAAGACAAAAAGAAAGGTCCTACGCAACTAACAGTGGCAGAAACTTTTGCTATGCGTGACAAACTGGCACTCGACAGTCCCAAAGCCCAGGGAATAACATGAGTCATTGCCAAAGAATTCATTCTGGATGACAAGCCATTATCTCTCGTGAGTAAAGACGCACCATCCAACACTTTTTTGCTGCATTCCAGAGAAGTGGGAAGTCGGATTTATCCCACTCGGATGGTACCAGTTCCGACCTCAAAGCGTTCCAAGCAAATGTAAACAACAAATCGCTGATTGCGACGAGGTGTTTTTTATTTTGGCCATCCAAAGACATTTTGACCTCCAGCGAACCTGCCTTCCTATAAGCGATCAAATAGTAGAGGAAGAACGACGGCTGCGTTATAGCTCACACTGTAAACTGCCTTTTTTTAGGTACATCCTTTGCTGATCGTCAATATAAAACCATAGCACAACAAAGATAATTCACTGTATGAGAAAAAAATACATGGCGTCTCCAATAAACTTGATTTACTTCATTATTGTGTTATCATTCAATACGTTTTCTTGAGCGCCATTTTGTCCAGTGACGTCAGATTAAAACAACTTGGAAGTCAGGGTAGTTATTTTTTCTCCGACTTAGCGACTTGGACCTCCCAGTTCGAGTGGCGTTCCAATGATATTTTCCTAGTCGGAGGCCAGAAAAATCCGACATCATCTTTGTTGTGCTATGATTTTATATTGACGATCAGCAAAGGAAGTAACTAAAAAAAGGCAGTTTACAGTGTGGGCTGTAACGCAGCCGTCGTTTTTCCTGTACTATTTGATCGCTTATAGGAAGGCAGGTTCGCTGGAGGTCAAAATGTCTTTGGATGGCCAAAATAAAAAAACACATCGTCGCGATCAGCCATCATTGTTGTTTACATTTGCTTGGAACGCTTTGAGGTCGGAACTGGTACCATCCGAGTGGGATAAATCCGACTTCCCACTTCTCTGGAATGCAGCATAAACATCATGCTTGTCTAATAGATATCATATGTATATAGAACTAGATGTAAAATGACAGACTCGACGCCTTTGGCAACACATGCATTGAAAACTACGTGCATTAGTAAACAGCCGCCATCTTAAAGATACGTCCCTTGTAGGCTGTTGTAGTGAACCTTCCAAGCGAACCTAATTAACTTTTTATCTAAAATACTCCTAAATCGGCAAAATCTTGACTTGAATCTATCTTCAAAACAGTTTTAAAACTTTCACATGTCAAAAGTATACAGAAGGGAAATTATGGAATAACAGGAGCAATTTTAACAACTTTAACAGTTGATTCGCAAAATTAAATGAATTGAATGTAGTTTAAAGCTGCTGATACAGAATGGGGACTTGAGTATTTTATTTACAGTTTTAAAATGTTAACTTGATACTGAAATCGTCGTTTATTTAAACCTGAGAGGCTTTTTATACAATTTTTGTAACTAATGCACGAAACATTAAAAGCATCTAATAGCTTGGGAAGTTTGTGGGATTTTCCACTGACAGTTTGCAATATTATTTGCACGTTTTACTGACTGACTATGCCATATCTGTTTGTTATTTAGAATGTTTTGTGTTTGTCACTGAATAAACAGGTCAGTTTCTTGTTACCAACCATTGTGTGTTATTCAAACTCACCTAATGGCGTACCGCAAGCAACACGTCACTTCCGCTCATTAATATTCATGACATTAGCTACATTTGCTAAGTAAGGACAAGCCACCGTTTGTCCCTAATAGGAAATGAATGGAAATCGTGTACGAAGGAGATGTTTACAGAGCTAAATCTACCAATTCTCTCCGAAAATGATGTGCCTGGTGCCAAATTCAATGGCAAAGATGTGGAAGAACATAAAAATGTTCAGTTAAAGAGATGGCTTTAGTGTCGAAGGCTGAAAAAGACGGAAAAAAACGAGCAGACCTAAGCATAGCTTTAGCTTTTTTATCGACGCGACTGACAATGACATTCTCCTGTTTCAACAAGCTATCCTTTACCATCAGCCCTGTCTTTCTTATATATCCTCTGGTTGTCCTACGTCTCTTACCGTTCTTGTTTCAAATCTTTTTAATGGTTTTTCCATAACAAAGCAACATATAACAAACAATATAGAACAACATAGAATAAACAAAAACAGACTATTAATGCTATCCAAAAACTGACACTGAAGCAGCAATCAGTGCACACACTCAAACAACATAGACTAACCATACACAAGTACATAGTCTGGGATATCAGATACGGCTACTTAATTTGATGATTCCACTCCAGAGATTCAGGGGGAGCACAGGCTCTATGGGTAGGTAGGAAGAACTGGGCAGCACCCAAGAGTATTTCATGAGGGGCACATAAGTTCAGCATTATTTTCAAAACAATATATGGGAATCTGAATACCTTGGAATATAAAGCAGAGAACTCATTATAGAATGAGTAAATAAATAAATAAAGGGGAAGCAAGGTTGTTACACATTGGATGGTCGCTAAAGCTAGGTTTTAAATTCAGTCTGAAAAAAGGTTATAAATGGATGCCATGTTTTTTCATAGGTCTGGAGAGAGCCATTAGAAACATGTCTCAAGTGTTCCAATTTTAGGTTGGCCATGACGTCTTCAATCAAGCTCTTAAAATATGGAGGCTCAGTTTTTTTCCAATTAAATAAAATCATGCGCCTAGCGAGTAAAGTAATAAAAGCTATTGCACTGACCTGGTGAAATGAAACTAACATATTTGATGGGACAATCCCAAACAACGCTGTTGTGCAGTTTGGCGCAATATCCTTGTTGCATAAGGAGGACAGTGCATTGAAAATCTCTCTCCAGAATGCATAAAGCTTGGGACACAACCAAAACATATGGCTCAAATTAGCTGGGGTAAGGCCACATCTTGGACATGCTGGATCAGCACCTGTATGCAGTTTTGAAATTTTACTTGGTGGCCAGTGTAACCTATGAAGAATCTTGAACTGGATTAAACCATGTCTTATACATATAGATGATGAATGGATTGAACTAATAGCAGTTTGCCAGGTGTTATCAGTAAGCTGCTCGCCCAACTCTTCCTCCCATTTGAGTTTCAAATGATTTAATGATGGAGATGCCGCACTCTGAATCCTGTCGTAAAGAGCTGAGACGACACCTTTAATGGAGGGGTCCAATTCTAAACAGTCGTCAAGCCAGGTTTTCGGTGGTAAAGTAAGTGAGAATGTTTCTTTCACATAACTACGAACTTGTACATATCTAAAGAAATCTGATTGTGACAGGCCGAAATCTTCTCTTAGTTGGTTAAAAGCAACAAATTTGTCATTTCTAAAGAGATCTTTTATGCACGATAGACCTCCCTTTTTCCATCGCTGAAAAGATGGATCAATAAGTGATGGTGCGAAGTGGACATTGGAAGTAATGGGTGTTGCAGTTAAAGCGCACCTGAATTGAAAATGTCTTCTAAACTGAAACCAGATTTTTAAGGAGCCACGTACAATTTCATTGTTTGTCCAATTATTTTTACTCAGTGGCAAAGAGCTACATATTAGGGAACCAAGAGAGACTGGCTCGCTGGAATGTTTTTCCATCATGACCCATGGTGGGGAATCAGGCTCTGAGCCATCTTCAAGCCAGAATAATAGCATTTGAATGTTTGCAGCCCAGTAGTAGTAGAGGAAATTTGGTAACGCAAGGCCACCATGTTCTTTTTTTCTTTCCAGGAACTCTCTCCTAATTCGAGGTGTAGTTTTATTCCAAATGAACATTGACAGGTGTTTATCCAATTCTTTAAAATAGGCTTTAGGGATGAAAACTGGAATCATTTTAAACAGATAAAGAAATTTGGGCAATATATACATTTTTACCGAATTAATCCTTCCCACCAGGGACAGAGGCAGATTTGACCATCTCTTTAAATCTTGTTTGACCTTATTAAGTGCTTTAGTGAAATTATTCTCAAATAATCTTTTATAGTTATAAGTAACCTCCACACCTAGGTAAGTAAAGTGGTCTTTATTTACCTTAAATGGGAAGCCTTGGAAATTCAATTGTTGGGCTTTTTCGTTAATTGGAAATAGTACGCTTTTGGACAGATTTAACTTATAGCCGGACACTAGTCCATATTTAGTAATAACGGCAAGAGCTAAAGGGATAGTGTTGAGTGGATTAGAAAGAAAGAGAAGAAGATCATCTGCATATAAAGATAATTTGTTGATTTGTCCTCCTCTTTGTATTCCAGTCAACGGGGCAGTTTCTCTAAGCATAATTGCCAAAGGTTCAATAGCGATATTAAAAAGCAAGGGACTTAATGGGCAGCCCTGCCTTGTCCCACGGAAAAGAGGGAAGAAATCTGACGCGGTTTTGTTTGTTCGTATTGAAGCCTGCGGTGTCGCATATAAAATACAAATCCAAGACCGAAATACTGGGCCAAATCCAAATTCCTTAAGTGCAGCAAATAGGAAATTGTATTCAATTCTGTCAAATGCTTTTTGTGCATCTAGAGAGATCACAACTTGTGGTGAGGCGTCGTTTCGTTGATAAGTTACATTCAAGACACGACGCAGATTGTCAGAAATTTGCCTACCAGTCATAAATCCTGTCTGATCGGGGTGTATTAGTTTTGATAATACTTTTTCTAACCTACTTGCTAACACTTTTGATATTATTTTGTAATCACAGTTCAGGAGGCTAATTGGGCGGTATGATTCGCAGAGCAAAGGGTCTCTGTCCTTTTTTAACAGGAGAGAAATTGTTGCTTGTGTCATAGTTTCCGGAAGGACTTTTTTATCAAGAATCTCTTCGCAAACCTTAAACAAGAGTGGAACTAGTTTGGTTTTAAATTTTTTAAAGAAGCTTATAGGAAAACCATCCGGGCCAGGAGCAGTCCCAGGTTTCATTTTTCTGATGGCATCACTAATTTCGGACTGTGTAATATCAGATTCAAGTGATTTTTTATCCACCTCCTGTAGCGTGGGTAAGTTAATGTCATTAAAAAATGATTCAGTTGAAGTTTGGTCAAATACTGTGGAGGAGTAGAGCTTTTCATAAAATGATTTAAATTCTGTATTGATGGCTTTTTGGTCTGTTAATATACGCCCTTGTTCATCTTTAATTGCTGCTATAAAGCCTGCAGTAGATGACTGTTTTAGCTGGTGAGATAACAGCTTGCCAGCGCGATCGCTATGTTCGTAAAAAGTAAGACGGGATCGTAGATACTGGTCAATGGCCCTATTGTTGGTAATGGAGTCAAATTCTGTTTGGAGCAAGATTCTTTCCTTATATAAGCGATTTGTGGGTCTTATTGCGTGTAATTGGTCTACTTCTTTAATACGCTCCATTAGCTGTGAGGCTCTTTTTGTCTTTAATTTATTTTCTGTGGCAATATAGGATATCACTTGTCCCCTTAAATAAGCTTTTAAGGTCTCCCAAATTAAGGAATAAGTAATCCCTGGTGTTTCGTTTAGATCCAAGAAGAGGTCAATTTGTGTGTTGATGAATTCAACAAACTTGTCATCTGACAAATATCTGCAATTTAGACGCCAAAAATAATTTTGAGCATTTTCTGGAAAGTTCAGCTGCAATATGACTGGTGCATGATCCGATATCACAATGCTGGCGTATTCCACTTGAGTCACCAAATGTAATAGTTTTTGATCGATCAAAAAATAATCAGTTCTGGAGTAGCTTTGGTGTACCGGGGAGAAGAATGAAAATTGCTTAGATGTAGGATACCTGAATCTCCAAGGGTCCACTACTCCATATGCATCAAGAAATTCATTAATGCAAATGGCAGATTTACTAAATGCCGTGGATTTAGAGCTAGACCGGTCAAGAGCAGGATTCAAAGTGCAATTCAAATCACCAGCCAATATTAAATCATAGCAGTCAAGATCTGGTAGCAGAGAGAAAAGAGACGAGAAAAATGTGGCATCATCCCAGTTAGGGCCATAGACATTTGCTAAGACGACTGGTCGGTTAAATAATTGACCTTGCGTAATTACAAAGCGACCATTTTTGTCCCTGATTGTTTTAGTCTCTATAAATTGAACATCTCGATGTATCAGAATTGCAACCCCTCTGCATTTGCTATTAAAATCTGAATGGAAACATTGCGTGAAACCGCCTCTTAGCAATCTTGCATGATCTTTATTAAGTAATTTGGTTTCTTGTAGGTAAACAATATGACATTGTAATTTAGATAAATGAGAGAATATTTTGTTACGCTTGATAGGGTTGTTAAGCCCCCGTACGTTCCAGCTCACCAGGGAGTTAAAGCCTCTGTTAAACGGTGGCATATATAAAGCGTGATAATACGTGTATTGAAGAGCATAGAGCACATTGTATTAGATAGATCGTACCCAGACTAAACAAAACAAGACAAACAGGGGACCTAGACTGCTTACACATAACACGAAAAAAGGCCGAAAAACAACTTAAAAAATAAACCAAAACGGGTCTCCAAAAGAGACGAATGTTCATCCTAGTCTTCATTGCTTACCATGTAAGCTCCCAACAAGAATCTAAGCAAAAATATCAACAGATTTTAACTCAACATAGTGACGATTTATTTAAGCTATTAACTGAGGAATTATAACAGCCCAAAATAACAGTTGAAACAAGGCTGATCTGTTCGCTCCCGCGAGTCACGAGTGGTTGGGAAATCAAGTCTTAACTAGTTCTTTCAAAACAAAATCCTTAGCCGTTTTAGGGTCTTTAAAGGTGTGTTCTTGCCCATCCGTGGTAGTAATTCTAAGTGTAGCCGGGTATCTCAGCCCATAGCGGACCCCGCCACATCCACGAAGCAGATTCCTCACCTCGGTGAATGCAGCGCGTTGTTTGCTCACAGCCTGGGTGTAGTCGGGCAGGATACGGATGTGGTCACCATCGTGGGTAGTTATTGTTCCAGATTCAGCTGCCTTCTTCATGAGTAGCTCCTTTTCCCTGAGGTAATGGCATTTCACGACAAAAGCTCGCGGTGGCATGTCAGCTTGTGGTCTGGGGCGAAGAGTCCGGTGCGCCCTGTCCAAACATGGCGGCTCCTCCAAGCCCAGCGCGTCTTTAAGCATGTTAGCAACAAACTCAGAAGGCTGTTGACCGTGTTCTCTTCCCTCTCTTATTCCGGTGATCCTCACATTGCAAAGACGGGAGCGCCCCTCTAAGTCGTCGCATTTCGTTTTCAGCAAAACTAACTCTTTCGTCAGGAAAGAGACGTTGGACTCCAAAGCAGCGATCGCGTCCGAGTGGGCGTTGACACCGCTTTCCAGCTCTGTTGTGCGGGTTTCGGACTTATCTAGCCTCTGATTGATAAGGCCAATCGCGCTGCGTACCTCTGCTTGAGTTTCTGCTGCTTTCTCCTCCAATTTGTCCAGCAACTCTCGCTTAAGTCCGTTTATAGCCTCTAAAATTTGTCGGTCCCCCGAACTGCTTTCCATTGGCTCCAAAGCGGTTAGGCTAGGGAAGCTAGCGTTGGGGCCGGCTTTCGGATCTTGTTCGCTTCTTGTGTTGGGCTTTTTAGGAGCCATTATGCCCACAATACGATTTGCAGTGAACAAATGATTTTTCAGGCGAGAGTCAGGAGCTGTTTTAGGTTGGCGATTGTCGATTAAAGCATTGAGTCAAAAGTGAAGTATTCTTGTGGGAGCTCGACCGACACACGTCTTTACATGGCGCTGGCCTAACCGGAAGTCGTCTCTTACCGTTCTTGGGGGTAATTTAGTTAGCTTTGTGTAGCGATCGCCAATGCTACTCAGTGACAGCCAACGAACACTTTTAATTTTTTCATGATAACACATCCTAATCCTATGATTCATTTACACTTCCCCCTTACTAATGTTGTTTATATATATATATATATATATATATATATATATATATATATATATATATATATACAGTGCCTTGCAAAAGTATTCGGCCCCCTTGAACCTTGCAACCTTTCGCCACATTTCAGGCTTCAAACATAAAGATATAAAATTTTAATTTTTTGTCAAGAATCAACAACAAGTGGGACACAATCGTGAAGTGGAACAAAATTTATTGGATAATTTAAACTTTTTTAACAAATAAAAAACTGAAAAGTGGGGCGTGCAATATTATTCGGCCCCCTTGCGTTAATACTTTGTAGCGCCACCTTTTGCTCCAATTACAGCTGCAAGTCGCTTGGGGTATGTTTCTATCAGTTTTGTACATCGAGAGACTGACATTCTTGCCCATTCTTCCTTGCCAAACAGCTCGAGCTCAGTGAGGTTGGATGGAGAGTGTTTGTGAACAGCAGTCTTCAGCTCTCTCCACAGATTCTCGATTGGATTCAGGTCTGGACTTTGACTTGGCCATTCTAACACCTGGATACGTTTATTTTTGAACCATTCCATTGTAGATTTGGCTTTATGTTTTGGATCATTGTCCTGTTGGAAGATAAATCTCCGTCCCAGTCTCAGGTCTTGTGCAGATACCAACAGGTTTTCTTCCAGAATGTTCCTGTATTTGGCTGCATCCATCTTCCCGTCAATTTTAACCATCTTCCCTGTCCCTGCTGAAGAAAAGCAGGCCCAAACCATGATGCTGCCACCACCATGTTTGACAGTGGGGATGGTGTGTTCAGGGTGATGAGCTGTGTTGCTTTTACGCCAAACATATCGTTTTGCATTGTGGCCAAAAAGTTCAATTTTGGTTTCATCTGACCAGAGCACCTTCTTCCACATGTTTGGTGTGTCTCCCAGGTGGCTTGTGGCAAACTTTAAACGAGACTTTTTATGGATATCTTTGAGAAATGGCTTTCTCCTTCCCACTCTTCCATAAAGGCCAGATTTGTGCAGTGTACGACTGATTGTTGTCCTATGGACAGACTCTCCCACCTCAGCTGTAGATCTCTGCAGTTCATCCAGAGTGATCATGGGCCTCTTGGCTGCATCTCTGATCAGTTTTCTCCTTGTTTGAGAAGAAAGTTTGGAAGGAAGGCCGGGTCTTGGTAGATTTGCAGTGGTCTGATGCTCCTTCCATTTCAATATGATGGCTTGCACAGTGCTCCTTGAGATGTTTAAAGCTTGGGAAATCTTTTTGTATCCAAATCCGGCTTTAAACTTCTCCACAACAGTATCTTGGACCTGCCTGGTGTGTTCCTTGGTTTTCATAATGCTCTCTGCACTTTAAACAGAACCCTGAGACTATCACAGAGCAGGTGCATTTATACGGAGACTTGATTACACACATTTGGATTCTATTTATCATCATCGGTCATTTAGGACAACATTGGATCATTCAGAGATCCTCACTGAACTTCTGGAGTGAGTTTGCTGCACTGAAAGTAAAGGGGTCGAATAATATTGCACGCCCCACTTTTCAGTTTTTTATTTGTTAAAAAAGTTTAAATTATCCAATAAATGTTGTTCCACTTCACGATTGTGTCCCACTTGTTGTTGATTCTTGACAAAAAAAATTAAATTTCATATCTTTATGTTTGAAGCCTGAAATGTGGCGAAAGGTTGCAAGATTCAAGGGGGCCGAATACTTTTGCAAGGCACTGTATATATATATATATATATATATATATATATATATATATATATATATATATATATATATATATACCATTGTAATTCTTTTCAGGTCACTAATTGTCAGACAGAAGCAGTACGGCACAACGTTTCGCTAAAAAAATAAGTTAAAAATATAAAAATGGCTTACCTCTTTGTCCTCTGAAAGACCATGCCAACCCAACATAATGTTTACTGCATATGAAACGTGAATGGATTCACGTGGTGAAGGATTGGTGAAGGATTCAGCTGGTGTTAAAGTCCGCGCAAGTTGATTCGGTCTTCACATTTTTTCCTCTCGAGTTTTTGGTTTCCGGAAACGTATGAAGAAAACATCTTCATGTGTCGTAATGTCTAGAGTCGTTTCTACAAGTTCCAAAAGATTGTAAGATTACCGGAGAAAAGTAGCACTTTTTACGTTGGGTCTATGCTAGGGCGGGTCTATAATGTCCCACTTCGGCTTTACTTCCGCTTTACGATGCGACGTCACGGTCTAAAAATAGCCTGCGTGCGGTACGCCATTCAGCTGGCAAGTTGTTATCAAGAGTACTAAAACCCTTTTCAACGTGAGTCTGACAACTAAGTAAGGAGGCTAAATAACTTTAAACTTTAATACATGCTCAGATAGACCCTACTCACGTGACGTCACAGCCACGCCCCCGCGCCATGTTGTCCGTATACTCGTCATGTTAATGCATTAGCACTTCATAAATTCCTCCTATTATGGCGTGTTTTTCTGCTCGTTAACATTAATAATCAAAATGGTGAAGTCGTGTGTGGCGGTCGGTTGCAAAAACAGAGAAGCTAGACGGAGAGACTTGAAGTTTTACCGTATTCCGAGAGACCCGGAGAGGAGACGGAGATTGACTGCTGCAATTCGACGAGAAAACTGGGCTCCAAACGACTACCACGGATTATGTAGTAGTCATTTTATATCTGGTAAGATGCATTTAATATATATTTAGAGGGTTTTGGGCTGACAACCACAATTAAGATCATTGCTAGGCTAATCACCGACAACATACACTCAGATGTTGTGAATGAACTACCTGAAAATATATAATTATAAGGGGATAATCAGACAGTTGTCACATTAATTTACAATTTCACTATTGAGGTCAAAGGCCAAAAAATAAATTCAACTAGGGACAATCTGGAGTAGTGCTATCGCACTTCATATTTATTACATATTATATATGTATGTAGTGAGAGTGCTATCGCTAAACCATATAAACATTAAAAGCCCTAGCTCCATTGACAAATGACATGAAATACATTAGACTTGACAGTGGATGTTAGCAAGAACAAAAGATTTTGAATTGAAAATTTCGTAACACACCTTCCCGAGCACACGATAGATTCCTGCCGAATTTTCGTGGACGAGGACCTGTTTCACCCAACCAGCAACGAAGTATTTATAAGCCTCCAAGCTCTTAAAGTTTTTCAAACTTTCGTGAGGATAGGCTGATTTTGTGTGGACAAGATAGTTGTAAATATCAGGGTAGCTAGCAGATGTCAGGCAAAGACGGCGAAGACAGCGGGTCGGAAAACATCGATTTAGGTATCAAATATGGATCTGGCGAATGGATAAACTGAAGCTTTTCCACATAACGCCTTTTATGCAACGCATCCAATGAGTTTACAGCGTCAGATAACACCGGGGCTTCCATGAATTGCTCTATAACTTGCACGACTAATTGAAAACAATGAGAATAAGTCTAAAAATTACGGACAATATGGCGGCCGGATACAGCGACACGTCATTTTGTGACGTAGGTGAGTAGGGTCTATAGGCCGGTATCGGCATCGGCCAGTATCGGTATCGGATCGGAAGTGCAAAATAATATCGGTATCGGATCGTAAGTGCAAAAACCTGGATCGGGACATCCCTAGTTTAGTATGCTTGTTTTGTTGGAGTGCCATTCCCTATATGGACGTATGCACTTTAAACACAAACTTAATTGCAATTTTTTTAGAGACTACAAATTCCAAACTTGCAGAACTGTCTCACCAATTGTTTTATGGCCTCATTAGTTGACATTACAGGGGCTGATTATTTCTCGTTTGACCTTTGCCCTCAGTCGGCGCAGTTCTGCATTGTTCCCATCCATAACAAGGCCACACTCGGTTAATTCCCAAGCTTTGCTGAGCTTCTGCTCACCATAGTGGTGCAGTGCACCCCTCAAAAAGCAATCAGCCAAACGAAGCCTTCCGAGACCTTCATCCACACACTGAATTGTCCGCTCCTTGTGGAGCTGAAGGGCCCGACTGTAGTCCTCCAGAGCAGGTCCTTCCCTGGAACACAGTACCAAGCTGCGACCGCGAAGACACAGCTCTTCCGCCCAGACTTTGGAGTCGTCAGAGCAGCTGGCATCAGATCCATCGTGTTTCTGAAGAACTCGGTCTAGGTCGGCTATAGTTCGCTCATGTAAGCCAAGTCGTGCGAGGCAGGCAGCCCGCTGGCGAAGATATTGGAGATCATATTTGTCTGCTGCTTGTACTGCCACTGTCAGGAGATGGAGGGCCTGATCCCAGTTTCCATCGGAAGACATCCTGCTAGCATCCTCTGCTGCTGCCTACCATAGGAATAAGAAACACCGACCAGGCAAAACATTACCCCCCGGTGGCTGAAAAATGTCATTGCATGTAAGTGACTTTCCTATAGATGATTTTAAAATTAAGCGTTTTCCGGTAAAATATTGTCTATAAAAGCTTTAAAGCAAAAAAAAAAAAAACAAAAAAAAACAAAAAAAAAAAAAAAACAATAACAATCAATGAAGATATTTTTATAATGGCTCAAAATGATTTTTCGGACAGATCATGTGACTAGCACCTTAGACGGTCATTTGCTTTGCTTAGCCACAACCACCCGAGGACAGAAGAGGCAAGATGGATATACGTAATTTTTTCAAACCTAAGCTTTCAAAGGCGACAATAACTACTGAGCAAAAAGCAAGGATTGAAAATGTGGACCGTGAAACGCCAGAGAGCACCACCAAAATGGTGAGCGAAGCTTCAATTTCCCCCACTAAAGACACTAATTGTACAACAGAGCCACCACCGGTGTCTTCCCAATGTAGTTACCATTGTCAAAAATTGTATCCCCTGGTCGCGGGAGCGCACACACACATACATTAGTTATGAGTTACGTCTTACGACTTAAACAATTAATTGAAGCCAGAGAAGATCTACAGTTATATATTTTGGACATCGACGTTTATTAAACTGGGAAAACTCCATGCAGGACTTTAATTACAACAATAACAGTTATAGGTCATCCAACGAGTAAAACAGTAAAATCATAACATTAAAAAAAAAAACAAAAAAAAAAACACCTTTTTTTTTTTTTTTCATGGATGGGCCCTTTTCATACCTCGTAGACAATTACATCACCAAAACACGGAAATCAAGCAAATCAGTGCAGCGCAGTGGCTCCGCCCAGAGGATACAATTTTGACGGGGGTAACTACATTGGCACAACACCAGCAGGTGTACCATATTCAATGGATGACGATCTTGGGGAAAAGTATAGCTGTCCTAAGTAGCCTGATTTAGAATTCTCCTCAAGAATGATGGGAAAAAAAAAAAAAACGCTCATTTTCAACTTATTTTTATAAATATTCTTGTAATAACTTACAAGAATATTTATAATATTTATATTTTACTGCTGACACTGCATTTCAGGGTCATCAACATGTTGTGCCCCTCCTGCCCGAAAAGTCAAACTCCGCCTATGGTTGCTGGTGAGTCTGGAATCCTTACCCAGCGATAAAAAGGGCTTTACTGTAATTTAACAGTACGCTCATTATTGTGGGTTTAGAACTGTACTGCATCATACATAACACTTTTACTTACCACATGTACTATAAATAGTTAAGGTAACCCATTTGTTTGGAACATCTCTTGTTCTTCATAATCTGTAATTAGGATGAAGAGCAGTTGCACACCACTGTAAAGTAACTAATCCGCCAAGGGTGTTGAAGTGGTTTCACCATTAATCTAAAAGACTTCATCTGTCCTAAATCTTGTTTACAATGCCCCTATTCCCCTACTCGATATCATTTTTCCACCCCAGTAAACAGAGGAGGAGATGTGTGTCCATAATGTATTGACCAACAATTCTCATTATGCGTTGCTTTAGTGTAGGTACGTGGACACATAGAAATATACTTCTATTCCCCAACAGGAAACATTTTGGGAACAGTTTGTGACATTTTTCATCCAATGATATATATATTTCCTATACTTGGAAAAGTGAAGAGTACTATCAGAAATCATGAAAGTAATTTCCGGATAAATACGGATGAATAGAAATGGCGCACCTTTGCTATGTGTTTCCTCTGATTGAGTGGGATAAGAGCCAACAAGAGGTCAAGACATGACGAATCTTTCTCAGCAAGCTGGCAGAGTCTGCCAGCTGCACTGCGATAGCTATGCTGCCAAGCCTCTACCACACCTAACCTAGCCTGGGCCGTAGCATCTCTTGGCTCCTGGCCAAACACCTGGCACAGGTGGGCACCCGCCGCCTCCACTTCACCTGAAGTTGATAGACCACAACATCAGCAATATGAATATCAATACAGATCCCTGCAGGAAATTTCGAAAGAAGAATGGTTGAGTAATAAATGGCTGAGTCACACCTTTGGCTAAAAGCATGTCAACACAGAGGAGATGCCATCTGGGGGATGTGCAGTCAGTGCTTATCAGAGCAGCACAGATAATGGAAGCTTCCCTGAGCCGCTCCTCGTGGCAGGGGACAGCATTGGCGACCAGGACGTCTGACAAGCTGCTCCTGCAGAACTGATGCAGCCAATCACAGAGCAGTTTACGTGCCCTGCCCTTGAGTGACAGAAAGTCTTTGGTGACCTCATCAGTGTTTATCTGCAGTGCCGCCAAGATGTCATGCGTGCATTCCTGTAGCAATAAGAAAGGCTAAAGCTTACTTTGCTGGAGATGGAATCAATATTTTAGGGGGCAAAAGGTAAAATGCACCTTTAAATAGCTAGATGGACTCTAAACGAAGTTGAAATTGATGAGAATTTTTTTTCACATTATTTTTTATGATTACAGAATGACTTAAAGCTAATAGAAACTCAATGTTAATTATCCTGAAAAGAAAGTTTTTTCCCATCCATTATAGAATATGTTTGTGACTTTGGGAGTGAGATGGGGACCACACTGGTAAGGGTTTCAGCCAATCACAGGGCACATATACACAAACCACCAGTCACACTCACATTCATAGCCATGGAAAATTCAGAGTCTTAATAGAATGTAAGAGGAGGCCGGAGTCACTGAAGAAAACCCATGCAAAGCATTGGAAGACATTCAAAGTCCACATAAAGGAGCTGAAAATTGAAAATCAGACAGAACTTTTGAAATAAATAAATAAAACTACTGAAGTATATTATTGTAGGTGCCTAGAATAACACTTGGATAATTATTTATGTTAATTGTAAATAATTTATTTGGTTCGAATAAGACAAGTTGGTATTTGTTTGCTTGGTTTAGTGGGACGGTTTTTTGACGTCATGTCGTTCTATAACGCTGGGTGAGAGGTATTTTGGACGAGTCAGTTGACGTGGGCGGGAAGGAGAAAGGATAAGAGCCCAGACAGTTTTTGACGTCTTCTTTTCTCTATCTCCTTAGTTGCCCCTTTGTTTGTGTTGTGGATGACAAGCGTTTGGATTAATTCCTGTTGGATTAAATGAATGAACTGAGAACGGGCTACATGAGACTTTTTTCTTCCCCGCTTGAGCAGCGGATGCAAGGATATCCTCAGATTGAAAGGCTCTTTTTGGCGTTTTGAAACCTGCAATTATTTTCTTACTATAATCTACAGTAATTATTGAAATGCACTTGTATATTTGAAGGGGGAAAAAAGTATCGGCACACCTAACCATAAAAAAATCTATTGTAAAAAAATACATGTGAACATCCAATCACGCTTTAAAGCCCCTTCAGTTATGTTTGAAAAAAAAATAATCGGGTCACATTGTCCATAAGTGGATGTATAAATTGTACCTTTTGCTGGTTGAGCAAGAGGTATGTGAAGCCTCTTCCACACAGTGCCTGTACATGTTTGGGGTTCTCCTTAAGAATGGCACTAAAATCAAAGATGGCTGTCTTTCTTTGGCCGAGTAGAGCGTAACATTTCCCTCTTTCCAGCAAGGAGTCTGTTGCCTCACCATCTGGAAATGTTGAAATTACTCAGTTCCTGATCACACCACCAAATATCTTTTGTGCGTGAATACCAGTGATGATAATAGCAATGGAGAGGTAAGCAACTGCCTCCCTGATTGCACTCTCGTCTGTTGTTCCTTCCAAGATGCGTTTGGCAGCAGAGTGGCAGCGCGCCTGCAAAAGTGCCCGATCTTTATGCTTTGCCACCGCTAGCAAGGGCCGCAAGCAACTCGTGTCGCCACATTGAATTAGCTTTTTCAGCAACTGTAGGTGAAAGTAAGAAAGGAGAATATCAATCAATCAATCAATCACATTTATTTATATAGCCCTTTACAAAAACCTGAAAGGCACTCAAAGTGCTTTACAACAAAACATGACTCAAGATAAATAAAAGGCAGGAAAGTATTATACAGTGACATTAAGAAAAGAAAAGGAAACAAAAACAGCTCAACGCGATAGAAGTCCAGCAAATAAAACAATAAAACCGATAAAATCTAAAAACATTAAAAACCATAAAGCAAATAAAACCAAATAAAACCAGGATATCCTAATCTGTATAAAAGGCGAGTCTAAAAAGGTGTGTTTTTAACCGAGACTTAAAAAAACCTAGATCCGTGGTGGTGCGGCTTTCAGGGGGAAGGCTATTCCACAGCCTAAATAATCGGTCTCCCCACTGTTTAAGTTTCGACCTCGGAACATGTATAAGAAGCTGGCCGTTCGAACGAAGAGTCCTGCCAGAGTTACGGAAGGTTAAAATTTCCGATAAATAAGATGGTGCCTAGCCATTAATAGAATTAAAAACAAACAGTGAAAGTTTGAAATCAATTCTAAAATGGACTGGAAGCCAGTGGAGTGATGAAAGCACGGGGGTAATATGCTCACGTCTGGATGTACCAGTTAAAAATCGAGCAGCAGCATTTTGAATAAGTTGCAGACGAGAAATTGAGGACTTGGGGAGGCCAACATAAAGTGCATTGCAGTAATCCAGCCTTGAGCTTATAAATGCGTGAATTGCTTTTTCAAGGTCGTGGCGACTAAGTAAAGGCTTCACTTTGGCCAAGAGATGAAGCTGGAAAAAACTTGCTCTTACAACAGAACTAATCTGCTTTTCAAAGGTTAGCCTGCTATCGAATATCACTCCGAGATTTTTAACCCTTTAATGCCTGCAATATGAAGCAATTGTCAGAAAATCACAAAATTTGAAAAATAAGGTCTTAATGAAACCTTTTTTTTTCACATTAGTAAAAAAGAAAAAAAGTAATATGTGTAATAAGAGCTCTAATATCTATAACCGTTGCTAAATCCAGTTTTTTAATTTTTTAATTTTATTTTTTTCATGGAACCTGCAGATGCATGAGTTGACTTGCATCCATTATTTTTTTGAGGAAAGATATTTCAAAATTCTGAATTAGTTTCAAAATCATGAAATTCTAAGTGTATCAAATGTGATACATTTGGCAAGAAAGGGTTAACATGTGTCTTTAAAATGCCAGCCGGAGCGCCAGAGTTGGGCTCAAGGGCATTCATCATAGAAGGTGTGCCAAAAGTAATAAATTCAGTTTTGCTCTCATTTAGATGTAAGAAGTTTTGTGCAAGACACTGCTTCACATCAGATATGCACTCCATCAATTTAGCGAAAGCAGTTTTTTCGTTGGGTGTCAGGGGCAGATAAAGCTGCAGGTCATCAGCATAAAAATGAAAAGCGATACTATGTTTTTTCATAATTGATCCTAAAGGTAGCAGATAAAGCGCAAAAAGAACAGGCCCTAAAATAGAGCCTTGTGGTACCCCGCAAGACAGAAGTTTGTGAGGAGGAAAATTCCCCAATCATTACCGAGAATGTTCTATGTTGTAGGTATGATTTAAACCATTTTAGAGCGTTACCACGGATATCTATGACATGTTCTAAATGAGATATAAGGACTCTATGTTCGAATGCTGCCGTGAGGTCTAGTAAAAAAGGATACAGAATTACTGATGACTTCAAAAGGCATGACCTAAAGGATGGATGAAAATGAATTGGAGAAAGAAAAAAGGGAAAGCATTTGTTGACAAGTGAAAAGATAATATGTTTTAAGGCCCTTTACCTGATTTGTGTCGTAAAGAAAGCCCCTACCCAGCTGCAGCAGGGCAAGTCGAGCAAGGACAGGTGCCCGAGGACAGGTTGAACCGTTGGATAGCAGCAGCAAGCGATAGGCCTCCTCCACTCGCCCTAGCTGGTACAAGGAATCTGCTGCCAGAATCTGAGGCCCATCAGCACCTGGTTGGAGGTCCATGAGCAGCATAGCAAGGGAGTGAACACCAGCAGGAGACCTGATGTCAGAGTGGTGTGGGAGTCAGCGAAAAACAATGTTCGATTGGCTGGGTGTTAACCAGCTAAACCGCTCGCCACTTTGCATGTCTTACGTTGCATTAGGTGAATACGCTTTATTTGTTAGCCTAGGTTCAATAATGCGATTGTGTGTTGTCTATTACTGAATACCAATTGGATGATTACGCTATTATTGTAACCATTAATATATATGTTTACTACACAGGTACCGTAGATTAACAATTCATACTCCTACTTGACCAAAATAGTTTGACTTTTAATATTTATCTTTAAACCGACAGAAAATGTATGCATGCATGTTTTGAAAGTGCATGCGAACCATAATACCTTGCTCTGTGCTCATCTGGCCTTGATTTGGCATGCAGCATTGAGTTTTCACATGAGGCCGGATGATGGCCTCTGGCCCCCTCTACCATGACCCGACCCTGCTCCAGCAGAACAGTCATGAGTAGGCTGCGGAGGTTCCACGGCACCAGACAGCGAACGGTCAGCGCCGTCTCCAGTGGGTGCAATCTACTGGCCGTCACATAGTCGAGTGCTGTGAGATAGTAGTGATAGCCCCCCGTCATGCGCAAAAGTCCCCTGCCGCAGAGAGCCCTCACACAGCTGGGTGGGTGGGGGGCATTGTGTTCGATAACAGCTTGGAAGTCCTCCAGCGCTCCCTTGTGGTCATCTGTTAGAAGTCGAGCGTATCCACAGAGAACTTGCACTGTGTTCTGATAGCTAAATTGATCCTTGGCAGCAACCAGCTGGCTACAGATTGAGAGCGCCTCTTTATGCTCCCCCCTGAGGAGAAGGCTTTCAGCCAATCGCACTCGTAATTCTCGGCCTCCTCCGTCAGGCTCCAAATGGCAAAGGGTCTTTAACTGAGAAATCGCGGGGTCCAAAAGTTCCACTCCCTCTGCGGATCTTAAGTCTGTTCGAACAAGGACAACATCCCGGAAAGCGGACAGACCCTTTTCAGCCTGTTGACGAAGATGATTGCGAGCAGCCCCTTCCTTACCGAGATCAGCAAAGAGCTTTTGGAAATAAATGCGGGCACAAGCGGGGTGCGTATCGAAGGCTCTGCCCAGATCCAAGCAGGCTTCGGCAACCCGGCCACCCGCCGAGTAGAAGGCGGCGGCTCGACTGATTAAGAATTTTGCTTGTCTCTCAGGTGCCTGGTGGACCATCTGCAAAATAGCAGAATACACATCTGCACTGTCGCAGAAGCGTCCTGTATAAAACAAATGTGCCGCCTGGAGTTCACGCACTTGTTGATCACCTGGTGAGAGCTCCAACAAGAACTCCACCAGTAAAGAAGCAGCCTCATCATTAAGCTTTTCACTGTCCCTTTTGGTCTCTTCACAATCACAGTCCAGCATCAAGGAGGGATGCCAATGATGCATTTTCTCTGTAAAAGCCTTTATTATTTGGGGTATCTGAGAGGCTTGTCTACTCTTTAGCAATTTGACTGTTTCACATTTGTTGCTCTTGTACGAGTTAAAGTAAAGCTTCAAACCTTTCAATCGGTGGGTCTCTGACAACAAGCAGGCCAAGGCTCGAGTTATCTCCAGTGCAACACAACAAACAGTGTCTGGATTAGGTTTTTGTTTCCCCTCAAGTAGGGTAGTACAGCGAGCATAAATTTCCTCAGAGCCATGTCCGCCACTCTGAAGGAGGGACTCCATTTTGAAAACCGTGGCGGACAGATTATTAGGGCATAGCGTGGACAGAAACACGGCTATCAAACCTTTACTGAGACTGAAGATCTCATGAGGACGGTCAAGCCAGTTTTCTAGAGTCGAGATGACCCTTTGGAGGTTGGATGTGTCCATTTTACGCATGTGGGACACAGTGGTTGCAGCGTGAGAACTGAAGGCAGACATGTAGAGTGAGGTAGCTCGGACGAACTCGCCGGCTTCTAGCAATTTGTCTGCTTCCTCACACAGACTCGAAACCTTGATGCTAGGTCTCACCAGGGCAGTCATGATCACTAATTAGATCTTCTTAGCCATACACCAGCATATTTGGCACCTGACAACACAAAAAATTAACCTTAAATGTTATAGGTTGGACTGTAAAAGAAGGACAAATGTCACTCATTGTAGTGACTTTTGCTAGTGCTTTGGCCCACTTTAGTTTGGAACAGTTGATGTTCTATGTTTATGTTTTTCGGTCTTCTGTATTTTACTGCGAATTGTTCTCATAACTGCTTCCCTTAACTACTATGAGCCTACATTTTGATGTGTGTATCTTTCAAAGTGAAATTAGATGAAAATGCACTTTAATTTAATTTTTGTACTTATGTCTAATACTGTGTCAATGTTTACACTTGGTACTTAACGGTATTTATTATATGGGTTTTGCACTTTACCAACTTAGTTGTATGGATGCTCCAAACAAAGTTTCCTTGTGCTTTTTGCAACAATGAATATTCTGAATCTGAATCTGTTTCATTGGCTACCATCTAACAGCAATAGTGGTCCAATCCATTCGAACTGGGAAGGGCTGAAAGCAAAAATTCAAATGGATTGGATGTCTATTGCTGTAAATGGCAATGGATGAGTTAAAAACTGCACTTTATGTTTAATTAAGTTATCTTTGTCATGTTTACTATTGCTGTCAATAACAGTTGTTTGTGTGTTGTGCAGAACATCTTTTGCTGGTAACGACATGCACCCCCCCCCTTTTTTTTTTCTAACATTTTTATCAGGATGTTATTGGTTCCTTTTATTTTTTTCATTTATCATTGTGGTTGTGTAAGATATTACAATTTCGATTTACATAACACTGAAATGCAACTAACGTTTTTCACAGTTACTGATAACGTCAAGCAATATATTTTTCTCTCTACTAGTGTATACAGTGGGGCAAATAAGTATTTAATCAACCACCAATTGTGCAAGTTCTCCTACTTGAAAAGATTAGAGAGGCCTGTAATTGTCAACATAGGTAAACCTTAACCATGAGAGACAGAATGTGGGGGAAAAAATCACATTGTTTGATTTTTAAAGAATTTATTTCCAAATTAGAGTGCAGAATAAGTATTTGGTGAACTACAAACAAGCAAGATTTCTGGCTGTCAAAGAGGTCTAACTTCTTCTAACGAGGCTCCACTCGTTACCTATATTAATGGCACCTGTTTTAACTCATTATCAGTATAAAAGACACCCGTCCACAATCTCAGTCAGTCACACTCCAAACTCCACTATGGCTAAGACCAAAGAGCTGTCGAAGGACACCAGAGACAAAATTGTAGACCTGCACCAGGCTGGGAAGACGGAATCTGCAAAAGGTAAAACACTTAGTGTAAAGAAATCAACTGTGGGACCAATTATTAGAAAATGGAAGACATACAAGACCACTGATAATCTCCCTCGATCTGGGGCTCCATGCAAGATCTCACCCCGTGGCGTCAAAATGATTACAAGAACGGTGAGCAAAAATCCCAGAACCACACGGGGGGGCCTAGTGAATGACCTACAGAGAGCTGGGACCACAGTAACAATGCGCCGCCAGGGACTCAAATCCTGCACTGCCAGACGTGTTCCCCTGCTGAAGAAAGTGCACGTCCAGGCACAACTGCAGTTCGCTAGAGAGCATTTGGATGATGCAGAAGAGGACTGGGAGAATGTGTTATGGTCAGATGAAACCAAAATAGAACTTTTTGGTAGAAACACAGGTTCTTGTGTTTGGAGGAGAAAGAATACTGAATTGTACCATACCCACTGTGAAACATGGGGGTGGAAACATCATGCTTTAGGGCTGTTTTTCTGCAAAGGGACCAGGACAACTGATTTGGGTAAAGGAAAGAATGACTGGGGCTATGTATCGAGAGATTTTGAGTGAAAATCTCCTTCCATCAGCAAGGGCATTGAAGATGAGACGTGGCTGGGTCTTTCAGCATGACAATGATCCCAAACACACAGCCAGGGCAACAAACGAGTGGCTTCGTAAGAAGCATTTCAAGGTCCTGGAGTGGCCTAGCCAGTCTCCATATCTCAACCCCATTGAAAATCTGTGGAAGGAGTTGAAAGTCCGTGTTGCCCAACGACAGCCCCGAAACATCACTGCTCTAGAGGAGATCTGCATGGAGGAATGGGCCAAAATACCAGCAACAGTGTGTGAAAAGCTTGTGAAGAGTTAGAGAAAACGTTTGGCCTCCGTTACTGCCAAAAAAGGGTACATAACAAAGTGCTGAGATGAACTTTTGGTATTGACCAAATACTTATTTTCCACCATGATTTGCATATATATATATATATATATATATATATATATATATATATATATATATATATATATATATTTTTTTTTTTTTTTTTTTTTTTTTTAAATCAAACAATGTGATTGTTTTATTTTTCTGCATTCTGTCTCTCATGGTTGAGGTTTACCCATGTTGACAATTGCAGGCCTCTCTAATATTTTCAAGTGGGAGAACTTGCACATTTAGTGGTTGACTAAATACTTATTTGCCCCACTGTATGCTTACAATATGTTGGCCACCAGCATATAGATTTATATTCAGCATGTTTCATAAATAAAGAGAACTGAGAAAATTGCTATGTTTGGAGACTAATAGGCCAAGTTACATGTGGCTTTGTGGGGATTTTGGAAACGCCTACCTGTCTTTCTTCCCCATGCAACTTTAGCTTTGGTGTCGCAGAGCAGTACCGACCGAAATTTTCAAAAACTCACCCTTAGTCCATGTCTTCTGAAATATTAAAAAGATAACAAAACCTCATGTCGTGCACTCCGCCGCTCAGGGGAAAACACTACGTGGGCCCCATTTGCGGTAATTCAATCTAGCGCTTGGCGTTACCAGGACAACTAGAGTGGCAGTTGAGCAACAAAAGCTGTAAATGTTAGCACAGAGACAAACAAAGACATTGAACATACAGTCAGACCTCTTCTGTATTTGTTTTCTCCCTCCTTTCAGAGTCTTACCAGCGCGTGAGCAGTGGTCCGTCCTAGTGAGCGCTGGTCCGGTCGTCATGGCAACGAGGCGAAACCATTTTAAGCAATAACTCACATTTTTAAAGCACCTTTAAAGCACATTTTATGGCCCGGTTGGTTGAAATAATTTCGAATGCCAAGTAAAATGTCAATTCACTTACATAAACAAGACATGGTTACAAAACACTCCTGTCCCACCGACACAAGTTTTTCTTTGTTTCTTTTCGTATGGTGGCATTATTATCATTATTATTTTGCTTTTCTGTGTGACTGTCTGTATCAACAATGACTGGCCAGAACATTAGGTGTACTTTACCTATTATGTGACGAATATATGAGACTTATCAATTGGATGACACGTCAATTCAGGGCCATTCCTGACCATTTTGGTACCTTAGGCAACATATTTGTTGCCCCCACCCCTTATTTTCACCACATATATTTAAACATTCACACTGAAAAAGCACATTATCTCTTTGTAATTTATTATATAATATAAGACAACAACGAAAAAGTGCAGAAATTAAAAGAAAAATGCCCCAATAACTATTCAAAAGCACCAATAAAAAACACTTCAAAAGCAAATGAATAAAATAAACTACAATTGTTAACACCCACCCACACAAACCTATATAAAGACACACAGAACACTTTAAAATTCAACTTTTTTTTCACCTTGACCTATATAACCTTACTCACCTTGTCTTCACTGATGCAAAAGCATCTATTGCACTTTCAAATGACAGTTGTTTTAGAAAGTGCACTTCTTTCCTGGACTTGCTGATGTGGATAGGTTTGCTGTAAAAGATGGCCGAAGATGTACAGAGGTAGAGGGAAAATATTTCAGAAGAGCATCTACAAAGAGAAGAAAGTGGAATGTCACCTTATATTAGTCAAATAGCTGTTGATTGTGAAACCAGCAGGACATAACCATAATAGCGCCTAAATTCTTGCAGCCTACTGTACCTGTCTATTGGATCCGGCCACTAACTTTGATGAGCGTAGTTAAAAGAAAATAAATTCTTGAAGCACTGCAACTACACAGGACTATCCAATAATAATGAATTGAATAATATATGACAGCAAAAAAAATAAACTGAATATTTTTTTTACATGAACGTGATCGCCATTTTAATGAATTAATGACACATTTAATAACAAATGTTTGCATTAAAATCCGTGGCACTTTTAGTCCCCCATACCACAGAACTTTGAAATTATTAATTGCACTTTTAATGGTGTATTTATTGAATTAACCTTGGCACTTTTAGGCAAGACAAATTTATTTGAAAAGCACAATTTAACACAAGGTAAAAGTGATTCACATCACATGAAAATATTCCTTAAAGCTGTAGTGTGAACTAATTTCTTCACATGCCAAATAGGGTCACAAGTAAAGTAATTAAACATTGTCCACCAAATAAAGCATGAAAAAATAATTTATATGTTGTATATTTGACAAAATAATCGCGTTTCCGAAGTTCGAGCCTGAAAGGGGACGAACCCGGAAGTGATACGTCACACCGGGAACAGCGTTGGCAGCTCCATACATACGGCCGCCATACAAAGCCCTTCAAACAATGATTCAAACAGAGATATAAGCGATAGACCGAGCGCAAGGGAGGAGATCCAAGTTTTTGAAGAGTTGGAGGAAGAAGAAGAGCTTGGAATTTTATGTCTGATCTAACATGTATTAGTCAGACGCTAATCAGAATGCAAACAGTGTGCCTAGACTACCTGACATGGAATAGATACAAGACCCATCGAGATTACAACATTGGTAAGATATAGGCTGTTATTATTTTTATGATTTGAAGATGCAGGCATTTTCACATAATGTTATGTTTTTGTCTATCTGATGACATTGTTAAAAAAAAATAATAATCAGACTTCATGTTCATTTTGGCAGATCCGGCAGCTCTCGTGCATATAAAATAATAATATAAAAACGTTGGGGGGAAAGAAGGAGATGAGTCTTCGATGGCTTTCTCCACTTTATTGTGGCAACAATAAGAAAACAAAATAATAGCGGACTGCCGCCACATTCGACCGCAAAGTTTTGCTTCTCGCCGATCTCCTCCTCGCCTCCCACTCCAGCGTCTCTTAAACGGATTGTGTTGTTATGAGCTTTTTGTTTACAAATGTATCGAACACACGACGCGCTGACAACCTTGTCTCTTTATTAACACATGGAGCAGTTCTTATGGAAAAGTTAGAACACAGCTCGGCACAGCTCTCGGCAGGAATTGGCGTCTAATGGTGTGAGGAAATGTAGTTTTTTCACACAAGCGAACAGATTACAAAGCACCACTTCAGTGTTGTCCCGAGACTACATTTCCCATGATTCACTGCGTGACCTGCGCGCTCGCTGATTCGCTGCGAGATTGACTCAATGGCTACGCTAAACCAACACGCTATTTTTCAGCTGTCACCTGTCAGCGGCTCTCATAAAACACAAACTAGAAGCCTATCATGCGATCACCGTGAACGCTGAACCGTCCATAAGCAATGCAATGCTTGAAGCATGAAGGTGGAAATACATAATACAAATACAAATAAATGTGCACAAACTAAACGGCGGTGTGTGTCTCTTACAGCAACGTGACCGTGAATTACCGCGACGCCGACCCGTTTATATGCACATCCACACCCGTTTCCCGACTGACAGTGGATTAACCCTTTCGGACATGATCGTAGATGACGCACAATTTAAACACGCTTAACCTAGCGAACGCAACAACAACTATGATCGGGGATTTCCACGAGTTAACTTTCGGCTAACGTCGCTAGCTTATACTGTTCAATTCCACAACAGTAGGCAGCTATGCTTTGACAAAGTCATCAGTCATCTATCCAAAAATCACACTTACTTTTTGGCAAATCCTTGATCATAAGCAGACCGGTTAAGGAAGCAGGCATCTTCGAAGTGTTTGCAGCAGAGAACACTACTCGATGATGGCGTGAAATTCATTCGCTTCGTGCGAACGAAAGATGTCCATTTACGTGCCCTGCTATCCTTTGGCCACTCATACAACTTTTCGTTTGAGTGAGAACAAAACATCGCCACACACCGCTGTGGCATCTTACCGAGAAGCAATGCAACAAACAATACTGTTCTATGGTGGACTTCCCTCGCATGTCTAGGTGTGACGTAATTTCCGAAGATTTCCGAAGATTGCCGCCGAAAAGCATTTTCGTTGTCATGGGCGTTGCTATGGGTTAAACAAAGAATCTGGAAGGGTTGCGTTAAAAAAAATAATGAAAATATGTTTATAATTGTTTAGTCATTGATATTATTCAAAAACATGGTTGGCCAACCTTACTTCAAAGTTCCCCTTTAAGACAATTTTAGTCCCCCATACACTTTGTCCAAATTTCTCTAAAATGGAAGGGGGAGTAAATTTAACTGAAACTAATCCACAGATGGCTGAATACAGAAAATATTTCTAAAACAACAGCCTGGCTAATGATACAGTATAATTTTGCTTTAGCAGTAAGTCATATAAACACTATGTAAATAACCGTCAGCTTGCAGCTGCTCTAAGTATACGTGCTTATGCTGTTAAAAAAAAAAATCATCACAACAAATCCGTTTTTCTTCACGTTGATGCTCTCTTCTTTCTTTTTCTTCTGACTTGGCGGGCTTTTGTCTTTTCATGAAGTTGACTTGTCACCGTACCGTTGCTCAAGGCTAAAAATAGCACCTTCAGGTAACTCGCTGGTCTGCTGGGTGGTGAGACTAGGGTTTGTGGTGAAACTATCGCATCACAGGAAAAATGAAACTGGCTGAAGGCACACTAGAAAAATGATTTCATTATTATTTAAAGACTTATTACGAAAGGTTTTGTTGTTCTTTTCTTTTATTGTTTTGGATAATTTTTTTGAATACTGCTATCATCAAATATTATCTGAATATTTTTCTTGACGCCCTTTTGGACGCTGCTGCGCCCTTAGGCATTTGCCTAGCTCGCCTTATGGGCGGCATGGGTCTGCGTCCATGACATCTTATTCAAATAACTATTGACCACAATAAGCATCAATTCCTCATTAAAAAAAAAAAATATCAAAATTGAGAATCTCTTCAAGTTATATTATTTTAATGCCATATTAAAAAGTCAGGAGGTAGCTATAGTGCTCAAAATGTATTTATTAAAAAAGACAAACATCCAGTCAGAAAGCACATGTTTACAGTAAATTAATAATCCAGTCAGAAACCACAGATAGGTTTACAATAAATTTGTATCTTTTAAAACAACAAACAGCATAAATAAACTGGCCTTTGGAGTAGTCATACAGATAAGGTTACAACTTTCGAATAAGACAAACCTTTGAATATCTGTGCTGTTTAAAAACCTGTATGCACTTGATAATAAAAAACAAGACAAAAAATGAAGGTGCAGTACCTACACAAATTAACAACATTCTTTGGAGTGACTGTATTTTGAGTCATTTGTCGTGGTTTGGCAAAGCAAGAAACACACGCACACATAACCTACAATTCATATTAAACCCACAAATTACTGTCATTTTATCAGTAAGCCCAGGTTCTTTCCTGTCAGTAGCTGTACACACGCAAAAAAAATCTGAAAATGAGACTCGCAGGCACCACAAAAGGAAACCATCAGTTTCGTCAGCAACAGTTGGCCTCGCAGGAACAATCAGCTTGCCGTCTTGACAGCATTTGTGTGCCACCCCAAAATTTTTCATATCTTGTGGGAATTCCCGTTTCCCTGTTTTGCAAAAGTGTAGAACTGTTAATGCCAGATTGTCTTGTCTAAAGAGATAAAGTACATGTCAGGTCAGTTCATGTACATGTTGTTTTTGTCATTTCATAACAAAATACTTATTTTAATGACTCGGCATAAGATTGCAAGAGAAAAAAAAATATCAACGAAAAGTATTTTCTTCCTTTATTAACTTACTGTGCATCACGACTTATTGAGACTAGAATTACAGTTGCAACTTGACCTCTCAAAACATGTTCTTGTGCTCCTAACATTGCTGCCATTGTGAATTGAATAACAGAATACTAAACAATTAAAAACATATATATCTGTTAAAGCTGACACATTTGCCTTGAAAGAGTCCAAAATAGCATCAAGCAATACCCTTAAATTAAGTTATGTATCGGAATGAAGTTGTTTCCAATGTTCTTCAAATCTGTTTTCATTGTCAATGATGCTTAAAGGTTTACAATCTGTCCCTGTTTTTGTTCCTGCCTGATAAGATCACATTCAATAATTATCACAATCATAATTGATTTAGCTTCTAGGTTATTACAGCTTCTTTTCATATTTGAAGGTTGGTAAAAAAGAATAATTATATTTAAAAACAAATAAATAAATAAAAGTACATTAGTTAAAAGTACAGAAAAACTATTCACATATAGGGAGTGATAAATCGTTGTAAGAAAGCAACGTGCAGTGCAGTGATTTGCAGGTGTAGGAGGCTGAGTGCTGCCGCAGATAGCAAAAATCTAAGTAAATGATACTGCCAATTGTATACCGCAAGCAACATGTCACTTTTGCTCATTAATATTCATGACGTTTGCAATTGTGGCTAGGCGGGTCAACCTCCCGTTTGTCCGTAATAGTAAATGAACGGAAATAGTGTACGAACGAGATGTTTACTGAGCTAAACCTACCGATTCAGTCTGAAAATGATGTCCCTGGTGCCAAATTCACTGGTAAAGATGTGGAAGAACATACAAATGTTCAGTTAAAGAGATGGCTTGAGTGTCGAGGGCTAAAAAAGAAGAGCCGACCTGATCCAGAGTAAGCTTTTTTATCGACACCTTTTTTTTGTGTGCATTGCCTTACGCCACTGACAATGACATTCTCTTCTTTCAGCAATCTACCCTTTACCACCATATGCCCTGGTTTTCTTATTATTATATCCTCTGGTTGTCTTACATCTCTGACCGTTCTTGGGGGCAATTTACATTGCTATTTTTGTGTCGCGATCGCAAATGCTTCTCAGTGACAGCCAATGAACATTTTTATTTTTTTATTCATAACAAATCTTAATTATATAATTTATTTACACGTTCAGGTTACTAAAGTAGTTTTTTACAACAGAAAAGGTAACAGTGGCAGTCAGATACCATTTTAATTTTTTTCATGTCATTCATTGTCAGACGAAAGCAGCATGGCAAAACGTTGCGCTAAAAAATGGGTAAAAATATCAAAATGGCTTAACTCTTCGTCCTCTGTAGGACCATGGCCCCCAACAAAATGTTTACTGCAGATGAAATGGGAATGGTTTCACCTTGTTGACGTTAAACTGGTCTTTTGGACGTCCGCGCATGTTGATCCATTCTTCACATTTTTGGTTTTGGGAAATGTATGAAGAAAACATCCTTCATATGTCGTAATGTCTCTTCTACAAGTTCCATAGCAGCAGTGTTTGAAGGCATGTTCTTTTTTGAAATGTTACCAGAGAAAACGAGCAGAAATAATATGGTTTGTATGCAAGGGCGTGTCTATAATGTCCCACTTCTGCGTTATGATGGTGACATCACGGTCTAATAATAGCATTCGTGCTGTACGCTATTACGGTTGTATTGTCTTGCATACAGAGGCCACAAGATGGCAGAAGAGGATTACTTTTATCAAAATGAAGCACCTACAATCACTTATAGTAAATAGTTCCATCATGACGAAGGAATACTGTGATTGAACACAAAAACATCAGATACTGTAAGTAAATGCTACAGCGAGTAGCATTTACCTAGTAGCCTTTAGTTTCCCCGAAAATTTCGAGGCTAAGTAAATGCCGATCTTTAAATGTACAAGGGCTCATAGGTACAAAATCAAATTCCACTTAAGTGCTGCAATAAAGTCGTGGTACTTTTTTACTTTCCATCTCTGGCTTTAACATGCACGAATCAGATTTTTTCGTGTTTTTCTGACTCGAGTGAGGCATTAACTTGACCTTTTGAACAGGAAAAGTCGCATAAAAGTGGACCATTTCATATCTGATCTAGGGCACTTTTGTATGTGGTTAAAATCCGATCTGGGCCACATTTTTCCAGAATATGGCTGCGGTCTGAGCTGTCAAGTCCTCCAAATCGGAATTCATGCAGCAATTACGTCAGCAAGGAGCGAGAGAGACATGGCGCTACGCTAGCGGTGCAGCTGTGCATTATCATTAGCGCCTAGATTGAACGTGACTTTGGGGAAATGGCTTGACAACAGTCATAAAAATATAAAATGGGTTGAGAATAAGCCTGAGAATGCTAGGTTTTCTCTCTGCTCCAAATAATCAACATTTCAAGATTGCTTACACTCCGGGGAGTTGTGACAAACTGTCCGTATATGTGTGTGTGTGTGCGTAATGTGTAGCCATTTGTTTTGATGCTCCTGCGCATGCTGGTCAGTTTGCTCAGCGCATCTCGGACTGCGAATTAGTGCATTTGCGTGATACTTTGACAGGCTCAATGGACAAAGGCAGTCTGAACGGGCACGCCAAAAAACAAATATATCACAAAAAATCGGAATTGTGCATTAAGACCTGCGGTATGAACCTAGCCTTAGAAACAAATGCTGAAAGAAAAAGGAAATGGAATTTAATCCCTTATGTATGAAATTTAAAAAACCTATCGGTTCCCTGTTTCTCACTGTGCAAACACAAGTCTTAAGTAAATACAGCCTTTCCTATTCCATTACTTGACCTGAAGTCTCAGCAGGCTATGACTCCATCTTTTGGCTGATCCCTCCAGTGAAGTCTCTCCAAGCGGTCCTGTAGCATCTGAGCACAGCCCGACAAATCCATGATATGCAAGGCAGACAAGATGTGTTCCAGCCTGGCAGAAGAGTGTTGGCTCCAGAGACGAAGCATCTGGTACTGCTTCTCCAGGAGACATGAGCCAGCTTCTAGCTCCACTCGTTCTAGCTGGTGGTCTGCCACCGAGAGCATTCTCAAGAATTCCTTCCACCGACGCAGGGGAACCTCATTAATGATAGCATAGAGGACAATGGGCGGCCAGTGCCCGCCAAGCTTCTCTAGTCCACCATCTAAGGACAACCAACAGATAGCGGACAAAATGCTGAGTGGGGCAAGTTCTGCCGTAACATTTAGTATGTGTACATTTATGCCTGAATAAATACAAAAAAACTAAAAACAAAACAACACGGGAGATAAATGAAATAAAAAAATAAATAATTTTGTAATTATGGCATGAAAATTTAGCTTCTGGTTTAAAGAGCCTGGTAGTCCAAAAAAGAACTCAGAGAGTCATTAAATTTGTCATGTTATTTTAGAATAAATACTGTATAATATTCATTATACAAGTCATTTACATTTTTAGTATATGTTCCCTAAATACATATTGCATGCATACTGTATGTGTTTACATCATATTCATGTTGCACATTTATGCCGTGAGGTGACATGTTCATTTAGCCTCTTTGGGATGTGTTGTAAGTCTGATTAAGGGTAAAGTGCTTAGTAGCCGCCACGTTTTGTGGCCAAACTGACCGCGTGGGTGTACTGCATACTTCCGAGTTGTGCGTGCGCATCCGCGCCCGGCCCACCTTTGTGTTTATTGCACTGTGCAATTCATTTGTGTGTTGTTGATTATTGTGCAGTCAATTTGCATTGTTTTACACTGGCACTGATATGCTGTTAACCCCTAAACCCAAACACAAAGTTCAGAATTTTTGACGTTAGGCTTAATCTTTGAGTTTGCGGGGGTTTAATTAGTAAGTGGAGTTGATTTCATGTAATTTGATAGTTATTTGTTAGTTGCAGGGCTGTGGAGTGGCTAAACTAGCGCATGGTTGAAATCAACTCCATCGACTAATTAAACTTCCGCTAACTTGAAGATTAAGCCTGATGTGAAAAATTCTGATCTTCCCCTTTAAATTCAATTATCGGCAAGTCAATTGCATGCGTTGACAGTTCTCTGTTGTCATTGTTATGTTGAGGTGGCAAAGGGAGAAAAATTGGTAAAAAGCAACTGATAAATTTAAAGTAACTTAGTTACTTTGATAATAAAGTAACCAGAAAGTAACTAGCTTACTAACTAACTTAAATAACGTTTTTGAGGCGTAATCAGTAATAAGTAATTAAATTAATTTTTGAAGTAATCTGTGTCAACACTGCACAGTGTTTTATTTTTAGGTTAGTGCTTTGAAATTCAGCAATTTTGTCTTGCCAGGTTGTACAGTATTCAATCTTTCCAAAGCCTTCAGAATCAACAACGCTGTCTCTGTGCACTGTGCGGGAACGGGCATATACAGTATAGAGCCAACCCACCGACGTCATAAAACCACGTGCTCGCTGTATGGTTCCGCCCACTTGTCCGTCATTTTGTCTCTGTATTAGCATTGGTTTCAATTGATCGAGGAATTTAAAATGCATTTCATGGAAGACCCGGTGTTTCTGATGCCGTAAACTCACTGGATGTGTTGCATAAAAGGCGTTATGTGGAAAAGCTTCGTTCTATACAGTCGCCAGATCCATATTTGATGACTAAATCGATGATTTTTGACCGGCTGCCTTCACCGTCTCTGCCTGACCCTGATATTTACAACTATCTTGTCCACACAAAATCAGCCTATTCTCACGAAAGTTTGAAAAACTTTAAGAGCTTGGAGGCTTATAAATGCTACGTTGCTGGTTGGGTGAAACAGGTCCTCGTACACGAAAATTCGGCAGGAATCTTGTGCTCGGAAGGTGAGTTACGAAATTTTCAATTCAAAATCTTTTGTTCTTGCTAACATCCACTGTCAAGTCTAATGTATTTCATGTCATTTGTCAATGGAGCTAGGGCTTTTAATGTTTATATGGTTTAGCGATAGCATTCACTACATACATACGTGTATTAGGCCTGAACGATATTAGGAAAAACTATTGCTGCGATTTTTTTTGGGTTTGCGATATATTGCGATAATATATTGCGATATTTTAAAAAAATTATATATATTTTTTTCAAGATATTTTCACAAGATGACTTAAATAGCTGTTTGGAAAGACTTTAGATCACCACAGTGTACAGTCATCCCTTGTTTTTCGCGGTTAATGGGGACCAGAACCCGCCGCGATAAGTGAAAAACCGCGAAGTAGCCCACCCCCCCCATTTTTAATTTTTTTTTTTTGTGTGTGTTTTTTGTGCCCAATGTATTTATTCAGATTTAGCATTGGAAAGAGATACATACAGGTTGACCCCCAAAAAAAAGTTTACACTCAGTTGACGGCTTGTTTAAAAGCCATTGAAACATATCTAAATAGGTTGTCATGCTTAAGTGATTCATTAAGGTCACTCAATGCAGCTGGTAATCTCTCGTCTCTACAATTCCTGTGCTTCTGCTGAAAATGAAGAAAACTTTAGCTGTACCTGAATTGCTGCGTGCCGGTCTGACACCTACTGAGATTGCAGCAAATCTGAGAATATCCAGATGTGCAGTCTACAGAGTTAAAAAGAAGCTGAAAGATATTGGAACAGCCTCACGAAAACCTGGGTCTGGAAGTGCCGATCTGTGCGGACCAAAAAGTTGATTGACAAGGTGATATGTGGCCACCCCAGAGTCCAGATCTCAATCCCCTGGATTATAGCATATGGGCAACTGTGGAGGACAGTGCCTGTAAGAAGCCACAAACTTTTGTGGCAGCCTTGGAGAGGTCCATTGTTAGATCTTGGGAAAAGATGACAACATCCTACATAAAGAAGCGTTCCGCAGGCGCCTGGAGGCTGTTGTGACACTTAAGGGAGGACACATTGAAAAATAAAGTGTACTGTACATGTTCTTTACAATAATGTATAATTTGTGATTCAATTCTAATTCTAAGATGAATAAACATGGCATTTAAGTTGTATTATGGCAGTGTAAACTTTTTTTTGGGTCACCGTGTATAAGACATGTTTTTTTCTCCCCCCCCCCTCCCCCCCCAAGTGATTTAAAAAATGTATATAAATAAATGGTTTTTAAGCACTTCAAATGTCATAATTATGATAAGTTTTAAACATAACTGTCGAACCAAATCATTTTTGAACAAGAATAAAGTACTGTAGCAGATAAATGCTTGGCTTTATTAAATGCTTCTGTTTATCTACTTTAGCTGTGATCGTTGAAGTGACATGTAGAAATTTCAAACTCCTCATTATCACTTCTGGCATTTAAATGTCTCCAACGTCCCCACAGTACACACATTCATTCCAGCGCGGCTTCCTTACAACTGTTTAACAAGTTAAACGATGATTGACAGATGCCCGTGTGAAGTCTGCTTCTTTGGCCAGATCAGAGCCATTGTTGTGCCGCAGTGACTGAGAGGATCAAAAGGCTGGGAGAGGGAGGGTAGGAGGCTGTGCGCAGACCAGAAAGTGAGACGTATGTGGTTCAAAAAAAAAGAAAAAACTATCGCACGTGCTTGCGATGGGACTATTGCGCACACGCACATCGCGATGGCGATGTTTAAACGATATATCGTTCAGGCTTAACGTGTATGTTGTCGGCGATTAGCCTAACAATGATCTTAATTGTGGTTGTCAGCCCAAAACCCACTAAATATATATTAAATGCATCTTACCAGATATAAAATGACTACTACATAATCTGTGGTAATCGTTTGGAGCCCAGTTTTCTCGTCGAATTGCAGCAGCCCATCTCGCTCTCTCCTCTCCGGGTCTCTCGGAATCCGGTAGAACTTCAAGTCTCTCCGTCTATCTTCTCTGTTATAGCAACCGACCGCCACACACGCCTTCACCATTTTGATTATTAATGTTAACGAGCAGAAAAACACGTCGTAAATAGGAGGAATGTACGTAGCCGTAACAGGTCAACACGATGTGTTGCCGGACAAGTGGGCGGCACCAGTCAGGAGAGCGGAGTTGTGACGTCACGTGGGTAGGGTCTATACAGAAGTTGATGGATAGTTGCGATAGCCAATCAGATCACGGGATGCGATACCTTGTGGTTGGATACTTGCTTGCTATGCAGATTAAGAAAATCAGTTGATTGGAGATATAATCACAAAGACAGTTTCGAGAAGGACCTTTCAAGAGAAGCTCGCTTGTGTGAGTCGAGGTAAGCCTAGGTGGCGCTACAACGCAATCAACTTTTGTTCAGAATTAGCTTCTTATCACTGGTTATGATGCGGCTTGCTCTTCATTCATTCATGCAGCTTCACAGTTCTTTAAACAGTGTGGACGCTGTGCATCTCCAGAGTTGAGAGTGCATTGTTTCACTTAAGCAAAATTAGACCAGTCATTGGCGAAAGGCTGGGTTTATCCCACCTATCGGAAGCTGTGTTTCTTTGGGAGTGTATGGGGAGTGGACGGGGCTCAGCTGGCCTGAACTCTCTGCTTCTCTGCATGATGATTGGATGATCTGTCTGAGGCTGAATCCCTTTTTGATTGACAGCGAAATGAACGAATCAGTGATCTTGTCGTACTAACATCCACGGGAGGCGTTTTTCAATTTTCATTCCGTTGTTCTGAGCTGAACTGGCGAAGACTTTCATAATCATCCTAGCGACACGTGCTTTGTTAAAAATGACTCACGAAAAATTAAGCTTCTATTTCTGGTGTTTTTTTATTTTTAATTGTAGCTGTTCGTGTTAGGAAACCTGACTTCTGGCACTCTTATTTTTTTTTCCTACCAAGCAGCAGGTGTCGCTGAGGCCCTCGCCTGTCACAAAGCAATCACAGGCGGACACACTTTGAAGTTATCCTCATTGAAAGACCAGCGTCCACCAATGAAGTGCACGCGCTATGCGCCATTCAGCTGGCCCCCCAAGACATATTATTTTCGGCCATGCGCGCACAGAGAATCAGTGTTAAACCTGGTTGTCTGGGAAAATTTAATTTTGGGCTATAATCAACTTTATAAGTTGTCAAACTTGGTTCAAATCAGGCCATTCCTTCTGCAACCTGATTTTTTGGATTGTCGATTTTCAATCCTTTTCGTGGGTACTACGATACAAAACGTACGTAAGAACACTCGCAGATGCTTATCGTACATATGTGTAAAATTTCGAGAAAACCGGTGGAGCCATTTTGGAGTCCATAGGGAACGAACACACACACAAAGTTCCATTAATATATAAATGTAGATAAATGCACAAATGTGTGAATGCACATCCTTCCACTGAACGAGCATTACCTACCTTTGTGTTGGGAGTCTGTCAGTAGCGCGTCTACATGGTTGAGACATACTGAAGTAGCTGAATTTTGTCTGGGTGTCCTCAGCGGGGTTTCTTCACACACGTTGGCTCTCTTTATAAAGTGCAACATGAAAAAAGTGTAACTGAAAATTAACTTTCATGATCTTTCTGGCTGTGTGTTCACATCACTGAGCTTCCTCAATAGCAATACAGCTTACCAATGGACAGTAGTGCGTCAAACCGTATTGATGAAATGAAGTTTAAAATTGAGGGGTGGGGGTCACACTAATTTTAACATTTTAAAATTATGATTAAGGTCAGCGGTGTACTGGGTAAATGGAAAGAATACTTTCAGGAGTTGATGAATGAGGAAAATGAGTTAGAAGGTTGACTTGAAAAGATGCGAATTAGCAAAGGTGAAGTTAGAGTAATAGTAATGAAGATGAAAAATGGCCTGGTAGATGGCATTCCTGTGGAAGAATTGAAGCCACAAAGAGAGGTGACTGTGGATTTTTGGACTAAGAAGTTCAACACATTTCCTGCACTTTGTACAATATTCGCAGGTGACATTGTGATCTGCAGTGAAAACAGCGAGCAGGTGGAAGAGCATTTCTAAATGTGGTGGCATGCATTGGAAAGGAGAGAAATGAAGATTAGCTGAAGTAAGACAGAATATATGTAAATACGCTAAATGAGAGGAATGGACAAGGAAGAATGAGGCTACAGGAAGTAGAAGTAGAGAAGATAGAGGACTTTAAATACTGGGGTCAACAGTCCAGAGCAATGGTGAGAATGGTAAAGAGGTGAACAAAAGGATCCTAGCAGGCTGGAAAGGATGTGTGTTAGGTGTTTTATGTGACCAAAAAGCCTCTGCTGGAATAAAGGTAAATAAATAAATAAAGGTATTAGAGAGTGCAGCTGAAAAGAAGACAGTGCTGTGGTATCTAAAATGATAGAGAGAGAGAGAGAGAGAGAGAGAGAGAGAGAGAGAGAGAGAGAGAGAGAGAGAGAGAGAGAGAGAGAGAGAGAGAGAGAGAGAGAGAGAGAGAGAGAGAGAGAGAGAGAGAGAGAGAGAGAGAGAGAGAGAGAGAGAGAAAAGACTTTGATCACTTGGACGCATCGAGAGACTGTGAGCGAAATGGATGGTGCAGCTACCGACTAAATGAGACACAGCAGCATGTATTTCAATAAGGACCTACTACTTGAGCAAACAATGAATGATTTTCTTGCATAGAAACTAAAATTCTATGGTGAGATAAGGAATGCAATATTATTACAAGGAGGCAATGGCTAACAACAAAAACGGTATATTATTACATCAGCAAGAATCTCTACATGACGCAAGATGCATAAAAGTATGAACATACCAGAGTGGTTGGGCTGCTG